>NC_045435.1:33543199-33571182 GCF_002776525.5 Piliocolobus tephrosceles | reverse complement strand
GAAGGAAGGAAGGAAGGAAGGAAGGAAGGAAGGAAGGAAGGAAGGAAACAGTTTTCTGGTTGTGTGTTTGCATGTGAGTGTATGTGTTTTGTTTTAATTGCACAACTTGAGAGTCTTTAATATACTGATGGTTACCATGACCCACAAAAAAGAAGGTGGCTTAGGTGGCACTTCCCAAATTTAGCGGCCATGGAATCTTTTTAGATGAAATAGGTCGTAGGATTTCTGTGGAGCACACTCTGGAAAATGCTGCTTTCCCACTTTGTTGACTAATGCTTGTGTCCTGTTCTTTGTGTCCTGTGTCTATATTTGTCTTATAAGAGCAAAAGAGACAGGCACCCATAATGAAAGTATGTGCTTGAAAGTAGCATTTCCTAAATTGTTTCTCAGTTCAAAGTTATATTCTTTCTTTCTTCTAAATTTCTGCAGCACTTTGTACCAGTCATGCAACTTTCATCTGATATTTTCTCCTGTCCTAATAAAAGCTCCTTGATCATAAAGATTGCCTCTTCAGCTTTTTAGAAAAATTATTTCTTAAATGAATGAGTGAATGAGACTGTAAGAACATACTAGATATATAAAGGCACTAAAATTGCCTTATGTACAAAGAAACAAAATAACTGTGAGAACCCTGCTTTCTTGCTAATTGTATGTAGATATGCAGAAGGAGGGGCCCATACATCGAGAGTCAAAGATGGGAAGCCCAGGATTGCTGTCTGTAAATTCACTTCATTTGTTCATCCTTTACAATGACATAGTAAGAGTTGAATTAGAGATCTGTGACATTTGTCTGAGCCTGGATGGATGAGATATGGGGAACCCTCACCAAGTGGTGAGGTCAGGGTGCAGTTCAGGCAGGAGAAACTTCAGTTTACTGATAGAATTTCAGAGACACTGAAAGCTGCCTCTAGAGATTGATTGGATGATGAAGAAAACCCAGTGCCTCTTTCTCGGATAAGATAGTAACTTAGTAAGAACAATTGATTTGGTAGTAGTTGTCATCAGTGGCAGGTACAAATTTAAGCATAGGTCTTACTCAGGAATAAACAGCTCCTGGAGGGGTGAGGCAAATGGAAACTTATCATTAAAGGAGAAGGTGGCAGTCTATCAGAACCATGCATATTAAGAAGTCTAACAAATTTATTTTATTTTAAATGCTTTAAATTGATATTCCACTTTTTAGAAGCATTTCAAGATATATGCTCAGTTATATGCACGCTGCTTTATTTATCAAGTTTATACGATTTAGGGGGAAGATTTGTGCTATGGAGTCTCTGAAGAGGAAGTTTAGCTGTTACGTTGTGATATTTAATTAGTCAATGGTGGCATGTAGAATCTTGACCTCAAGACTCTGTTGCCTTAATCAGGCTCTCAGAATTGGTTTGGCAGGTAACAGGAACGGGTCAGAGGCATCTCTACTAGAAATCTAATGAAATACCAGCCATGTAGATGCCACCTAAGTGTTGTGTGTGTTACCTTCTGTATAAATTCAGTATAAACAAAAGTGACAGGAACCTCCCACTAGAATAATGTTCTTTTTTTCCCTTCTATGTATTTGAGACAAAATGGGACAAATAAGTCATCAAATAGAAGGTTTCTAGGTTACTTCTGCTACAAACTAGAGATGTGAGTGAATAACAGCAAAATCCTACTGATCAGTCAATCTGAACATCAGTCGGGGTGAGTCAGCTCATACAGACATTTCAGTTTGTGCCATCCAGGCAAACTTCTACCATACTTCCTCTGAGTACTGAGCAAGCTAGTTCTATACAGAAATTGCCTCTGAAAGTCATCTAACCTGGACTAAGTTGTACTTCCCTAGACCCACTCTCATAGAAATTCCCCAGTGCAAGATAATCAACCAAGAGAGAGCTATGTATCTCCCCTTCTTCTATCATCTCTAATTTCCTTCAATCCCCAAGACTCATTCTTTTCATTTTCTCTACAAACCTATTTTGGGATATTTTGTTTGCAATCTCATCGCCCTTGTCTGCCCAGAGTCAATGTCCAAGAGTTGTTTTTCTTCTTCTGTGTCACTGTATTCCTAATGTAGGAGGTAATACATTTAGTTGATTTTTATTAAATGATTTAGATGACTTTCCTTAATAAAAGCACCATGAAAAGAATTAATATATCTTTATTTTACAACTTCATTAGGCCAGTCTCAATCCAGCAGTGAGGACTCTAATTTGTAAAGAAGGTAACACACACAACACTTAGGTAGTGTCTTTACATGGGTTGCAGTTCCTTAGATGTTTGGTAGAGATGCTCCTGACCTGTTCTTGTCCCCTGGGCTAGTGATTTACTAATGAGAATATACGAACTGTAACTCTAACTTTTATATTTCTTTAATTAGCCTTTGGAAAATGAATGTGTTTTCTAAATAAAACAAGAAGTATGAGACAAGCGATTGTTGTAGAGAATGTTGCCTAGCAGAATTTGTGAAGATGATGGTAGGCCCTAATTATAGAATAATCTGATAATTTTCTTTTATCCAAATAAAATTACCCCCTGTATTTAAGACGAATATGAAGGAGCATGAGGAGGAGGAGAGGAGAATGCAGAGAAGAGGGAAAGAGAGAAGGAAGAGGAAAAGAGGACGAAGAAGAAGGAGAAGAATGAGGAGAAGGAGGAGAAGGAGGAGAAGGAGGAGAAGGAGGAGGAGAAGGAGGAGGAGGAGGAGGAAGAAGAAAAGAAGAGGAGGAGGAAGGGAACGGAGAAAAAGGAAAGGGGGAAGAAAATATAGAGAAAAAGAAGAGCAGAACAAGCTGAGGTGGGGGAAGAGAGAGAGAGAGAGAGAAAGGATCGTAAGTTAATATTTACTGGTGCTTCCCTGAACCTTGCGTATTTATGTGAAATGTCTGAGGATTCTTTGTCTAGGCTCTTTCAGGATTCTTAGCTTATGGCCATCCCAAGCTCCAGCCAGCACCAGCATCCTCACTATTACTCTCTTTTCATTACATAGAAATCCCAGGGCAATTTCTGTCTCCCAACATTCAAGGACATCGGACAGAAAAAAAAGAAACATATAAAAAGGAAAATTAGAGCAACCTAGCAAATGCTGATACAGGAATTGGTGTGCTGGGGAAGGGTAGGTTTGCCGGGAGACAGATCTTTGTCCTGGGCCTCACAAGACTCATCCCGTTCCTTAGCAGAACCTCCCTCAGTCCATGAGGAATCAGTCTCCCCTCACCCACATGGCAGTAACAATGCTCTGCTCTAATTTTGATGCCTTAAACAAGACTGCAAGGGAAAAAGGGAAGGAAGCTAAAACTGTTTGAGCACCTACTACATAACAGATGTTTCCTAACACATTGCCATTTAATTCTCACTGCCCTGTGCCATAAGCATTCTTATCTTCTTATCACATTTGTAGAAAATAAGCCACAGAGAATTTCTGTTACTTTTTCAAGTTTTCATATAAGCAAGGCACAGAGGCTAGACCCAGGACATTATGTCTCTAAAGTGCCTGCTCTTTATATCAGATGTCAAATCTGTGACCTGGTTATGCTTCAACTGTAGGGTTTTATTCATTCTAATTAGAGCTGCTAGAAGGTAGACTTTTGCTTCTGTTTTTTTCCTCTGCAGAAGCGCATAAAGACTTACATTTCTGTAAGTCCAGCAAGGGGAAAAAAACGTCACTATTGTAGGTTTTCTTTCCAGACTAAATGCTAAAGAATTTCCTTTCAGCATTAAAAAAAATAAGTAATATATACATGTTAAAGAAATATCAGGAAATGCATATGAACAAAAGGAGGACTCCCCTTCCCAGAAATAATGGCTCTGATTCCATGAGCCATAGACAACTAGTGTTAAAATTATGGTGTGTATTTTTCCATGTTTTGTACATATTCATAAACTAAATCACCATATACAAAATTTTGCAAATGTATTTTTTTGATTTAATATATAGTTAACATAATTGTATGTGACTAGATATACATCTATAGCACTGTCTTTTAATAGCTACAGAGTATGCTGTTGTAGTGATGTCTATAAAATGTATTTAATCATCCCAGACTTTACAGGGACCTGAAGAAAATGTATTTAACCAGGCATCGTGGCATGCACCTGTAATGCCAGCTACTGGGGACACTCAGGTGAGAGGATCACTTGAGCTCAAGAGTTCAAGGCTACGGTGAGCTGTGATCATGCTATCGCACTTCAGTGAGACTCCACCTCTTAAAAAACAGAACAAAACAAAACTTATTTATTCAGATCCTATAGTTTGACATTTAGGTTCAGTTTCTGCCCCCACTACATTATAAACAACAATACAGAGAACATTCTCACAACTAATTATTTGTGAACATTCTTAATTGCTTCATTATAATTTTTTCGAAATAGAAATTACTTCACCGAAATGTTACACCTATTTTTGAAACTTTTGATAAGTATTAGCACATCTGCCTCAGGAAACGTGTACCAATTTAAAGTTCTGGCAACACCTTTATCAACATAAGGAAAATCATTTGCTTTTATCATTTAGATTTAATGGGGAAAATAGTCAGTTTATTCTAATTTGTATATTTTACTTGTAATTTGCGTTAGCAGTACATATTTTTCGTATGAAGTCTGTTCATATGACTGGTTGTTTGAGTTTGTTATTTGTATTTTACTATTATGAAGGCTTACGTATTTATGTTTCAAAACCTATTATTCTTTTCCGTTTTTCCTTATCTTGTTTTCTAACCTTGTTTTTCGACCTTGGTGTCATTCTGAGGGAAGTCTTTCTCATCTCAGAGTTATGCAAATGTGTAACTATGTATTTTAACTAATGATCCCTGAGAAAAGACATCCTGGTCCAGCCAGGTTGTAGACCTGAGGCTCCAAATTTTTGTCTCTATTTCTTATCCTATGCTCCTCAGGACTATTTTGGAAAGACTGATAAGCAGGAAGGACATTGGTGATGCCATCTAATCATTCATTTATGAATACACAGAGCACAGAGTAGGATACAAATTTGTCTTTCTCTGGGGACATTTAGCTTAACAGCTTCATGGGAATAGTGGAAAAGAGAAGGAACTATTGTTTTTACCTAAGGTAACTGCCCAGAGCATGAACTCCCTTTCAGCTCCTGGAGCTCCAATCCCTGGGCTTTGTTTCTCATAGACCGTGGAGAGCAGCTTTTTTTACCACAGAAGAATGCCTCCCAAAGCCCTGCTGAGACTTGCCTTCAGTGGTATCCTTCCAGTCCCACAGCAAGACCTTTCCAATAACAAACAGCCTTGAGACTTTCCTCTGAGGATGGCTGCTCCACCATAACCTGGAGGGGGGCTTGAGCTCTTTGTAGGTGTATGTCAGAATAATTCAGTGAAAGGGCAGGTTTGCATTCATCCTTGATTCCAGATGACAATGAATCACTCTCATGGGTGCACTATGTTGAAAGAAAATTTCCTTAAAAATATCCCAATGTTCCATTTTCACATTTTTTAGACCCATTCGAATTGTATATTTTTCTGGCCGGGCGCGGTGGCTCAAGCCTGTAATCCCAGCACTTTGGGAGGCCGAGATGGGTGGATCACGAGGTCAGGAGATCGAGACCATCCTGGCTAACATGGTGAAACCCCGTCTGTACTAAAAAATACAAAAATCTAGCCGGGCGAGGCGGTGGGCGCCTGTAGTCTCAGCTACTCGGGAGGCTGAAGCAGGAGAATGGCGTAAACCCGGGAGGCGGAGCTTGCAGTGAGCTGAGATCCGGCCACTGCACTCCAGCCTGGGGGACAGAGCGAGACTCCGTCTCAAAAAAAAAAAAAAAAAAAAAAAAAAAATGTATATTTTTCTTCCACAAGAACAACTTTTTGTTGCTTTGGATTACTGCATTCATCAGCAAATATTGAACTCCTTAATGTTGAAATGGTGTTCTTCCTTTAGAAGAAAACCCTGGTCACCTGTTTGAGGATAGTTTCTTAATGTAGGCTGGCTTACCATGTTTGAACTGTCAGTATCTCATGATAACAGAGAGTATGCACTATGCTGGGCAACTCTTGTATTTTCCAGGGATCTATAGAATATGTTAAATATCTGGGTTATTTTTCAAGATAACCGAGTGATTTCCAAGTCACCAAAACTGCAAAAAGAAGATAGATTTTGTAATCAAATAGAGATTAATCTCAACTAATTTCCAGGATAAACTTCAATTTCCCCATTTGTAAAATGCATCTATCACATGATCATTACGAGGATTAAATGCTGTAAGCATCTGGGATCACAGAGCCTCAAATATACTAGAAGGTGTACAATGAATCTAATTAATTGTTCATTTTTGTTCATTCCTAGCAGTTGTCCTTTCATGGACAAACTGTCCATGGAACAAAGTGTCCATGGAAAGTAAGAGACTGTATTTTTCCCCAAGGCAGCTCCATTGCACCCTTTATCCACATCCCCAGGATTTAACCTTTTTGCCACCCAAACCTCCTAAGCTCCCAATGCCCCCTAAGAAAAAGAAGAAGAAGAAAAAAAGTCCAACTTCTTCCAGTCCTCCAACCATTTTTCTTGCCAATTCAACACAAAAACAGAGTATGACAAAGGGTGGGGTGGCCAAGGGAGAGAGCAAGCTGCAATATCTCAAAAATATACAAGATACATTTTTTCCCCTAATGAGTAGATTGAGACTGTTCCTGCTTTTTAAATGCAAATGGGGTCAACACTTCCTTTCTCATGGTCTTTTTCTTCTTAAACTCTTATTCTTGGATTTGACCTTGGAACCTCTGAAACCCATTTCAAGAATTTAAAGTTTTATAAAATGTGAGTTGCTTGAAAGCAAGGGAGTTGTCTTGTTCCCTTATATTCCTAGTTACCAGCACAAGGCCAGGTATATTTGTCCTCAGTAAGTGTTGCTGAGTGTGGAATATAAATGTGAGTTGACCCACTTATTTAAGGAGAATGAACTCTTTGTATGTGACCTAGAACATAACAGGGTGGTAGTTTTCACAGGAACAATAACACACATTTAAAAGCAAGCTTTTTCATCTTCCCAGGGCCCATGTGTATTAAGTCCTCACATTTTTTTCTGTAAATATGGTATGTAAGTACAAGGAAGGAGTTTTAGACTCATACCAAATAATAAGCCATAGACAGGAGCATATGTGAACCAATGAAGAAGGGGCCCAATATGTATGCAAACCCTAGGCTCCAGAACCCTAAGATTTTTCTCTGGACCTTAACACCTATCACTCTTGTGTAAACAGAGTCTGATAGCCTAACTAAAGATAAATATATAATTTATTATAACTGAATAACTCTCAATCATTGCTGCAAGGGATATAATAGACTAGCTCCTAACCTCTTTACTTTAAAAAGGCATAAATGAGAGATTTTTGTGCTTAATTTATATAAGCCATCTGGCCCTTTAGTTAAAGATCATGCTTCTGACCTGGTGGAGCAGCTGGTGATTCCTTCTTTATTCATCTTTCAGTGGCCTATGTTTAGCAATTGGTGGAAAGCCTTACATAGAATCAGGTGAAAGCTGCACAAAGAAACCTGGTCTAGTTCATTAACAAGATGGCCCCATTGAGAACGGTAGATCCTCAGACTTTTAGATTATAGGAATAAATTGCATCTTTCCTTCCTCTTTATTCCAGGAACTTTACTACTAATTGGGAACCATGAAAGAGCATTTTCTGATGTTTATTATATAGTCATAGCCATATGTTTCTCATTAGGAAATCAGCATTTTATTTCCATTCATTGTGTACCATTGCTCTGTGATTTATCAGCCCTTTCTTTCCCTCTTCTTAGTCCTGGTATCTGTGGTCTGTGGATGAAAGTGGGCTTAAGGAGAGGAGGATAAAGGAAGGAGGATTTGTGTGGGTATAACCCTGCTAGTCGGCCTGGTCTCACTGGGAATGTCTGTCAATAACTTTGTCTTGAAAGAACCAATGTGTCTCAATATCTTACCTTAAAAATTAAAATTATCCTAGAAAATCTTGAACAAAGTGTTTTATTTTACCTCTAAATGAAAGCCAGGGAGAGCTCAGGGCCAGATTTTGCAAAAGTTGTTTGACCAGGCAGAACGATAAAGGGAACAATGGCTTTCTTGAGCTAGGGTTCGCATCAACACATTTAACCAGTGTGTGCCCAGTACTGCCATCTATACGTCAAGTTTGGTACTGTAAAGTCCAGGCAGGTAAACATAATCATTATATCCTTATTGTGTATGCAAATCACTGTGCAAAGAGTCAGTTATTATGTAGTGATTCAATATATAGAATTCAATCATAGACATATTTATTATGTGTATATTATATATAAGATACTGTTCTTGGTTTTCAGATTGAATAATTGAAAAAGGTATAATCTCTGCTCTGAAGAACCTAAAAATGAAAGAGTCAGATGGACAGTCATAGAGGTATCTGTAAGAAGCCAAGTATGTTAATTGAGAATAAAAATAGACATGAAATGAAATAGTTACATAAAAGGGAATGGACAAATTCATATCTCACCAATGCCTTTGTCAAGCTTACATTCCAAAGGGGGGAAAAAGACACATAAAAATACAGATAACATAAATATTATGACATTTAAAAAAAACAACAAAAACTTAAATTGACCTTGATAAGCCCACACGTTTGCATGGATGAGTGCAATATGCGTGTGTGTGTGTATGTGTGTGTGCGCGCGCGCACGCGTGTGTTAGGTTAAGAATATCTCAACATTAATCTGCATGGGTGGAAAAGTAAAGGCAAAATACAATAATCTGATACTTATACCCAAGGTAGCTGAATATAAAGATAAGGCTATTGTGCTCCCCTTGAAACAGGAAGAAGCTGTTTATCATTTTATCTTCCTGCTCCAACTGAGAGATTATCATGACATATTAATACCTGTGAGCCAAAGTGATTTTAGGATACCAAACCTGGTTGTCTACTCTGTTCCTTCACAAGTACTGTATGACTATCTAACAGTTTCTAGAGGAAAGGGATGTCTTCTGGGAACACTATTCTCCCCAGTATTCACTAGGTCATAGGGTTAGCATAGTGTTAAAAAGAGAAAATACTTTGAGTACCTAAAAATTTTATATAGATAACAGAAAGCATCATCATAAAAATAATTATTAACAAACTTCTCATGACAACTGTTGAAGAGATATATAATCATCCAAGTTTAATAGATAAGAAAACTGAGAATGATGTGAGTTTGCATGTGTTGCCTTGGGTTACATAAAAGGTTAATATACAGGCCAGGAGCAGTGGCCCACGCCTGTAATCCCAGCACTTTGGGAGGCCGAGGTGGGCAGATCACCTGAGGTCAGGAGTTCAAGATCAGCTTGGCCAACATGCTGAAATCCCATCCCTACTAAAAATACAAAAATTAGCCAGGCATGGTGGCAGGTGCCTGTAATCCCAGATACTTGGGAGGCTGAGGCAGGAGAATCATTTGAACCTGGGCAGTGGGGTTACAGTGAGCCAAGATCACACCACCACACTCCAGGCTGGGCAACAAGAATGAGAATCCATCTCAAAATCAAAACAAAAAGAAGGTTCTTCCCCCTGACCGTGTGCCATATCCCCATCATTCTTGAATTAACTCCAAAATTCCTTCCTCTTACGTGAATACTTACTATTCTTTTCACTGATTCTCCCTATGTAACCCTGTGGACAACATTTGACCCTTTTCTTGTCTATGGCAGTAGACATTATTATCAGTAAAAGTTCTAAGGAAAGTTAATTGATTGTATACTAAAATACGTTTATTTTTCATAAATAAACTAAAAGTAATTACACTGAAACATTCTCTCAGAATATTAAGTTTACTAGTAAAGTGTGTTCAGTAAAACTGCCAGAGCCTTAGCACTCCCTGAATTTGAGAAAGAAACAAGCAATACTGCTTAAGTGCCATTAATATTTTTGTTAGGAATAGGATCTTGGTCACTTTTGGACAAGGAGAATTTATCAGTATTCGGGCAGCATTTCACCTCCTTACTGGGAACCTTCTGAGATGGGACCTTGAAATGTGAATCCTGAAACTCTTGCTCTTTTTACACTAAGAAATGAACCCTTGTGCCACAGGATCTCATTGTCCTTCAGATGTAGGTGTATTTTAATTCATCATATCTTCGTAACCTGATGTTGGTTCCAGCTCTGAAATGCAAATCTCATTCCCCATGCCGCTGCTGCCTTCTCAGAGGTGACTTAAAAGAATACATAGACAATACCTCTGACAAGCCTTGCTTTCAGGAGATCTGAAAGGTGAAGGGCTTTGTAATATATGCTTTCAATTCTGTTGCCATAGTCCACTCTGACTTTCACAAAACACATATAGGTCAGAGTACATTAAATTTGATTAAAACTGTGGATTTTGTTTACACGCAGGAGAGAATTTTGAGCTCACTTAATGGATGCCTTCACAACCCTGATACCAATCAGGGAAAAGCGCAGGGTGTGCTGCAGAAATCAATATACCATTCGCTTTGGACATTTCAAAAGAAAGATAGAGTTTCTGAAGTTAGAAATATGTTTGTCCCCAAATAATTCATTTTAGCTCTACTTCCAGAGCTCTCTTTCTTTTATTTGTGGTGTACATGTGTGCATGTGTGTGTGAGACTGTGTTGATTAATGCAAGCATTAGCAAAATGAAATCCCCAGATAGGGCACCCAGTTTAGATCAGAGCGGGTGCTAAAAATGTTAAGTGAATGATCCAACACACTATTTATCTTCTCCTATGACATTGGGCATACCATTTAGCAGCAAAGGAAAACACTAGTTGCCAGCATTATTTTCAACAGTTATTGCATTCTTTCTTTCCAGGAAAGTATACATTTTCAGTAACTGCCTCTTCGGGTCCATATGCATAAAAATATTTCAGTTGTAAATGGTCTGATCACTGAAGTGTGGAAGGAGATCTGATTCAGTATTGAGTACATAAATTTTTTTAAAAAAACTGTTAGGTAAGAAACAGTAAGCTCAATGCAATTAAGTAATATAAGAATCTTTTAGTGCAGGATAACTAAATTTTTATATTTAGCAGCTCACTGCCATCCTGTTTATAAGCTTAATTTTTAGTTTGTTTATGTACTATACTATCGAAAAACGATGAAACACAATCACTTCTCCCTTTGAAAAGATTTTATCTTTAAGTTTATTGCAACATCTCCTCTCAAAAATTAAGTTTTGATTTTTTTCTTGGCAAATGTAGGCCAGAAATCAAGTAAATTCTAATAACTTCATTATTTAAAAATTACTTCACAGGAAAATATTAAGCCATTGTTTTGAACTGTCCAGATCACTGTATGAATCATAATTATTTCACAATTAACCTTATGTATTATATCACCCTGTTCCTTAGATAAGTAATAGTACCATTTTGGTAAGAATGAAGTACCATTCTGTAATATTTTAAAATGTACACACACACATATTAGTATTGACAATATTTTAGTGTATTTTTTTCTTAAAATGTCTTTTTTGTAAGAATGCAGAGACAGTTTCAGAATGGAAGCAATTATTACAATGACTTTATCAGCAGTTAATGTGAACAGTAGGACAGTTATATGTCTTCAGACTGTTTCTTCTAGTCATTTAATATGTACTATTCAGAGCAAAAATCGGTAATTTGGGCAAAAATAAGACTATTGTGCAAAAGAGAATTTGCAGATCCCGTTATTCTGATGGACTATTTGGTTAGATTTCACCATATATAATTTGTCAAATCTTTTATTTTGCTTGTGTTGATAAACCCAAGCAAAATGAAAGAAGATTTGACAAATTCTGTATGGTGCCTCCTAGTAGAAATAGGTGTAGATTAAAAAAAAAAACATTCAGACCCTGATCTTTTGGTTGATTAGACAGGATAAATATTTTCTGTCTTAAAATAGGCTTGCAGTGGAAATCCTGCTATGACATGAATCCCTTCTTACAGAAATTCCATTCAGCAAACATTTCCTCTGCCTGGTTGTGTACAGAGTCTTATTGCGTGCTGTGCATGAGACATCCTACAAAGAAATCCAGGACATGAGGACTCTTGTTAAATTTCTGAGAGCTTGATGGTCAGTAAATATTTCAATTTCTATATTCTAGGTGAGGAAATATAATTTAACTTGTCAAAAAGTTTATGTATTTGGCAGATGAAATTGTGAGGGAGTGTGGCATGAGATCCAATGGAGTTATTAACAATAATATTTAGAGCTACAGGGCCCTTGAGAAGAATTCCCAATGAAAACCTAATGCTCCCCAAAAATGTCATCTTGTTTTCCTTAGGGTTCGTGAATGGGTTCACATTTAATTAATTTTACTTAATTTTAAAATAAATAAATAGGCCGGGCACGGTGGCTAAGCCTGTAATCCTAGCACGTTGGGAGGCCGACACGGGCGGATCACAAGGTCAGGAGATCGAGACCATCCTGGCGAACACGGTGAAACCCCGTCTCTACTAAAAAATACAAAAAACTAGCCGGGCGAGGTGGCGGGCGCTTGTAGTCCCAGCTACTTGGGAGGCTGAGGCAGGAGAATGGCGTAAACCCGGGAGGCGGAGCTTGCAGTGAGCTGAGATCCGGCCACTGCACTCCAGCCTGGGTGACAAAGCAAGACTCCATCTCAAAAAATAAATACATAAATAAATACATAAATAAATAAATAATAAATATAGCTTCCAGGATGATTTTTCTTATTTTTGGAGCTTTTATTATTCCTGGAAAAAATTTACCTGAACATTTCTGGGAACAACGGAGGGTGTCAGCTAATTATACACCTCTTTATATACATACCGTATGATAGTATTCAACCTTGCCGTTAGCAGCAAGATAAATTAGGGAATTTGGTGCTTTTTTTTCTCACCGAAAGGTTAACATGTACCATGTTATATGTTGCTTTGGAAGTCTCACTCAAAGAACCATTTATTGATGAGCATTCATGTAGCAGATTACTATACTAGGTTCTATAAGATTAAATATATATATATGTTAATAGATTAATAAAAATGTGAGGAATGGGAAGATAAAAAATGAGAAGGAAGATGCCCTTTTTTTCTGATAACACTTTACATCTAGTAGTAAATATGTATGATACATATAATTAGATAGTCACAATACTAAATTTTTAATTTACCATAGATAGCAATGGGTACGAGAGTGAGCTTTGGCACCAAATAGGCTTGAGTTTAAATTACAGTCTGTCCTTGATTAATAGCTTATATGGACAAATTCATTAACCTCGCCAACTCTCTGTATCCTTACATGTAAAGTGGGATAATAAAAGTACCCTTTATAGGTTTGTTATGAATATTAAATAGAGGAATCCTCATAAAGCAAGGTGCCTGCAAAGCACCAACAACTCAGCAGTTGTAGTTATTATCAGCAGTAGTACCAAAGAAAAAGAAATATTTCAAGTGTTTATGAAAGTTAAGAGTTTTCTCTTTTCTCTCATATAAACCTAGTAACCTCTAATTACTTATGGGATTCAGAGTAGGTTGTGGTGAAAGAAGAGGTGTACATCACATTGATAACCCAGGCATCATTCATTGATGCATCCACTTAAGTAGATGTTAGTTGTACATCTACTATGTGGCATGTCAGGTCATTGCTAGCACTAGGGATGAAAAAGTGAACATGAGAAACATGATCTCCTCAATTTAGGTAATTTGCAGTGTATTCATGAGATCAACTCAATTTATACCAGCAAATAAATAGAATAACTAGAAACAGTGGCAAGTACTATAAAGGACAGGCAGAGTGCTGAGGTAGAGAATAATGTCATTCAGACGGGAGAGTCAAAGAAGGCTTCCCTGAGGAGGTGACTTCAAGCTGAGATCTAGAGTATGAGAAAGAGCCAGCCACACGCGGAGGAGAGGCCCCAGAGTGTGTGAAGAGGCCTTGAGGGGAAGTGCATGTAGTTTATTTCATCATTGTTACCAGTGGACATTATCATCAAAAATTATCCTGCTGCAAATAAGGAGTTGTAATTTTGATAAGTTCATGCTTGTCTAGATTTACTTTTATCACCAAACTAACTGGTATCTCAAGAAGTTATAAACCCAATGGTTTCAATGTTTTTGAAAGCAGACGTCATTTGTATACTTAAAAAAAATCAAACTATAACAACAACAAAACTTTTTGGCTTCTTATTTTGAGAGTTAATGAGAAAGGCAAAAGATTTATATGATCTAAAGAGAAATCAGAATATTGAGAGTTAATGTAATAAAGCCAAATATGTTGGCCACACATAGTCGTTACTCCTTGTAAAGGGAGAAGCAGGACCTAAAAATAATAATACTATAAGTAGATACTAGGTTAGGAAACTGTGAAATAGACATTATCAGACCCACAGTAATATATTCTATTTTATATCATACTGTATCTGGGTCATCATAAAATACCCAGAATAAATTTTTTGTCTTTGGAGAGTCACATTTAGGTCGGCCACTTTCCGCCGGGATGCTAGATTGCTCCTGGGAACAAGTGCACCACAGCAGGGTGAAGACCAGAGTGGGTTTGGAAATAAAAGGAGAAAAAAGAATTGGTTTCAGAGATAATACCCTCATCCTAACTTAAAATATGAAATGTTCAATAACTCCACAAAAATCTCCTAAAACCTAATAGCACTTCTAATAGCTCTTCTGAAATACCCATCCTCCCCTCAGGACCTAGCAATCTTGCTAGAGTTATGTGAAACACGTTTTCAAAAAGCATTGTCTAGACCAGCTCTTTTTCTATCTTTTCATTTCTGCACCACACCTTGTAAAATTGTTTCAGCTTTATAGCCCTGTCCTCGTAAATACATTCAACTCTCAATTACCCTCACCAATGAAGGGGAGCATTAGTGCAGATAATTGAAATTGGTGAATAATCTGCTCTATTGGGCTAGAGCCAGCTCCTCCTACCCAGGCTGGGTATTTTTTTGTGTGTAGGAAGAGGAGGAAAGGCCTCTGCTCTGAGAGAGAGCTTCAGCTGGAAAAGAGTCTTGTCTTCCACCTTTCTAGCTAGATTTAAGTCAGGTCTACACTGCCTAAAGACTTCTAAAGCACACTCAGAGTCACTGCATGTCATACCACCCCAAATATCTTTATCTAGATTGGAAAGTTGGCGTATCAGAGTCAAGAATAAGCTGTATAAGAGCCAAAGATGATTTTGCAAGGACATATCAACTGGACATGCCAACTGCGATATAATTCTTAACAAAGCTGTGACTTATTTCAGCAAAGAAATAGAAGCACAGTCTAGCATGCCTCCTAATTTTTACTTTGTTTTATTACTTTTCTATCACAGGATATCACAGGCAGCTATTGGTATTTAGGGCATTTTTCTGCTTGTGGAATGTCAACAGGGGCTATCTAAGTTTTCATATACTCTTTAAAAAATAATTAATATCACCAAAGTTCTCAAGACACGACAGCTTCTTTGTGAGAGGTTCTGAGTGGTGATGAGTCATAGAAGCAAAGATCGCTGATATGAAGTGATCAATTGGAGAATCATGATTCAATCAAGTGGTTCTGTCAAGATCATAAACCCCAAGTGCAAAGCTCAGTCCATCGTAAAGATTATCACAGCCTTGAAACTGAGCTCATCCAGACTTCACGATCGATCAGAATCTGTTACCTTCTCCCCAGCTGCTCTTTATTTGCTGCTGGAGTATCCTTCTCTTTTTCCCATCCTCAACCAGCTTCATTTCACTTTTACACATCTTTTCCATTTATTCTTTCTTGCTCCTCTTTCGGATGTTATCTTTTTGTTATCTTTCCCTGATTCTCATTTGCTATGCTCCTCTTTCTTTTATAAAATTCATTTCTTTACTAGTTTACTCCTCACACCTTGTGTTTAATGCTTTCCTTAGCTTTCTACCCCAATATCTTCACTTTCTTTACTCCCCTCTGCCCCGGCCTCCTGCATTCTGATTAATGCCATATGTATAACAAAGTAGACAGATGCTTTGCTGTTAAACTAAAGGACTTTTTAATCTACCAGAACAGAAACTACGAGCTTTCTTTTTGTTTGGGGACATCAGCAATTCATGGCAAAGGGCTTAGGAATACAAATGAGGGTTTTTCTCTTCAAACAGCGTGGAGTCTCAGCATGCCTCTCTTACTCTCTCCTTATTTTACTTGATCTGCAAAGTAAAAATCTGCACATGTGATGGATTCTTAAATACCACTAATGACACTTAGATCTCCGGACACACAGTGCGTTAGGCAGTGGGGGCATCCAGCCACGCAGCCTTTGTCTGTGACTGTTAATGCATTTTACCTATTATCTCTCTACATATTCTTTTTTAAATCTGTGACCATCAACAGTGTTTATTTTGATGGGTTTCTCAACTTTGTCTAAACTGAAAGTGTTTTGTTTGTCTCTGGCACTCTCTCTGTAATCAGACATGGCTTGGGTACACAGAGAAGGCCCACAGACAGCCTGTCAGACCACACAGCCAGAACATGCCAGTGGTCTGACAAACCTCACCCTGTAGGGTTCTCCCAGTGCTCACTCTGATCCAAGAAAAAGGAAGATGAGGAGAACAGCTAGCAATTTTAGGACAAGGCCACACAGACTAAAACTGCTCTGACTCCAGAGTGTGTTTGGAGAGGAGGCTTGCAATGAAAGGCAGCTTCTATCTCTCCTTGGGATAGAGTGCTTCACCTGCCACAGTGATGGTGCCCCACTGCAGATTGTCCCGCAGGTAATAGCATGGGGTTCAGAAGAAAGCTGCTATGGAAGCAGAGGTATCTGTCTATGCCACACCCAGAGCCCTTCACATGGAGTGTGTATCCCCCAGTCAGCTGGAGCTATAGCAAAACAAGTCCTCAACAAATAATCCACAGTCATGGATTTTAAAATATCTGATGACATTGTTCTTGACTGTAGTTTTGCTCCTGTAGACATTTTTAACATGACTTTGTGACTTTGCACTTACCATTCGTAATGTGTTATCTTTTTTTTTTTTTCTTTTGGTTACTGTATGGTTTTCCCAAAAGGCCCCCGAAGGAAAATAGAGCAAGTCGTAGTTTCCGTGTTTTACAGATGTGGAAACTGAGGAATAGGTGAGGAAGCATTCTTTCTGCACAGAGGCACTCAAAGAAGTGATTACAATTGAACAGCCAGTCACATTCTTTTTTTTTTTTTCCTTACAGGGGGAAAAAAGAGTTGATCTTTTCCACATGAATGAGATTGGACACTCTCTCAAGCCAAGTGCTGTGGGACTCAGACAGAAAGGGCCACCTGTTATGGAGGTGACTTAGGTCAGGAGATAATTCTCAGCTGTTCAAACAAATAAACTTCAACACCACAGGTCACTTCTTCTACCTGCTCTTTGTGTCCTCAGCACCCTGCCGTGTCGCCAAGCCATTTACCCCTTTTAATTGAGCAGACGTGGCTTTTTTTCTGCCTGTGCTTTTTTTTGGCTTGTTACTGCCACGGGTAACAATTAACACTCTGATAAAAATGAATGCTTGCTACATATGCCAAATGATATTACCAACAAGGGGGCTTGTGTGAGAACTCGCAGGTGCTGTGTAAATCCAATTTGTGGGACTCAGACTGCCCAGAATTACACAAAGATAGCAGGGACTGCTGCCCTCATGGAACTTGGCAAAGCACACTGCACAAAGGAATTGATAGCTATTGTGTCTCTCACAAAGAACGCTCTCTGGTCAGTCAGAAGGCCCAGAAAATCAGTCCTTCAGTTTTCTAAGACAAGCAGAATATATGATGTGGAAATCTCCAGCTGTGTGGCCAGGGAAGTCCAGAAACTGGACCTGCCTAGGGAACAGAGTAAGATGCATTCTCCCCGGGAACCAGCAGTTTCCCTGTGGAGCAGAACCACCAAGTCACAGAATTCTCAATTCTCGGCTCGCTAAGCTATTCTGGTCGCTTTGAGTTAGCTATCTCCTTACTGTTCCTTTCCAAGAAAGCTTTTTCCACCCCCACACACTTCAGAACTTCTGTTCACTTTCAAGTTTCTTTCTTTTTTTTTTTTTTTTGTTCTTTTGTTAAGATCATTTCTCTTCAAGTCTTTCAAAGCTTCTTTGAGGATTCTCAGAAACACAAAGCACTCCTTTTGGATTGTATTCCTGGTTGTTTCAAGGAGGTGGCTGAGAATAAGATATGTGTGTGCCTGTGTGCACACAGCCCCCTGCCTCCAGAGCATGCGGACACTGGCCTGTGAGTGTGCAGGGGCATGCTTGATTGATCCAGGGCAGATAACCTGTGGAGTCTAAGGCAAGATGGGTTTTCATTCTTGCACCACACTTGTTTGTCTCTGTAATTGTGTAAACGTTGTACTGCCAATCTTCCTCCCCGTGAAGTCAAGATAATATGTTGCTCTCCTGACTTCATTTTTTTTTTTTTTTTTTGCAGATGAAAGGACTATGGACTATATATTCTGGCAACTATATTGCCTGATCTTTAAATATTCCATGCATAAGCACATAGTGCTTAAACACACTTCCTTGGATCCTCCACACACCCATTCTACACTTAAATTCTACACTTAAATGGGTGTGTTGGGGATCCAAGGAAGTGTGTTTAAGCACTTTGTGCTTATGCACGGAATATTTCTGGAACTCCAGCCCCATCACTTATAAGCCATGTACCCTACTTCCTCCTATCAAATGGATAATGTGATATTATCCACTGCATAGGATTATTAGGAGAGTTAATGAGCAGATCTAGAAATAGCCCTCAGGACTGTGTCTGGCATCTTAGTGTAGCCCCACACATGTGGACAATGATGTTATTCCTCTTCAGACAACTTTGATCCGGTCTCACAAGTCTTTTTCATTCTTTCAATACACCGAGATTTGCTCTATCTCAGGACACCGCGGTCTTTTCACTTGCTCTCCCCTCTATTCTGATGGTTCTTCGATTACTCACTGCCCCCCTTCCCCAAACCATCTCATGTTTAGCTTCATCTCATCCTTCAAATCTTACCCAGAGGAAGGCCTTTCCTGACCATTGAGTCTAAGCTACATCTGCTCTCCTGCTATCCTCTGCCTCAGTATCTTGTTCATTCTTTATAGTACCTACCAAAGTTTAAAATGATAGTTTATTTCTTTAAATGTGTATGGTCTTTCCCAGTCTATTGATATATTTGTGGGCAGTGACCATGTCTGTCTTATTAACTATTAGATTTCCTTCACCAGTTCATTAACCCAAAGTATATTAATTTAGGGTTTATTGAATGCCAAGCACTTTCCTAGGTACCATTAGATATAAGAATGAAACAAACACATGAAAAATCCCTGCCTTCATGGAGGTTACAGTTTAGATGGAAACATGAAAAATAAACAAATTAAATAAGAAAAAATATATAGTATCAGAGATTGATAAGTGCTAAGGGGAAAAATAAAGCAAGAAAAGAGGACAGGGAACATAGAAGGTGGGGTTGTAATTTTAGACAGGGACACCAGGAGAGGCCTAACTGTGGCTAGGGGCAGGAGGGGAGCAACAGATGGAGAGAAGGGCAGCCACAATGGCTCTGAGGTGGGAGCTTACCTGGTGGCTTTGAAAAATAAGGAGGACATCTTTGAGGTAGAGTAGAGCAAGTGAGAGGAGACTAAAAGGGGATGGGTTCAAGAGATGCTGGAGGACCAGGTGTGGAACTGTGTGAGGACCTATGCTTTTACTCTGCGTGAACTGAGGAGCCTTGGAGAAGAGGATTGAATGAATGACTTAGTTCGTAACAGGATGATTCTGACTGCTGAGTTGAGAATAGATTGAAGAAGGGCTAGAGCAGAAGGTGAGAGACCAATTAGGAGACTGTTTCAATAATCTAGAGGCAAGATAATAGAAACTCAGTAAGTATTTGCAAATAAATAAATACTCTTAGAAGACTATGAGTCTCCATGGGTTAGTTTGGTATTGGCACACTGAGGTTCTGAAACCAGGGCTTCTTATATACCCTTGTGTTTCTTTGTATTCCACTAATAATATATAACCTATCCCTGCCACCCTCAAAGCTGCAAAAGAGAAAATGTTGGCGATGATGGATAAAACCAGAGAGAGTTATGATATAAGACATTTAGCCAGTGTTGCTCTAAAGCAGTGCCTGCTTTTGATCTGTGAAACAGGCATTTCTTTCTCCTTTATCACTTAGAAGCAAAATGAGCATCATTTTCAATACAGAGAAAAAAAATAGGGAGAGAAAAAGGACTGGGAAAAAAAGGAAGAAAAAACTTTTGTCAGCATGTAGAGTGTCAGCAAGAGCTATTGGACATCAAGGTTCTGATTCAGATGAACTTGTTTTTTTACTTTCTTATTCTTTAACCCAAGGGGAAATCTCCTAGAGTTCTTTACCACTTATGAATGGCTTTTCTAGCTTCATAAGAATTTGCTAAATATTTAACTACTAGCATTTGACTGTAGTCAATAACAACAAATTCATGAATAACTAGCTCTTTGAGACTTCTAGACCATAAATTCATTTTTAAATAATTATTGGCAAATGGAGAAGATCCAAAACTCTATTTAGAAAAGAATATTTATTTTATCTGATGCGATTTTTGAAAAGTTATTTAGAGTTTTATAAAATTAAGAGGTAAACATACAAAGTTATCTGAAAAGGAAAAAAATAATGCAAAGATAACTATGTACTATTTTTTAATTTATGTGACATCTCTGTGACAACATTAATAAAACCTGCCATGTTCATTGAATACAGACTTTCTCACCTCCAGTTTTTCTCTAGATTTAAGAGAAGAAAAGTATCCATAGGAAGTGTGTTGGCAGGTATGGAAAAAGGAGGGAATGCAAAATAGCTCCCTGCATTGATTGCCAAAGATGAGTTGAATCTAATCTTTGCTCCTGTGTTTTGTAGCACAGAGATTTTATTTTGGATTAGAGTAAAGCTTTCTTGGCTGAAAATCATATTTTAAGGTAAAGAATGAGATCTAAAAATGTTGTTCCTGCCAGTAATGGGAGAAAAAAAATTTTAAAGGCAAATTTGAGCCTTTAAGCCCTGAATATCAGAAAAATTTCTTCTATTAAATATACCTTTATATTTACAGATAGTGCATTGCAAAGGTCATGGTTCATTGGCATATTACAACACAAAAATAGTCAGCCTTTCTCCAGTAATCTCACAGTTTTTATTAATTCAGTCTTCCTCAAAAGACTTGGAAACATTTCCTAAATCTTTCTTGTTCCCATTTATTTTCCAATCAGTACCCATTTTCTAGAAGACGGTGATAGGCTGTAAGACTGTTCTCTGTGGAAATGACTGAGAACTACTCCAATGTTGATGATGTTTCTGCCAAGCCCTCATATGTCTTAAGTTTCCCGAACAGACATATAAAACATAATATATAGTTCTGTTGTTTCTTTCAAAAGCCTGAACTTGCAAAATATTTCTGGTGGTAAGCATCTCACAGGTCAGTACTCAGTCCCATTCTGACTACTGTGGGATGTTTAAAGATCTGAAATAGCAGCTAAGTGTAGGGAAAGTAATGCTTAAGAGGAGGAAGCACAGTATGAAACAGGATGGTGAAATAGACATGAGGACATCGAGAATGAGCAGCAAGTAAGAAAGAAGACAGGAAAGTAGTAGAGATTTTTAAAAATTTGCTTTTCCATCACTCAACATCTTCCAAAAGTGTTAGCTTACTGGGTCAAGTGCTGAGCTCCTTCTGCCAAAAACAAAACAGAAAAAATACAAATAAACTCTAAAATAAACATGAAAAATGTATTTCAAAGAAAAGAAAGGCAGAGATAAAACAACGTAGCAGTTTGTAAGGTAACAAAACTGCAAGACGCAGACAACCTGAGGGAGAGAGAGAGATGCCTATAGTGAGAAAAACTGAAAATCAAGGAAAGAGGAAGAGGCACCTCTGAAAAGAAGCAACAGATAGAAAAATACAAGAAGGACAGAGACACTTAGGACAGCTGGGAAAAGCTTGAGAAAGGTCACACATGCCCTGTGGGCTCCCAGCTACGCAAGAGCTGCAGTGGACTGCCAGGGCAAATAAACAAGGGAGAATGGAATGGAATGGAATACAGTGTACAACTTGCTTGTCATCTGGGAAGGGAGCTGAGATGAATCACACACCCCTCTTAGGTTGTCAGGATTCACAGGAGGACACGCCTTGACCTCATTAGCAAGCAGCAAACGGAGAAGGATATCACCATGTTCAGGCTTCCCTAGGAGGTCTGAGCTTCTGTGCTGCATTTGCTACATTCAGCCATTAGAGTCTTTATTTTCTCCCCGTGAATGTGTGAGCTAGGTTCTGGTTAACCATGGTGAAGAAGCAATGGTCTTTGGAAAATGAGTAATTTCCAAGCCAAAATATTTGGTGTTTCAGTTACGAGCAAAGCATAAGCACGTTATCTGACTGTACGTGGACTTTCAGACAAGAGGTAACTCTGTGTACAGCGAATTTTAACCCCTAGTCTATAAAAAATGAATGCAGTCAGCGTTCGTGACATATTTTCCACATCTTCATCAGAAACTAGTACATTTAAATGACATTTTGGATAAGGAAAAGATGCACAGGTGTGTGGAATCAACAACAGAGGGTGACATTCAACAGAACTCAATTGTTTTCATTTTACCTCAGATGTGCAGTGCCTTTCTAGTTTCCACATATTGTGAAAAAAAAAAAAAAAAAAAAAAAAAAACATAATTCTCATCTTGGGAGAGAACGATGAATTTCCCAGGTAGGAGACCTGAGTGTATGAGTAGGTATGCCTCACTCGGCCTACACTGTTCTTAAGAGGAATATGATCTAGCATCGATCATTTTAAACTTGGTCACATTTTTGGCAGTATGCCTGGTGCCAGAGCTGTAGCTCAGACCACTGATATTTGATGAGATATTCATATCCTGTTTAAAAGCCTGTGAAATACAGCCCTTTGTCCTGAAAAGGAATAATGGACTGGAAATAGATGTTAATTGTTCCTCAAAGGTAATGCTTTTGATTTTCTCAAAATCAGAGTAACAGAATGGCCATCCAACTATGAGAAAATATGATAACACAATTCTTTTCCGGTGTTGGCTGGTTCTGTGCTTTGTGTGGAGTAGAAGTAGAGTGGGAAGGGCAGCTGGTTGGCTTGCGACAGAGATTGGGGGAACCTAGAGGTTTGTGTCTTACTCAATATTGTATTTACATAATTACCTGTAGATTTAAAAACCCATGTGTTCCATAAATTACAGCAAAATGCAAGAAACTATGTCCAATGAGACTTCCCTCTGCATCTCTAGGAAACATCACAAATTCCTGCTACTGTTAGTTTAGCAGTTACCAGATCCTCCCCACGGAGCAATGGGAGTGACGGCACTGCAAGCATTGGCATTATTATGGAATGCTGCCATTCCACTGGCTTTTTCTCATGTTCTACATTATCTCAGTGCTATCTCCACTCATTGATAGCACTGTGTATTGGAATCAGAAAAATCAAATTAGTCCTTCTTTCCTTCTAAAGGCGATGATATTTCACTAGCGCTTTTCTGCTTGACAAAATGTGTAACTTCACATGCACACAGACACATACACATGCACACTGAAGATATACGCCAGTGTATAAAGGGGATTTGGGTAGAATGTATAAATGTTCTCTTTAAGTATTGCTGTTATAAGATGAGAGAGAGAGAGTGCAACAGAGAGAGAAAGAGAGACAGACAGAGACAGAGAGAAATGAGTTCCTTATTTGATTCTGTTCAGACTGGAAACCATGGGTTTCCCACAAGATAGTGTCTGTATCTTCATGGCATCAGATATCTTCCAAAACTAAAAAAACATCTGAACATGGTTCAGTCATATAACGCATAGTATAGATAACTCTAGATACATACTTATTTGGATATCTGATGGGTTTTCAACTCTCATCAATAGGCGTGTCATTCTTTGGATGTGTATGTGTGTGTGCATGCACATGTGTGTAGCACAACTAAATAATCCCTTTTTAAGGCTGTTAAGATTTTTTTTTTAAGTCGAATGGATATTCTGGGATCCTCTCAGTTTCAGGCCTATGTAAATAAGCTGGATAGAATTGGAATGATAACACCAGAATGACTATTCCCTTCCTTTGAATCTTGCTTATCTTACGGTGTGAGACAACCTTGCCACTGTACTTCTTTTCATAAAAAGTGGAAGCTGTCTAATTTCCTTTATCAGTGGTGTATATCAACATGCAAGCTCTCTAATTTAAATGACACATAGGCCAGCACAGCTTCCCTTATGTCCTCTCACTTTTTGAACAAATTCCATGAACTCTACTGCAGAAATGGGACACAATCTCTTCTGAGGCAAGCTTGAGTTTTCTCTTTTCCTTTGACTTTGAAAGTTTCAAGCTTTATGTTCTTTTTGCTTTCCTAAAAATGTACAAGTTAATGAAGATACAGGAATGGGAAGGATAAATGTGGAAAGCAAAAAAACAAAAACAAAACACATATAGACAGGAAATAAAGAGATTTTTTTTCATGTGACAACCTGGAAAAAGTTTCCTTGCGAAAACTGGAAAAAGCTGCAGCTGCAACCAGAAGAACAAGTCAACGCAATTATTATAAAAATAGAGAGCTTTGGGAGGCCGAGGTGGATGGATCACCTGAGGTCAGGAGTTCGAGACCCGTCTGGCCAACAAAATGGAACCCCATCTCTACTAAAAATACAAAAATCAGCTGAGTGCAATGGCATGTGCCTATAGTCCCAGCTACTCAGGGGCCTGAGGCAGGAGAATCACTTGAACTCGGGAGGCAGAGGTCGCAGTGAGCTGAGATCGTGCCACTGTACTCAGCCTGGGTGACAGAGCAACACTCTGTCTCAAACAAACAAACAAACAAACAACCCCCCCCCAAAAAAACAAAACAGAGAGAGAGAGAGAGGAATGGATATAGAAGAGGACAAAGAAGCTAGGGAGACAACAACAACAACAAAATACAAAGCAAACGGAGGTAGTAAGTGAGCCTGGGAGAGCTTATTTAGGGTACAGAATGTTAGTGGAAGAAAGAAAAGATGCTCAAAGCCTTGTCTCTAAATATGGTTACATGAAATTTTCAAAAATGGATTGAATAAAATAGTTTATTGTTGGGGAACAATTAAAAGTCAATAGTAAGAAATAATAGGAAATAAACTAGATTTATCTGGAGGAAGCCGAAAAGATATAAAAATAGCTGCAAAAAGAGAGCAACCATATAACAGAAATCAACGTTCCTCTGTTCACACCTCAACTGCATTCCACCTCTTGATCCATTTCTGTGCATGGAAAACATATTTTGACTTCTCATTTAAAGGTATATTTACAAATACCTTTTTGCAGAAAAGAGAGAACTATCAATGTTTAGAAACATCATGTACCTTAGGGAAACACCAATTTCAGCTCCTATTTAAAATATCAGAAGTATGAGCTTTCCTGACAGTTATTTAACCTATGATGACAGGTTACAAACTTCAAATAAGAAGCAATGACTACAGGTTTATTTATTCTACATGCCACATACTCTTCATAAATAAATAAGTATTTATGGAAACTCATTCCGTTGCTATTGTTTACCTGTCACTCAAACATGTCTTTTTGTAATCAACTGTAATGTCAACAAGCCACAGCTTCATTAATTTGATACCTTTTGATTTGGTGGAGGAAAAGCGGCAAATGGAAGAAGCTGTTCTGTATTATATCAAATCTGGAGACCCTATCCTTGTTATCCTGAGAGGTATTTGGCTCTATCAGCACCACCCGCTGGCTTTCCCGGGTCTTTGTAGCACACATACTGAATTCTGGTCAGCATCAGAGGGCCCCTCAGAGATGCCTAGTGCTATAGTTTGGATATTTGTCCCTGCTCATATCTCATGTTGAATTGTAATCCCTGGTGCTGGAGGTGGGGCCTGGTGGGAGTTGTTTGGATCATGAGGGTATATCCTCATAGCTCAGTGCTATCTTCATGATAGTGAGTCTCATGAGACCTGGTCATTTAAAAGTGTGTAGCACCCCCCTACTTTCTCTCTCTCTCTCTCTCTCACTTTCTGTCTCTCTCTGTCTCCCTCTCTTTCTCTCTCCTGCATTTGCCATGTGAGGTGCCTGCTCACACTTAGCCTTCCACCATGATTGTAAGCCTCCTGAGGCTGCCCCCAGAAGCAGATACCAGTGCTATGCTTCCTGCAGAATCATGAGCCAATTGAACCTCGTTTCTTATAAATTACCCAGGCTCTAGAATTTCTTTATAGCAATGCAAGAATAGCCTAGTACAACTAGCATCCTTGCTGATCGGAGGACTTCAGTTTCAGTTCACTACTCAGATGGAGGGGTGGGTCACAGAGAGAAAACGCATGCCCAGCCCTGGGGTTATGAACTGTTTTTTTGTTTGTTTGTTTTTGTTTGTGTTTTGTTTTGTTTTTGTTTTTTTCTGAGGCACAGTCTCACCCTGTCACCCAGACTGGAGTGCAGGGGTGTGTTCTCGACTCACTGTAACCTCTGCCACCCAGGTTCAAGTGATTCTCATGCCTCAGTCTCCTGGGTAGCTAGGATTACTGGCACATATCAGCATGTCTGGCTGATTTTTGTAGTTTTAGTAAAGATGGGGTTTCACTATGTTGGCCAGGCGGGTGCCTTCCATTGTTCCTCCAAGCCATATTAGTAATTGGGCTCTCTGGAGCTACCCTAATCCTTCTCTTTTTCCTTGAGGTATGACATAAATAAAAAGCTAGTGTCTTACAGCTGAGCTGGGAAGAAGTGGACATTCCACCTGTGAATCATTTGCATTTAAACTACTATTGACTTATAATACACTACTACAACCATTGTATTCTACATGAGGCATGTTTTTGTGCCTGAAATAACTCACTAAAAATACACCATGATTTGTTTCTACTCAATAATATAAAAAGAGTTATGTGTAGTATTTTATCTATTCATGTATTAGCTGCATCCATCTCACCAAAATTTTGCTCTCCCTACTAGAAAACTGTGTATGAGTGTGTGTGTTTTTATGTAAGTGATAAAGATTTGCTTATACACATAATCCTGGAAGAAATTGTGGCAAATTCTGGCTTCTTCAAGTAACTGTAAATTTTTCTAAAAGAAGCTGAGATTCTTTATCTGGAAATGGGACAGATAATATTTCTCTTGGTATTATATCTCAGAAGAGGGTCTGGCACTATTCATGAAGTGGCAGTTCTTGACATTGTGGTAGCTGCACTTGCCCTATGGAAGAACTTGTTTATTTCCTGAACAGAGCGAGTATTCCCAGATTCATGGACTGACCTAGTGCTTTGACCTTTTCCAGGCAGCCCAGGTTGGTCCTCACTCCACTCCCCATGCCTGCTTAAGCAGTGCCCTCCCATCCAAAATTGTCACCTTGCTATGACGGTAAAAAATGAGCACAGGGACCGGGCGCGGTGGCTCAAGCCTGTAATCCCAGCACTTTGGGAGGCCGAGGCGGGCGAATCACGAGGTCAGGAGATCGAGACCATCCTGGCTAACCCGGTGAAACCCCGTCTCTACTAAAAAATACCAAAAAAACTAGCCGGGCGAGGTGGCGGGCGCCTGTAGTCCCAGCTACTCCGGAGGCTGAGGCAGGAGAATGGCGTAAACCCGGAAGGCGGAGCTTGCAGTGAGCTGAGATCGGCCACTGCTCCAGCCTGGGCGACAGAGCCAGACTCCGTCTAAAAAAAAAAAAAAAAAAAAAATGAGCACAGGAATCCAGCAGTAAGGTATCTGGACGCGCACCTCTCACCACATTGAAAGCTGGCATACATCAAAGAAACACAACCGCCTAGGTCAAGCAAGTCAGTTTCTTCAAAAGAAAAGAAAGAAGAAGACAATGAGTAGTATTTTTATAATTCCTGTGCTTTTTCTTAGGGATATTGAAATGAGGGTCTATTACCAAACTAACCGTTTGAAGGATATTATGAAATGGAAGAATGAGAACTAACAACCAGTAGTGAGAGGTAAAAGCTTTTGATCAACCATGGAAAAAGTGAAAAAGAAGCTTCCAAGGATAGTCAAGAAAGGAGACTCTAAATGACACACGGTCGCAAGGCTGCAGCAGGCTTGGTTCAGGACACACAGACTTTAATGGAAATACACATGCACTTCTTTTTTTTTTTTTTTTTTTTTTTTTTTTTTTTTTTTTTT
>NC_045435.1:33503373-33543099 GCF_002776525.5 Piliocolobus tephrosceles | reverse complement strand
CTGTCGCCCAGGCTGGAGTGCAGTGGCCGGATCTCAGCTCACTGCAAGCTCCACCTCCCAGGTTCATGCCATTCTCCTGGCTCAGCCTCCCGAGTGGCTGGGACTACAGGCGTCCGCCACCTCACCCGGCTAGTTTTTTGTATTTTTTAGTAGAGACGGGGTTTCACCGTCTTAGCCAGGATGGTCTCAATCTCCTGACCTCGTGATCCACCCGTCTCAGCCTCCCAAAGTGCTGGGATTACAGGCTTGAGCCACCGCGCCCGGCCCAACACATGCACTTCTTAATAGAAATGCATCCAAAAGTTTTCTATAACTATTTTGCAAATATATATTTCTGTTCAGAAACTATACAAATCACGAAGTTGGTTTGGGGGAAATGTGAGTATGCTAAAGTTTTGTAATAACCCAACCCTGTCACATATACCTCCCAAAGTCACCCAGTGCTTATCTTCAGGGTTGTGTTAAATGGCTCCTATGAGACTTGAGTGCTAGTCTTTAGTCACTGTACTTAGTGTGTAACTTTGTAGGAACCTCAGTTTGTCTCAGCTTTATTAGTGATAAAAATGCAGTTGGTGGCAATGCTGCTCATCAAGCAGATAACTTGAGAACTAAATGCATAACGAAGTGGGTTCAATTCTAAGATGTGAAGGAGTAATGCAAAATATATAAAGCCTTTAAAGATAGGTACCATATAAACTTCACATAGGATTGGAAGCTTATCTATTCTCCTGTCTCTTGTAATATATTCTTTATACTCTCCTATTTTAAAGAAGTCTCTAAAATGTTTGGAGGATATACAATTTGTATGAAAAGGGCAGCAGAAAAGAAAGATGATTCATTCTAAACATATATAACCTACATGCTTCCCCTTCATCCCATTATGTTGTAAGGGAGAAAAGTCATCCTTATCTGAGATACAGTATTGGACTTAAAAGTCAATGGGAATTGGCCACAGGGATTGGTAGCCAATGTATGTTTCATAATTTGTGTATTAATTTGAAAAATATTTTCAAATGGTTCGTGGTGAGCAGTCTCAAGTCAATTGCAGTATCATTATTATTGGGAAAAATAAAAGACTGAATTCTGTCTCCTGTGAAGGTTAAATTGAAGAGATGCTTGCTTCGGATTGGCCTTTTATAAAATGTTAAGAGGTGAGCCTTAAAAGGCAGAAAAAGTAAAAGAAGCAGTGAGCAGATCTTACCTCCTTCCCAAGGTCACATTTCACCAAAACGACTCTCCTCTTCAGGTTTCAATATAGAGTGCTTCTGGTGCATAATGGCCTCAGTGTGGTCTGAACTTGGAACTTTTTCTAATTAAATTTTGAAGTGTTTAATGTGTTTTCATTTTGATTTTCTAATTTGATAGGTCTCATTTGTGTCATTACTGTGGATTTCTTAAACCCTTGCTTCGGTTATTAATTTTTCAATTGTTCCAGACCAAGTTGTTATTCTTTGATGTACACATGACAGAGAGGAGAAGTGGAGAAATTATCCAGAGAATTTAAGTCCAAAAAGCATGATCATCTGAAAAAGCACCTGAAATAAAGTGGGTGGTTTTCGTCAATTACGCGGGTGATGCATTGACTCTCCACTTCTCTGGAAGACAGTCATACCCTTCTACATTGAGGAATTGCCTTTCATTCTAATTATTTAGAGAAAATCCGGGCAGGGCATTTACAATATTAATAATGCAATTCATTATTTCATTCTGAAAAAGTCCTCTCATGTCATGAAATCAGTCATCTCTATTGAGCTTTTCCTTGTAAAATACAAATGAAAACATCCTTAGCCCAGTTTTTCCATTCAGCTCCATAGAATACTATAGCAGGAGATGGTAGACAAGTTTGCCTACTGACATAAATTCTCAGAGTGCTTCCTTTGTAATTCATGACAAACAGATTCCTAGCTTTATAGGCCAGAAAACCGGGCTGAATATTGCTTATGAAAATCTATCTGATATGGTTAAGTGGGTTTTGTTTGGTTTAGTTTTTTTTTCTTACAGTAGACATTTTAAAAAATTTTAATTGACAAAATAATGGTACAGAATTATGGGATACAGTGGGATATTTTGATACATGAATGCAATGTGCATTGATCAAATTGAGATAATCAGCATATCCTTCACCTTGAATATTTAGCATTTCTTTATTTTGTGGACATTCAGAATCTGCTCTTCTAGCTATTTGAAAATATACAATAAATTATTATTAACTACAGTCACCTTACTGTGGTATAAAACACTAGAAATTATTGCTACAATTGAATTGTAATTTTGTATCTGTTAACCAGCCTCTCCCTAATTCTCCCCTTTCCTCTACCCATCTCAACCTCTAGTAACCACTATTATACTCTCTACTTCTAGGAGATCAACTTTTTTAGTTTCAATATATGAGTGAGAACATGTGATATTTATCTTTCTGTGCCTGGCCTATTTCACTTACATAATGTCCTCCAGTTACCACATGTTGTTTTGTGTTTTGTAACAAATGACGAGATTTCATTCTTTTTTTTTTTTTTTTTTTTTTTTGAGATGGAGTCTCACTCTGTCGCCAGGCTGGAGTGCAGTGGCGTGGTCTCAGCTTACTCCAACCCCTGTCTCCTGGGTTCAAGCGATTCTCCTGCCTCAGCCTCCCAAGTAGCTGGGACTACAGGCGTGCGCCACCATGCCCAGCTACTTTTTTTTATTTTTAGTAGAGACTGGGTTTCACCAGGTTGGACAGGATGGTCTTGATCTCTTGACCTCATGATCTACCCACCTTGGCCTCCCAAAGTGCTGGGATTACAGGTGTGAGCCACCATGCCAGGCCGATTTCACTCTTTTTATTGGCAGAATGGTATTCCATTGTGTAAATGTACCACATTTTCTTTATCCTTTCATCTGCTGGTGGATACTTGTCTTGATTCCATCTCTTGGCTATTGTGAATAATGTTGCAGTAAACATGGGAATGTAGATATCTCTTTGACATATTTATTTTATTTTCTTTAAATATTTACCTCATAGTGGAATTGTGAGATCATATGATAGTTCTGTTTTCAGTTCCTTGAGGGATCTCCAGACTGTTTTCCACAATGGCTGTATTAATTTACATTTTCACCAACAGTTTATGAGTTTCCTTTCCTCTGCATCCTCACCAGCATTTCTTATTTTTTGTCTTTTTGACAGTAGACATTCTAACTGGAGTAAGATCACATCTCATTGTGGTTTTGATATTTCCCTGGTGATTAGTGACATTGAGCACTTTTCACATGCTTATTGGCCATTTGTGGGTCTTCTTTAGAGAACTATCCATGTAGATCATTTGCCTATTTTAAAAATCAAATTATTTATTTATTTTGCTGTTGAGTTCCTTGTATATTCTAGATATTAAACTTTGTTAAATATATAATTTATATTTCCTCCCATTCTACAGGTTATCTCTTCACTCCATTGATTTTTTTCCTTTGCCATGCAGAATCTTTTTAGTTTGACTTAATCCCTTTTGTCTAGTTTTGTTTTACTTGCCTGTGCTTTTGAAGTCTTATTCATAATATTTTCCCATACCAATGTCCCAAAGTGGTTCCCCTAAGTCTTCTTCTAGTGCTTTCATGGATTTGGGTTTTACATTTAAGTCTTTAATTGATTTTGAGTTGATTTTTGTAAAATGTGAAATATGGGTATTTAACCTTCTGCATGCAGATATTCAGTGTATCCAGTGCCATTTATTGAAGAGACCTTTCCCCATTGTATGTTCTTGGGATTTTTGTCAAAAATCAGTTGGCTGTAAATATGTGGATTTACTTCTAGGTTTCCTATTCTGTTTCATTGTTGTATCTGCCTGTTTTTATGACAATACCATGCTTTTATGGTTACCGTATCTTTGCAATATATTTTGAAGTCAGATAGAGTGATGCCTTCAGCGTTGTTCTTTTTGTTCAGGATTACATTGGCTATCTGGGGTCTTCTATGGTTGCATGTGAATGTTAAGATTTTTTTTGTGTGTGTGTGTTGAATGCCATTGGTATTTTTATAAAGATTGCACTAAATCTGTAGATCATTTTGGGTGGTATGGCCATTGTAACAATATTTATTCCTCCAATCCATGAGCATGGGTTATCTTCCTGTGTGTGTGTTCTCTTCAGTTTCTTTCATTGCTGCTTTATAGCATTCAATGTAGAAATCTTTCAATTCCATGGTTACATTTATTTTTATGGCTTTTTTAAAATTTTGTAACTATTATAGATAAGATTGTTTTCTTGATTTCTTTCTTAGTTCATTCATTAGAATTTTGACATAATGATTTCTTTTCCTGGTATAAAGATATGCTACTATTGTTGTATGTTTAGTTTGTATCTCACAACTTTACTGAATTTATCAGTTCTAAGAATTTTTTGGTGGAGTGTCTATGTTTTTCTTTTTTTTTTTTTTTGAGACGGAGTCTCGCTCTGTCGCCAGGGCTGGAGTGCAGTGGCCGGATCTCAGTTCACTGCAAGCTCCGCCTCCTGAGTTCCCGCCATTCTCCTGCCTCAGCCTCCGGAGTAGCTGGGACTACAGGCGCCTGCCACCTCGCCCGGCTAGATATTTTTGTATTTTTTGGTAGAGACGGGGTTTCACCGTGTTAGCCAGGATGGTCTCGATCTCCTGACCTTGTGATCCGCCCATCTCGGCCTCCCAAAGTGCTGGGATTACAGGCTTGAGCCACCGCGCCCGGCGAGTGTCTATGTTTTTCTATAAATAAGTTTATGTCATCTGCAAACAGGGACAAACTGACTTTCTCTTTTCCAATTTAGATGCCCTTTATTTCTTTCTCTGGCCTAATTGTTCTTGCCAGGACTTCCAGTACTATGTTGAGTAAGAGTAGTGAGAATGAGCATCCATGTTTTGTTCCAGTTCTCAGAGGAAAAGGTTTTACTTTTTCCTCATTCAGTATGATATTAGCCACGGATTTGTCAAATATAGTCTTTATTGTGTTGAGGTATATTTCTTCTTTATCTGATTTTTTGAGAGTTTTTACAATGAAACGATGTTGAATTTTATCACATGCTATTTTCTGCATCTACTGAGATGATCATATGGTTTTGTTCTTCATTCTGTTGATATAATAACATACATTTATTGATTTGCATATGTTGAAACTTACTTACATCCCTAGGATAAATTCTGCTTAATCATAGTACATAATCTTTTCGATGTGCTGTTGGTTTGATTTGTTAGTGAAATGGGAAAAGTTCCCTTGTCCCCCTCGCAGGGCATGTGATAGGGGTGTGGCTCGCTTCTTCAGTGCCCTGTTGCTCCAACCTCTAGGGAAGCATACAGGCAGGCAGACTGTGGGGCTCCAACCCCACAGCAGTGTCTGGGGGTGAATGTTTACAGCTGAATCCCCAGTGGATGTGTGTTACAGGGTGCTCTTTTAGTTTAGCTGTCTATAGGTGACTTGTGTTACTCGGCTCAATTAGGCAAGGACAGAGGGCTTTCTGTATTCTCGGGTTCTTGCCTTGGTGTACCAGAAGAATAGATCACACATGGGCTTGGAGAATGAGTGAAAGGTTTTATTGAGTGAAAGTAGCTCTCAGCAGATGGGGGAGCCAGAAGGGAGATGGTTCTCCCCGGGCATCGGGCCTCTTGGTGGCCTGACTCTCTTCTCTGACTGCCCCGGCCATACACTGCGTCATTCTGCTAGTTGGTGGCCTGCTGGAGTGCCGGTGCCTGTTGGTGCGTTCCTCCCAAAGTCCAACTGCCCATGTGTCCTCTGCTGATGTTCTCCTCTCAACATACAGCCACCTGTGTGTCAGCCTGCTAGGATCTTGGGGGGGATCAGGATGGGGTTGTGGTGGGCCATGGTGGTCTTGGGAAATGCAACATTTGGCCAGGAAAACAAAAATGCCTGTCCTCACCTGGTGCATGGGCACAGGCCCAGGAGTGGAGCCCCAGCCAGGGACCATGCCCTCTTCTACCCAGCACTTCCCTTCCCCTCTTCCATGTCATTAGTACATTGCTAAGGATTTTTGCATCTGTGTTTATCAGTGATACTGGCTAGTAGTTTTCTTTATTTATTGTTGTGTCCTTTTCTGGCTTGTTCTCAGACAACTTCTTTAAAAGTTCGGTGGATTTTAGCATGATATGGTAAGCCTTAAAAGCACTTGGTTTAAGTTTCCTTGACAGCTCAAAAAGGATGACTGAATGAATACCTTAGTGGCACAGTTGTAAAAATCTGGAGAATAAAACTTACCTCATTGTGTCTCTGGGTCAGTGTATTCTTGGTTCCAGTTGGGGACCCCAAGATCACTACTGTCTATAGATTCCTTGGTGAGAACAAAATGTCTCATGTTTTTTCTCAACTCACATATTGATTTTGGAGAGAGGGCCACCCCATTCTGCCCTGCCTTCATAAGACCTGTATTGTGGAATACATGTTCTTTAAGTTGTTGGGAGGAGGGATGATTATGAGTTGTTAGGGGTCTCAGATAGTGAGGCTTCTACAAGAGTAGCTTTTCCGAGTGAGTTGTGCCTCTCAAGGTGACATGAATAGCCAGAGAAGAGGACATTTTGGAAATACCATCTCAAAGTAGCCAGAGCCTAGGAGTAAGAACTGAGGACTGACAGCTGATGTAGGATTGTGTTACCTGGCAGCACATGGTAATCACTGAAGGACCTCAGTGCACATAGTGAAACTCCAATTTTATGATTACTGTGATTTTATATATTGATTTAATGTTGTTCAGGCTATGGAAGGATAAAAATGTTATTTAGACATTATAAATAAGGATCCTATAATATGAAACTTTAAACATATTATTCAAGTTCGTCCAGAAATTTAAAATAGCATTCCATATGAAACCTTTTTGAGATACTGATTTAAATAGCAAAGTCATACTGCCTATACTATATGAACTTGTGCTATTTTTTTTCTGAAAGAGGTCAAATTTCCTTATATAATATACATAGCACATAATGTTAATATTTCAAAGTTCTACATTACTGCTAATCCCCCTACCCTCCATGCAGCTAGCATAGGTCAAAAGACAATTAAGATTAGTTGATGGTAAGTTGGCAGAAACTGTAAGGCTCTCTCCTGAGTACTGGAAAGTTAATTGGATAACACCACTGCATTTATCAGAGGCTTACAGCACAAAATACACAGCACATTTGCAAACAGGGAGCTTTTCTATTTCTTTTTTTTTTTTAATTTTTTTTTATTTTGGCTTTAGAAATTTAATCAAAAAAAGTTGGATGTGTTTGGGCATTATTAAGTCCCTATAACTGCCCTCAGGCAATACCCTGGACACTGGATACAAAGATGATGAAGACACAAACTCTACCTCTTATCAACATAAACAAAATGGAAAACATTACATTCTTTAATGGTAAGACTGAATAGAGAAGCCTTCAAGGGACAGTAGGAGTCCATGGTGGGGGTAGATATCCAAATCTAAAATGAGATATGGGAGAAGTAGAGGGGGGGATAAAGGAAGACTTCACAACAGATGAGAATCTTCTCAAGAATGTTTACCTACTATCAAGGAGGGAGTCACACATGGGAGATCAGGAAGTGGAGAAGGGAATATAGGGTAGTCATTCAAGCAGCTTCTCCAAGAAAGAGAGGGAGAGAGAAAACAAGAAGGTGGAAGTGAGGGTGGATTCTTTTTCAAGAGAAGAGATTCTCGAGTATATTTATATTCCAAGAGGATGAAGCCAATAGAAAGGGTAAGTTTGAAGCTAGAGGAGAGGGAGAAAAGAGGTAGTGCAAACAGGTCTGAGAAATGTTGGAGAGGGGAAGATTCTGAATGAGGCTTAGCTTTTGACAGGCCTGACAATCTCACCTCCCAAGACCAAATTAGTTGCAACCCTGTTCACATATACCTGCTGTCCCTCTGTAATTTTTCACCACTGTTGTAAATGTATCTTAGAAATCTGAGTCTGTAAAAAGGTATCTTGTTTGTCACTTGCTCTACAACTGTGTCTAAATAATGCCACCATCTCTGCCAGAATAAAGAAAGTAATTAGTGTTGGCTGTGAACTTAGATTTATTGATCTTCTCCGGTAATACACATGGATGCACCATGGGCTGCAGCTTCCACATTGGGTGCTTAAAGATAGGTTAAGGGAAGAGAAATGGACTCCCTCGTGATACCCATTGCGGCAATCACAGGCAATTATTACAGATAGAACAAAAATGAAGTTTAACATGAGAAAACAAACATACACCTTTTAAGGAAGGATAATGTCACAGTGTTCAGAATGTTATGACCTGGCTGTGAAATGTATTCAAAGAAAAATATCTGAATTTATTTCAACTCAGAGTACATAACTTATCTTACGAAATGCCAGTTTGCTGGATAACGAGAGTAGATATAATTTCCTTTAAAACAGCATGCACCGCATGAGAGCTAGATTACAAATTGTGAGTCTAAAGCTGTCATTTTTTTTTTAGTTTGTAAAGTTAACCCTATAAGGATAAGGCACTGTATTAACCCTTAAAGGTACAGGAACATACAAGTGTCAAGTTTATAAAATACTTCAGTCTGGTGTTGCTTTCTCAAATTGAATTACAGAGAATTATGAAACATTGCTTTCCTATAAAATGCTGATAGGCATTTGATCAGAAAAGATATTTTATGGCCCAGCACAACGTACCATATGGAATTTATTTAACTAAATGATTTAATTTGCTGCAGAATTTTTCAAAGCCTTTACTATGACATTGGTCATAGTGAATCATAAAGAGGATTTCTTTCTTAATATACCTATAAATTGATTAAATGTGGAATTTTCTTTTGCACAGAACTCCAAGCAACATCTTTTATAATACTTTCCTGGACTGTAGACAGTCATGCCAGTGTAATCCTTACCACCATATTGGCTGCTTCGCCATGCATGGGGCATGGTTTCCATGGGAATACATCTCTGTGTTTATCACAGACATTCAAAGCACACAAAATTTTATATTAGGTCAAGCCATATAAAATTGCTCACAGTTGGCTATTTTTGTCTCACAAATATAACAATGTATGGTTGAACTAACAACTCACAAAATGACCATTGTTCTTGCAACTCAAGATAATTAGTATAATAAAATGAAATAGACCACTGTCTCGTAATTTTCCTAAAATAAATATCTAATCTAAATATAATTCAAGCCATTTTAAGAAACATTTTCTCCATGACCAACTTTTAAGCTGCAATCATAGTCCCACATAGTCCCAAATTTTTACTTGGCACATGAAGACATGGTTTTTTTTTTTTTTGCAGCCTTTTTGATCAAGGACCACAGGAAGTTTGCAGATGAATGAAGCCTATTGAGGTTGAAAGCAAACATAGCCATACAAAATAGCAAACAAGTGGGAATTGGGAATCTCAGGTTGTAAGGCAGTTGATCTTTTTTTTTTTTTTTTTTTTTTTGAGACGGAGTCTTGCTCTGTCGCCCAGGCTGGAGTGCAGTGGCCGGATCTCAGCTCACTGCAAGCTCCGCCTCCCGGGTTTTCACCACTCTCCTGCCTCAGCCTCCCGAGTAGCTGGGACTACAGGCTCCCACCACCTTGCCCGGCTAGCTTTTTGTATTTTTTAGTAGAGACGGGGTTTCACCGTGTTAGCCAGGATGGTCTCGAACTCCTGACCTCGTGATCCGCCCGTCTCGGCCTCCCAAAGTGCTGGGATTACAGGCTTGAGCCACCGCGCCCAGCCTGGCAGTTGATCTTTCAGTATCTGTTCATCCCTTCCTTGCGTTGAAGTCCTGAAGAGGTTGCTCCCCTGTAGAGAGTCTTGTTCTAATTCAACTCCTCCCACTCCCACAATAAACTCACTTAAAAACAGGGAAATCTGGCTTGCAAGTAGAAGTAAAGTAAGCTATTTTAAAAAGCAAATATTCATGACCTGAACATTTTTCTTTTTGTATTACTGAACTTCAAGCTTTCATGTTTAACAAGAAATTAAATTTTAAAAGGAATTGGTAAATTCTACACACCATATCAGTTAAGTCCCACTCAAAATATTAAAGTTTGTCTCTGGTATTTTTTTGCTTTTCTCTTCCAAACAGTATATATCCATTAAAACTCAGCAACTGTCCTACCAGAACAAACCAATGGCCCACTCAGTCTAGAATCCTTCCTCTAACAGCAGTTAATAGTGAATGCTTCAGAGGAAGATAGAAACATTTGATAATGTTCTCTATGCAGTGGAAAAGTCTCTTCCTCCTGCAGAATGAATACTTAGAGATAGCAATGAAATGTGGAATGAATCTGCTTTTAAGCAGGTAGTGCCATCTTTAGTCAATACTGTACATTATTTTGAAATGTATTTTTATTCAAGTCAATACACAATCAATGGTGCAAACCTGATCCTAATAGGAGCCAAGCTATTAACCAAAGCTAAGCGATATGAACTTACTAATTCTTTTTAGAAGATTTTCATTCTACTTCAGAACTTTTGGTGGTGGATACTCTGTCTTATTCACCTTTGCAACTTCATCCACTATCACAGTTTTATGAAGCCAAGATGTACTTGCAGAATCGCATCAAATATGATTTACTCTTAAATGCAGAGATATATTCACTGATTCAGCTCTTCATGTCATATATATATGTAGATATATGTAGATATGTATGAAGTCGATACATTTGTATAAATATTTGCACTTTATATATACATATAAATATATATGCACATTCCATTCACACCCATAATGTTTTAGTGGTTTCAACATCAGCCTCCGGTTTAAACATAAAGCTATTTATGCTTTCTCTAACTTTATTATGAGTGGTGAGTTTTGTGAGTGGAGGAAAGAAAGACAAGAAAAAGAGAAAAAGTTGTTTCTACTCATATGCATAAAGTTCGGGGCATGATGGAGCTCTTTGATTTCCATCATGAAATGTGTTCTCATTATTATATATCCCTGGGACCAAACAATTCAATTAATCCAAAACTTACACATTGAGTCTGACATATCCAGTGGTCCTCTTTGAGAAATAAATGTTGAAAATGTCAACTCCATAATATGGTAAAACCTGATTTCTCTCTATTTAAGGCACCACAAACCATTTATTGACTTTTTTAGAAAAAAACAGAAATAAGAAGAGGCATATACCAATTGAATAGGAAGCCAGACAATCCAATTACAGTTATGAAACTGAAGCATTGACTCTGACAGGCCTACTGATGGCAAGCAATTGCTGGAAAATGCAAGAGAATAGCTGCCCACCCAGAGAGGCACATACCTGAGGACATGCCTCATGGGGTTATGAAGTAGCTGAAACCAGTAATCATGGGAGATCAAAGGCCAACATTTTATTACCTGTTTAGTACAGTCATATTGAGCTGTATTATGTAGTTGAACATTTATCAGTGGCCAATGGCCTCTGAGGGAATTTGCTTTCAATTATGCTCTACTGTACAATGATCTGACCATCAGAAATCTGCACATAAAATTATTATTATTTATTGTGCTTGATAAAAACTGACCTCTTTCAGCTCAACAACACAGTCTTTACTCTGTGGCTTAAACTTTATCCATCATCATCCAATATTTATTGATTGTCCACTTGATTCATAACATTACATAGCAGTGCTTCAGCAAAAGCTTCTTGAAATGAATCACAGAAAGATTTGATCCTTAGACTCTGAATAGGGTAGGAGCTTTCTTAATCAGATAACCTAAAAGTGATGATATTGAGAGAAAAGAAACATTTCTGAAATATATAGGTGATAAAATTTAATAGTCTTCCATTTTCTTTACCACCTGCAAGGTAAGCAGGAGAGTTGAGTACTAGCGATGGACTCTGAAAGTGGTGGTAGAGAGATGAGGACTCTCTGAATGATGCCCTTTCTGGATGGTGGGAGAACACTTATGAATTACTGGCATCATTTGAAGATACCCTTAGACAAAGTGATATTTGCATTCTTAATGCAGCATATCCCCTCCTCACCTGAATGTGTTAGCGGCTATTGTAGGAACAAAAAAGGAACCTAGTTTATGTGGCTTATCCTTTAGGTTGGTTGGGCTCCATTTGCACAGTAAGAAATCAAGCTTGCCTTCTATCTGTCGTCTCTCCAGAGTGGTGGAAAACTTGTAAAGATATCTGATAACAATAAACAGAAGTTCAGTTTATAACACATCTGAGTTCAGGTCTCTGTTTTCCCATTAATACAGAGAGGCTTCTGCCACCATGAGATACAGATAGGGAAGAAGACCAGTTGAGAGTTCAGCAAGGTCCTTAAAATCCAGAGGCTCAATGTCTCTACATAAAATTAACTGGAATCCCCTACTGTTCTTGGGATGTGACAACCATTGACTATTTTCTCACTATCTATTTGTAGTGTCCAAGAAGCTGTGAAGCATCAACTTTTTGACTCCAATTCCTAATGTTGCCTTGTAGACATCTCAGATACTGCAGGAAACTAGAAACTAAAAACCATTCTTTTTAAATCTTATAATCTAAGTTGAGAAATACTTTAATTCTACTATAACTTTTTTTTTTTTTTTTTTTTGAGATGGAGTCTCATTCTGTCATCTAGGCCATAGTGCAGTGGCATGGTGCAGTGGCACGATCTCGGCTCATTGCAACCTCTGTCTCACGTGTTCAAGTGATTCTCCTGTCTCAGCCTCCCAAGTAACTGGGATTACAGGCATGCACTACCATGCCCAGCTAAGTTTTGTATTTTTTAGTAGAGACAGGGTTTCACCATGTTGGCCAGGCCGGTCTTGAACTCCTGACCTCAAGTGATCTGCCTGCCTCAGCCTCTCAGAGTGCTGGGATTACAGGCGTAAGCCATGTGCCTGGCCTATAACTTTTTTCTTGATCCCTTGGTGGCCCACATTAGCTTCCTAGAAGGATGCTGCCTTTTGTTGTACACCAATCATTAACTGTCAGTTCCATCCACGAAAGTTCAATGACTGAAGTTTAGGACAGATTTGCCTCTGGAATATGATGACTAAGGCTGTGATCATCACCAGCAATCATGTCCACTGTAAATAATTGGACAAAAAGGAGACTTAAGAAAAAAACAATACAGCTCCAATTTAGTTTTTACTCAAAATACAAGAGAATTATAGAGATTTAAAAAAATGCTGTGGAGGATTTTAAGGACTCTGGTAACTGCCTAAGTGTTTGTGTCTTCTTTAGCCTAAAATTGGGAAACAGGAAGAAGGTACTAAGGAGAGAGCTTTTTTAACTCCTCATTCTGGGAGAATCAGTTTTCATTACAACTACCCTTATTTGTTTATTCACGTTTTTATGTTATCTTTTCTTGTCACTATTACAACCTCTTTTGCCACAACAATAAATAACACCGAAAAGGCAACCAGATCTTGATGGTAAGTCACAGCATCTTTTGCTTTGCAAGCAAATTCACTAATCTTTTAAAAGGTTTTTTAAAAATACACAAATAACAATTGGCTTGGTAATATTTTACTATCTATGGAGACACTTATTTCTTCAATTATATAAAATACATACTTAATTGCTTACTCAAAAATGGTAAAAGTAAGTAATACTCCCTACAGTTAAAGATGCATCAGAAAGAAGAGCTGTTTATGATTTTTATGACTCAGTGATTTATGGGAGCATTTATTATTTTAGTGGATATTGACCCCACACAATTTTATCAGTCTCTCTTTCTCATATTAGCAAAGGTGAGGAGAAAAGAAACTAGCATGGTGTTGGAAGATTTGCAAAGTCTAAATTCTCTCCCAAAATATGTCATATTATCACCATTTTACATGATAAGATTAACTTGCAGAAAGAGTAAGCTACAGCCAAGCCTCATTAAAGGGAACAATCAGATTTTGAGTGTAGGTTTTGGTTCCAAAGCTTGATTCTTCTATTCCACCTTGCTGAAAACAATATAATTTTCCTGCTATTGTAACTAACACCTCCTAGATATATTGTGTTTTACCACTGATTTAATTAAGTCATTAAAGTTTATGGTATTTTTACTTGTGAGTATTTGGAAACTGTAATTTCCAAGGTGAAAGTTGGTATACAAATATCTTTGTCATTCCTTCTTTTTCCTGCCTCCAAGTCAGAGAAACTGATGAATCAACAAACAGATATCAAAGTGACTCATGTAAAATGACCCCATTTAACAATGTTGCAGCATAGGTGAAAAAGCTAAGATGGTAGCCATAAGCACACAGTTAAAAATATTCAGACATAAAGTAGATTTCTGTTCAGATCCTAACCGTTTTGAAGATCATCTTAACTTTATCTTTTATTTCATCACAAACTTCTAAAGAAAATGCAATGTCCAGTTGAATCCTAAAGCACACGACACAATTGAGCACAAAAACATGCCTGCTTGCCTCCTTTCTTTTCTTTTCTTTTCTTTTCTTTTTTCTTTTCTTTTCTTTTCTTTTCTTTTCTTTTCTTTTCTTTTCTTTCTTTCTTTCTTTCTTTTCTTTCTCTCTTTCTTTCTCTCTTCTTTCTCTCTCTTTCTTTTCTTTTCTTTACTTTTCTTTTCTTTCTTTCCTTCTTCCTCCCTTCCTTCCTTCTTTTTTTTTTTTTTTTTTTTTTTTTTTGACAGAGTCTCAGTCTGTTGTCCAGACTGGAGTGCAATGGCATGATCTCAGCTCACTGCAACCTTTGCCTCCCAGGTTCAAGTGATTCTCCTGCCTTAGTCTTCCAAGTAGCTGGAATTACAGGTACGTACCACCACGCCTGGCTAATTATTCCATTTTTAGTAGAGATGGGGTTTCATCACGTTGGCCAGGCAGGTCTCAAATTCCTGATCTCAAGTGATCTGCTCGCCTCAGCCTCCCAAAGTGCTGGGGTCACAGGTGTGGGCCACCACGCCCAGCCAACATGCATACTTCTTTTTTTTTTTTTTTTTTTTTGAGACGAAGTCTCACTCTGTCGCCCAGGCTGTAGTGCAGTGGCCGAATCTCAGCTCACTGCAAGCTCTGCCTCCCGGGTTTACGCCATTATCCAGCCTCAGCCTCCCAAGTAGCTGGGACTACAGGTGCCCGCCACTTCGCCCAGCTAGTTTTTTGTATTTTTTTAGTAGAGACGGGGTTTCACCGTGTTAGCCAGGATGGTCTCGATCTCCTGACCTCGTGATCCGCCCGTCTCGGCCTCCCAAAGTGCTGGGATTACAGGCTTGAGCCACCGCGCCCGGCCACATGCATACTTCTTAATTCATCTCGCTTGACATATCACAGAGGAGGACACAGAGCACAAAGAGGTGAAAAACTCCACCCAAAGTCATAGGCTACACATACATTCATAGTGCATTTGTTTATTTTTAAGTCATTCATTTAATTGGCAGTCAGTCATCTAGTATGTCAGTCATCTAGTATGTTAGTTGGGACTGGAGAAACAGAATGAAATAATTTGTTTTTGGTCCTAAAAGAGAATACCCTAATGGGGAGATAGGCATACAAACAGAGTATGACTTCAAATGTACAAATTGCAATGAGTGCAAATCATCCCTACATTTCCTCATGGTATAACTCCTGTATATAGAAGATGCTCAGTATCTATATATTGACTAATGTTTATACAAATATGTGGTTTTATCTGTACAATATCACTTTCTTCCCTTCACTGATTTCTATATGTCTGCAGAAGTATCTAAACACCTGAAAACTATTGCTGAGTACAGTGGCATGGTGACAATCAGGCCCTGGGTCACAATGGCCAGAGTTCTAGAAACAAGCTTCGTTTCATATTTGTTTGTTTTTAACTCAGACTCTGGACCCATAGATTCTTTATTGAAATTTTCAAAACTGGAGAATTTAGTAGTACAACACCTCTCTCTCTTCCTCATCTGGCTGATTATACTTTGTAACTCTCAGCTGAATGCCGTGCAATGTTTTGACACCTTTTTCTGCTCAATGCTTAATTTTACTGCATTTGTTATGAAATTTTCACTTCCTGCCAAAAATGCAAAAAATACCTTGCATTTATGGAGAAAAGAAAATGTAAATTTTCTTGAAATGAAAATTTTCTTTTTCATGTATTGATTACTGAAAGATTTATTTTTAGGATACAGGTAATAATGCCTATCATTTTGTGAAAATAATCCTTACAAATAAGATAAAATAATAACTGACGCCTACACGACCAAGTCAGTACTGATATGGATTGGCTAACTGGTGAAAGCTTTCAGAGAGAAGTCAGAAACTAACTAAACTGACATAACAACAACAGCAAATGCAGCTTCTCACCTCTAAGGCTATTATCATTTATATCCACCGAAGTATATAATGGAAGTAAAGCAATCAGATGAAGCTATACTATTCAGAAGCATGTATCTAAGTTCCATCTCCAGTATTATTAAAAACAAAAGGATGTATAAAAAATAGAATGCACACTGAAGAACATGATTTAAAATAGGAGTAAACAGCCATGAAAAAGAATGAAATTATGTATTTCCTAGCAACACGGATGGAATTAGAGGCTTTTATCGTAAGTGAAATAACTCAGAAACAGAAAGTCAAATACCACACGTTCTCACTTATAAATGGGAGCTAAATACTGTGTACATATAGATACAGAGAGTGGGATAATACAATAATAATTGGACACTCAGAAGGTAGAGGGTGGTGAGGAATGAGAGATTACTTAATGGGTACAATACATACTATTTGAGTCACGAATACACTAAAAACTCAGATTTTACCACTGTACAATATTTCCATGTAACAGAACTGCACTTGTACCCCCTAACTCTATAAAAATAAAAAATAAAATAAAAATCAAACAAAATAGGAGTAGAGAAAAGGGATCATAAAGAATAGTAAAAAGTGGAATAGTGTCCCTGAAGAAAAGAAGACTAGAAAACACCTCCTCCACTTTTTAAAAAGATTGCTATGAAAAATGTGCAGATCAATTGTCCTGTGTATCTTCTAGGAACACAAAGGCTTTAAGCCTGTAGCCTCATTGACATAAAAAGTAATTATAATGACAACCAGGCTACCAAAAGATATTTGAATCATCATCTTACAAATGTCAACATACGATGCAAGCTGCATTCAGCTCAAGAACCCATATTAAAGGAAAATAAGCTTTTCTTTATTCTAAATACTTGAGGTTTCCAGTTCTGGAGAATTTTTTTTTCTCTCTGTAGTGAAGCTCTTAGAGAAGTAGGCAAGAGCTACCACCTTGGAGTTGTGACCACAACTCAGAAACACCAGCAATCTACCAGGATTTGGGAAAAGTGTGGCAACCAGTTTAAACATCACTAGTGTGACTCACCTACTACTTTCAGTTGTCATTATCAATATCTACCTAAACATCTTGATATTCCTTTCAGTTCTAAGTATCTGAAATGTAATAATGAAGTCTTGATCCTTTATTCAAGATCAAAACCTATTATGCTTTTTAAAGAAATTATTTTCATTTATGGTATTTAAAGAAATAAAAGCATGAAAGACAATAGGGATATATGTTGATAAATTAAAAACTTATATGATAAATGTTTGAAATAAGACTCAGAAAATAATATTTTAAAATTCAGAATTGCCTACCAAAAAATCAACTTTTGGCCGGGAGCAGTGGCTCACACCTGTAATCCCAGTACTTTGGGAGACCAAGGCTGGAGGATCACTTGACACCAGAAGTTCGAGACCTGCCTGATCAACATGGAGGAACCCCCGTCTCTACTGAAAATGCAAAAAAATTAGCCAGGCATGGTGGCGCATGCCTGTAATCCCAGCTACTAGGGAGGCTGACGCATGAGAATTCCTTGAACCCGGGAGGCAGAGGTTGAGGTGAGCCGAGATCATGCCACTGCAGTCCAGTCTGGGTGACAGAGTGAGATTTTTTCTCAAAAAAAAAAAAAAAAAAAAAAAAAAAAAAAAGAGAGAGAGAGAAAAGAAAAGAAAAGAAAAGGAAAAGAGAATCAACTCTTTAGAAGATATATTCTGAAAGATCTACCATGAAAATATTTGGTGCTTTCTATATAGATGAGATCAGAAAACTGACAACAGGTATACAATAACTGTGTTGAGAACTAATAGTTGCACAGGTAGGTTAAATTTTGTTACAAAAATAACTGTTCAACATTGTTGAACATTTCAAAACTCTGAGAACAGGTCTGGTAATAGATTGATCTGTAGGAGGAGACCAGACCTGATCTGTAGGAGGAAACCCTTTCTGGAAAGGGTTTAAGAAATCGAAGAGCTAAATACTGATACTTCATACTCTCTTGGGAGTCAATGAAGCCTATTATTTGAATCTCATCAACAAGCTAAATCTAAATGTGCATTTTCTAGGGAAGCTGTGAGTAAGATTACTCAAGGATCATGGAATGACATATTCTTTTTTCTTTTTTTCTTTTTTAAATTTTATTTATTTTTATTTTATTTTATTTATTTATTTATTTTTTTTGAGACAGAGTCTCGCTCTGTCTCCCAGGCTGGAGTGCAGTGGCCGGATCTCAGCTCACTGCAAGCTCTGCCTCCCGGGTTCACACCATTCTCCTGCCTCAGCCTCCCGAGTAGCTGGGACTACAGGCGCCGCCACCTCGCCCGGCTGGTTTTTTGTATTTTTCGTAGAGACGGGGTTTCACCGTGTTAGCCAGGATGGTCTCGATCTCCTGACCTCGTGATCCACCCGTCTCGGCCTCCCAAAGTGCTGGGGTTACAGGCTTGAGCCACCGCGCCCGGCGAATGACCTATTCTTACCTCCAGAGTTTGAGAATGGAAACTGTTCTCTCTAGTTGGAGTGCAGTTTTCATGGTTAGAACCTGCAGAGTGAGAAGGAGCGATTGATTAAGTATGTTACTTCCCATCCCGGCCATCCACAATTTATCATTTTTAGCTACTGTGATTATTTTGCATTCAGCACAAAGATGGCAATCTGGCAGGTTTGTGAGCCTTGAGACTCCAACAGATTGGGGCCGAATTCTTGCTTGTTTGTCAAGGCAACAGAGCATGCTCCTGCCAGTCAATATGCCTTTTCTTGCCTTGTGGAAACTATTTCTACTCCATGCCAGTGTCAATTGCATTTCCCAGATATGGCTGCAAAATATTGTAACAAAGGTTGCTATTTAATTTGAAGTTGTTTTGGCAGGTGAGCTCTGCTATTGCAAATTGTGATTTGGAATCTGTGATTTACAGAGTAAAAACCTCTTATTGAAATATAAATGCTATTTAACTGTTAAGAAAAATAAAAAGCTATGCAGTCACTCTTTTAATCAATCTGATGGCAATATTTCTTGAAAACCTTGTATATGCTGAAACCATAACTTGTGCTTTGAGGAAATACAGAAGAAAAATGTTGATGCATCCCCCAAGGAATTTTTCCATGTGGGAAGGTATAATTTATCTAACTAATTAAGGAGATCTTCAACATTAACCAATTTTTATGAGAAGAAAAACGGTGAATATAAAATACCTGAATAGTCCAGGCACAGTGACTCACGCCTATAATCCCAGCACTTCGGGAGGCTGAGATGGGCGGATCCCTTGAGGTCAGGGGTTTAAGACCAGCCTGGCCAACATGGCAAAACACCATCGCCACTAAAAATACAAAAATTAGCTGGACTTGGCTGCGCATCCTAGCTACTTGGGAGGCTGAGACATGAGAATCCCTTTAATGCAAAAGGGAGAGATTGCAGTGAGCTGACGTCATGCCACTGCACTCCAGCCTGGGCAACAGAGCAAGACTCTGTCTAATAATAATAATAATAATCGTAACAGAAGATGGTTTATCCTTGAATAAAAATATAAACTGGTAGGTTAAAGCCATTGTATGGTTGTATGGTGACAAGGGTTTTACTGCTAGGTTTCTATATCGTGTGCCATACTTATGGGTTTTGCAAATATAATGAAAGAATGAATATAAATACATACATCTTTATTTTACAGTTGAATAAAGCTCTATGTATTCTGAGTAGTTATTTTCTGTAAGCGCCTACAATTTTCTTTGGTGCAATAAGCATGTGACTACCAGATGCCTGACTGAATATACTGTTTGGCATAACAAGGCAGAGGAGAGGCGTGAAGATATACCGCATGATCCCCTTACCTTGTTGAAGCAGAAGTGAAGATGTGGCAGCTTCCCACTAAGCTCCACATCCCTCCAGATAGTTGACTGCCACAGTGTTGAGGAGAACACAGGCATCAGTAGATAACAGAGCATAGTATATAGGTTGCTTCTGTGTGCATCATTTTCTTATGCCAAAATTTAGAGTGCTGGCTCTAGAAAGCAATCTATACTTGGCATGAGTATCTCTGTTTTACCGTGTTAGTGTTGGGGAGGCATGAAGACAAGGGAAAGGAAGAAGGAAAGAGGAAATGGCTGTGTTTTGTCTCCTCTAAGAGGTTTCACTAATAATCTTGACTTCTTGGAGTGAATCTAATCAGTGTGGTAGACGTTTCTCATCCTTGTTCACCAGTCTTATTTATTTCCTAAAAGCACTTCTCTAACTTTTGTCCACTTATATTTATGCTTCCCTGCTTTCCAATACATCCCCTTCTTCTTCATTCTTATTCAATCATTTCCCTTGTTGAAAACTTGAGTGAGTGATGAATCTTCTGAGTCTGTTTTCTGAAGTCAGGATTTAAAATGCATGGTTACTGGGGGCAAGTTATCTCAGATGTCAACTGATATGAACAGATGGGGATTCTTGGCTGAAAGGAAGTAAATATCTGGGTTCCTCAGGCATATCAATCTTATTTGACCCTGTTTGAAAATGTCAGGGCTTTAGCGAATGTTGAACATGTAATGTGATTAGCAAATACAATGAAAATTGGAACCGATTTAGGAATTCTTCCCTGAAGTTGAGACCATGAGGGGACCATATGTGCTTGAGTGGTGTCAAGATTCTAGTACTTCCGCAATGTCTCCTGTCCCATGTTTATGTGATAAGTGAGGTATTTAATAATAATGTCTTACATTCATTTCCTTACAAATGCCTTACATTTCCCTTTAGAAAGTGCCATCATATCCATAATCTGATGCTGATTTTGATTCTTATCACATCCTGTATAATAAGTAAGATAACCATTATTATCCTTGTATTGTAAATAAGGGGAATCAGTCTCAGAGAATTAAAGTTACTTAATGGGTTGTATTCAGAATCATATTCAATTGTTGTTCCCTGAGCATCTTTGAAGTACTGGGCAATTGCTATATGCTAGCCCCTTTATTATCCTTCAGTTATTGTTCGTAACAACCCAGTGGAGTTGGTGGTATTACCTGCATTGAACAGATAAGTTTGAAGGCATGTAAGCCACTGTTGAGAATCATGTAGTTCTTAAGGAATAAAGCTGAGATGTAAGCCTGGGTTTTGTGAATCCAAGTCCACTACACTTTACCTATGATGTTAAACATAACACTTTAAGCTGCTACTGTGTTGGGCCACATAAGCAATTACTCAAATTCTGTTCTATTCATACTGATTACCTTTTAGATCCATGTTTTAAATTATTTTCTCCCCATGCCAGCCGAGCAGTAGGAGGCACAAAAATAGGTATAATAATTGTGTTAACAGCAATAATAAAAAAAAAGCGACTCTTTATTGCACATCTACTGAGTACACTGTGCTAAATTCTTTGTATAGGTTAGTAAAGAGTCTGACTTCATTTTTATGTTCAACTGCTGACAACTTTCAAGCCCCACCACTTCCCTTGACTTTTCTGCCCCATATTTAGGTAAGCTAATAAGAAATTCCAGGTGCTCACTGCTTTGGTACCTGCAGGGGATTCAAACCATGAAAGCCCTGGTCTATGCTGGATAATTTGTTCCTAGCCAACATAACACTCCCTAGCCAACATAACACCCCAAGTCAGGGCCTTCCTCTGATCTCTAGCCATTTTTTGGACCTACTTGGTAGCCTATGCTACTCCTTCCAAGGATCTCATTATGTGAATAATAAACCTTTTCATACCCCATTGGGGTGTGTGTGGTATCATCAGTCTCAATATTTGGACCAAATTTTGGGTATAAGGTCCATCCTACTTCTGTGGAGCCCTCAACACATACATTACCACTCATCACTTATCCTGAACATGCAGTTATTGTTATCTATATTTTACAGATGAGGAGCCTGGAACATAAAGAACCCACTCTGCAGTGTGTGTGTGTGTGTGTGTCTGTGTGTGTACACAGGGTGATAGAAGCTTACTAGATGTCTACAAGAAGAAACAGAAGAATTATGTTTTTATAAGATTAAGAAAATACTTATCTTTCCTTGAGGAAGAGTGACTTGAAATACCAGGTGACTAATGGTTGAGTTAGACAATGTTTTGTAAAATTTTGTAAGGTCCTTGGTAGGTGCTCCCAAAATATGTGTACTAAAAATTGATATTTCACAAGTTTCTGCCTGTTCATAATCAAATTGTGTCCTTCACTTACATAATAGCTCACCCTCAAAAAAAGTTTTTAGGTATATTCCCTGAAGAAATAAATTAGAAAATAAAATACTAGCTTAATTTTTACTCCCTGCTGATTTGGAGGAAGCTTAATTAAAATGTGTAACTTCTAGAAACTCTCATCAGAGTTTCAGTGAAAGTCTTTCCTCTTCTCATCTTTCCTGCCCTTTCCCCAACCGGAGGATCTAATCAGAGCACAGTACTAAGCTCCTGCTTTCATTAGTATCTCTGCTGTCATTGTGTGGCAGAAGCATGCATCAATGCTGAGAGCTCCAGGCTTAAAATGTGAGGATTTCCACTCATTTTCAAGATTAGGGAACCCTCAAAGTATTTAGACCCTACTAGCTGAGAGGTATTTGCCATGTAAACCATAGATGTCATCATTAGTAAGAGATATTTCCAAAAACTCAAGACAGAGTTCATGAAATGCAACCTACTTTTAATATTTTTTTTCTGTAGAAAATGATTCCACAGGTGTCTTTTTAAAAGACTGCCTATCATGAAACATTTTCTAATGTATAACTCATTCTATGTTATACTATTTGCCATTTGTTACTGTTAAAACCCAGTTTTAGTTCCTAGACAACAGTTTCATTTCAAAGTATTAAATTCCTTTAGTGATGAACATTTCTTTATAATTGCTTTCTTACACAAATATTTGCTACAGTCATAGATTTTGTTCTTTCCTTTAACTATGATGACTATCTCTAGTTTTTGTCTCTGTATGCACACTTTTATTCTGCAAACTGTCTTTCATCCTATCTTCTCTTTCTGGATACTCTTAACATGCCTAGTGCATGTCTCTCTTGGTCATCTGCCCTTGCACATGAAAGATGCTCTTTACAGGAGATTGTAATGACTTGAATAAGAGCAGTAAACAAGCCAGAGTTGTATATAGTGGATGTTTGATTATAGTTGATAAGGAGAGATGGAAGACAGACAGGAAAAGCTTACTTCCTTGAATTTGGTTTGAGAAATCTAACAAAAATGCATTTAGTTTCACAGAAAGTGAAAATAGAGATGTCCATTAAAAACCACACTATTATGTTGAGTAGTGCCAAAGTAAACCATTGTACTATACATGTAGCTTTCCACCTGTAGTATAGACTGCATTACTCAAGATCTCCATGCACTCACTGTAGGAGAACAAGCATCAAAACCTGACCATACATGTAGTAAACTAGAGGATGCTATGTAAGAAAGTACTGCAGAAGAGGCGAAAGACAGCATAGTCTTTCAACAATCAGGAAAGTATGTAAGAACCTACTCTTGGGAATGCCTGGAGACCTTAGGATATAAATATTGGTTCCCGGCTAGTGACTTGAGAAAGTTCTTTTAGAAGATCATGGAATATTGGGTTTGGGAATAGTGTTAGGCCTTTCTATCAAAGTATTTTATGTTCTTTTTAATCAAATAAAGGTCAAGTAACTTCCATTAATCTACTTCCAGTCATTTCTGTGTGTGTGTGTTGGGGGAGCGCAGTTTAGGTAGCAGACATTTAAAGTTGAAATTGGGATATTTGGATTTATGTTGTATCTCTTTATTTAGTCTTTGTGTAACCCCTAGGCAAGTCACTTAATTCCTCCGTACCACAATTTGTTTTTCATCTTTAAAATGGGCATAGTGTACTTTACCTATTTCATAGGATAAATATCAGAATTGAGATAATGCTTTGAGACTTGCTGTGAGCCTTTGAGATGCAGAAATCTACTAAAAAGTTAATTATTATTATTGTTCCCCAATATAGACTATTAGAGATGGAATCAACTGCCTATTATTTGGAGAGTCAATTTTGATTGGATACAATTTTTTTGTCTCTTTATTTGATTTGGTGGTAGTGAGGATATGGCTGGAAGTGATGGTGTTTTAAAGTATTATTTTTAGGCGGGGCATGGTGGCTCACACCTGTAATCCCAGCACTTTGGGAGGCCGAGGTGGGCAGATCACCTGAGGGTTGGGAGTTGGAGACCAGCCTGATCAACATGGAGAAACTCAGTCTCTACTAAAAATAATACAAAATTAGCCAGGCATGGTGGCGCATGCCTGTCATCCCAGCTACTCGGGAGGCTGAGGCAGGAGAATTGCTTGAACCCGGGAGGCGGAGGTTGTGGTGAGTCAAGATCACGCCATTGCACTCCAGCCTAGGCAACAAGAGCGAAACTCTGTCTCAAAAAAGCAACAACAACAACAAATAAAACTAAATAGAATATTATTTTTATAAAATGTAACTAAGCAACTAAACTTTTCCTTTCTCCCTTCATTTTTCTAGCTATGTTAAAATGGGGCTGGAAATGGATAATAGGGGCAAATGCCATGGCCTAAGGAAAGGGCATATAAATCCTAGGCAGCATGCTTTAACCTGAAGCAGAGTGCACCTTCTTTATAAAGCTGTGTCAGGATTAATTAAAGCAAAATTTAATGAGGTGAAAAAGACTTTGTACCCTGTAGACATAAGTACTAAACATCTAGCCCCAAACTATTAGTATTTAGAATGCCTGAAGATCTTAAAATTATTAACAAATATTGTTGAGGTTCTAAATTTACTATAGCAACACCTCACTTAAAAAATGAAGATTGGTGGGTCTGAGGTGGAGGAAAGAGATACTTATATTGGCTCTCATCTCACAGTGAAAATGAAAACACTCAAATGAATATTATTTTTGACACTGAAGAGTCAAAGTACAATGGGTTCAAATCAGCTTTTCTTTGAGAGGACCAAGCATTCAAACCAAAATAATAATAATAATAATTAATAATGCAATTCATTAATTAAACTTACAGAAGTGGTTTGATATAAATTCATGGGATGTAGTGTAGGGAAGAAGAAGAATCATACTTCATTAGTGTCAGATAAATGTATACTTTTTCCAGGAAAAGTCCGTAACATGAAACTGCTAAACCTCAATCCTTTATCTACTTTAGCCTTATGGTTTTAGGTATTCAGGGTATTATTATCACCTTATGGATGAAGTAACAATGCCTAGAAATGTGTACTGACTTTGTCAAGGAGGTACAGCTACCAAGTTTTTCTTTTATTTCTTCTAAAGAAAAGCAAAACAAAACAAAACAAAACAAAACAGGAAACGTGCAGAATGTGCAGGATTGTTACATAGGTATATGTGTGCCACGGTGGTTTGCTATACCTATTGACCCACTTATTTATCCTCTAAGTTCCCTCCCTTCACCCTCCAATGCCCAATAGGCCCTGGTATGTGTTGTTCCTGCTCCGTGTCCATGTGTTCTCAATGTTCAACTCCCACTTATGAGTGGGAACATGCGGTGTTTGGTTTTCTGTTCCTGTATTAGTTTGCTGAGGATGATGACTTCCATGTTCAGCCGTGTCCCTGCAAAAGACATGATCTAATTCCTTTTTATGGCTGCATAGTATTCCATGGTGTATATGTACCACATTTTCTTTATCCAGCCTATCATTGATGGGCATTTGGGTTGGTTCCATGTCTTAGGTATTGTAAATAGTGCTTCAATAAACATACATCTGCATGTGTCTTTATAGTAGAATGATTTATAACCCTTTGGGTATATACCCAGTATTGATATTTCTGGATCAAATGGTATTTCTGGTTCTAGATCCTTGAGAAATCGCCACACTGTCGTCCACAATGGTCGAACTAATTTACATTCCCACCATCAGTGTAAAAGCGTTCCTGTTTCTCCATAGCCTCGCCAACATCTACTGTTTCCTGACTTTTTAATGATCACCATTCTGACTGGTGTGAGAGGTATTTCATTGTGGTTTTGATTTGCATTTTTCCAATGATGAGTGACATTGAGCTTTTCTTCATATGTTTTTTGGCCGCATAAATGTCTTCTTTTCAGAAGTGTCTGTTCATATCCTTTGTTCACTTTTTGATGTTTTTTTTTTTTTTCTTGTAAATATGTTTCAGTTTTTTGTAAATTCTGGATATTAGACCTTTGTTAGATGGGTAGATAGCAAAAATTTTCTCCCATTCTGTCGGTTGCCTGTTCACTCTGATGCTAGTTTCTTTTGCTGTGCAGAATCTCTTTAGATTAATTAGATCCCATTTGTCAATTTTGACTTTTGTTGCAATTGCTTTTGGTGTTTTGGTCATACAGTCTTTGCCCTTGCCTATGTCCTGATGGTATTGCCTAGGTTTTCTTCTAGAGTTTTTATGGCTTTGGGTTTTACATTTAAGTCTTTAATCCATCTTGAATTAATTTTTGTATAAGTTGTAAGGAAGAGGTCTAGTTTCAGTTTTCTGCATATGGCTAGCCAGTTTTCCCAGTACCATTTACTGAAAAGGAGATCCTTTCCCCATTGCTTGTTTTTGTCAGATTTGTTGAAGATCAGATGGTTGTAAATGTGTGATGCTATTGCTAGGTCTCTGTTCTGCTCCATTGGTCTATATGTCTGTTTTGCTACCAGTACCATGCTGTTTTGGCTACTGTAGACTTGTAGTATAGTTTGAGGTCAGGTAGCATGATACCTCCAGCTTTGTTCTCTTTGCTTAGGATTGTCTTGGCTATACAGGGTCTTCTTTGATTACATATGAAATTTAAAATGTTTTTTTCTAATTCTGTGAAGAATGTCAATGGTAGTTTGATGGGAATAGCATTGAATCTATAAATTTCTTTGGGCAGTATGGCCATTTTCATGATATTGATTCTTCCTATCCATGAGGATGGAATGTTTTTCCATTTGTTTGTGTCCTCTGTTATTTTCTTGAGCAGTGGTTCATTGTTCTCCTTGAAGAGGTCCTTCACATTGCTTGGTAGCTGTATTCCTAGGTATTTTATTCTCTTCGTAGCAGTTGTGAATGGGAGTTCAATCATGATTTGTCTCTCTGTTGTTGGTGTAAATGTGTGCTTGTGATTTTTTGCATATTGATTTCGTATCCTGAGACTTTGCTGAAGCTGCTTATCAGTTCAAGAAGTTTCTGGGCTGAGATCATGGGATTATCTAAATATAAAATCATGTCATCTGCAAACAGAGACAACTTGACTTACTGTCTTTCTATCTGAATACCAATTATTTCTTTCACTTGCCTGATTTTCTTGCCAGAACTTCCAATACTATGTTGAATCAGAGTGGTGAGAGAGGGAATCCTTGTCTTGTACTGGTTTTCAAAGGGAATGCTTCCAGCTTTTGACCATTCAAAATGATATTGACTGTGGGTTTGTCATAAATAGCTCTCGTTATTTTGAGATATGTTCCATCAATACCTAGTTCATTGAGAGTTTTTAACATGAAGGGATGTTGAATTTTTTCAAAGGCTTTTTCTGCATCTATTGATATAATCATGTGGTTTTTGTCTATGATTCTGTTTATGTGATGGATTATGCTTATTGATTTGCATATGTTGAACCAAACTTGCATCCCAAGGATGAAGCTGACTTGATCATGGTGGATAACCTTTTTGAGGTCCTGCTGGATTCACTTTGCCAGTATTTTATTCAGGATTTTTGCATCCATGTTTATCGGTGATAGTGGCCTAAAGTTTTCTTTCTTTCTTTCTTTCTTTTTTTTTTTTTTTTTGTTAATTGAGTTAGGGAGGACTCCCTCCTTTTCAATTGTTTGGAATAGTTTCAGAAGGAATGGTACCAGCTCCTCATAATATTTCTGATAGAATTCAGCTGTGAATTGGTCTGGTCCTGGGGTTTTCTTGGTTATAGGCTATTAATTGCTGCCTCAATTTCAGAGCTTATTATTGGTCTATTCAGGGATTTGACTTCTTCCTGGGTTAGTCTTGGCAGGGTGTATGCATCCAGGAATTTATCCATTTCCTCTAGATTTTCCAGTTTGTATGTGCAGAGCTGTTTATAGTATTCTCTGATGGTAGTTTGTATTTCTGTGGGGTCAGTGGTGACATTCCCTTTATCATTTTTTATTGTGTCTATGTGATTCTTCTCTCATCTTCTTCTTTATTCATCTAGCTAGCTGTCTATTCTGTTATTTTTTTCAAAAAACCAACTTCTGGATTCACTGATTTTTTGGAGGGTTTTTCGTGTCTCTATCTCCTTCATTTCATCCTTGATCTTAGTTATTTCTTGTCTTCTGCTATCTTTTGGATTAGTATGTTCTTGCCTCTCTTGCTCTTTTAATTGTGATATTAGGGTGTTGATTTGAGATCTTTCAAGCTTTCTGATGTGGGCATTTAGTGCTATAAATTTCCCTCTAAACACTGCTTTAGCTGTGTTCCAGAAATTCTGGCACATTGTCTCTTTGTTCTCATTGGTTTCAAAGAGCTTCTTGATTTCTGTTTTAATTTTGTTATTTACCCAGGAGTCATTCAGGAATAGGTTGTTCAATTTCCATGAAATTGTGTGGTTTTGAGTGAGTTTCTTTATCCTGAGTTCTAATTTGATTGCACTGTGATCTGAGAGACTGTTATTATTTCAGTTATTTTGCATTTGTTGAGGAGTGTTTTACTTCCAATTATGTGGTCGATTTTAAAATAAGTGCCAGGTGGCACTGAGAATAATGTATATTCTGTTGATTTGGGGTAGAGAGTTCTGTAGACGTCTATTAAGTCCACTTGGTCCAGAGCTGAGTTCAAGTCCTGAATATGCTTGTTAATTTTCTGTCTTGTTGATATGTCTAATACTAACAATGGAGCGTTGAAGTCTCACACTATGTGTGGGAGACTAAGTCTCCTTGTAGATCTCTAAGAGCTTGTTTTATGAATCTGAGTCTTCCTGTGTCAGGTGCATATACATTTAGAATAGTTAGCTCTTCTTGTTGAATTGTTCCCTTTACCATTATGTAATACCCTTCTTTGTCTTTTTTGATATTTGTTGGTGTAAAGTCTGTTTTGTCTGAGACTAGGATTGCAGCCCCTGCATTTTTGACTTTCCATTTGCTTGGTAAATTTTCCTCCATTTCTTTATTTTGAGCCTGTGTGTGTCTTTGCATGTGAGATGGGTCTCCTGAATACAGCACACTAATGGCTCTTGACTCCTTATCCAATTTGCCAGTCTGTGTCTTTTAACAGGGGCATTTAGCACATTTACATTTAAGGTTAGTATTGTTACATGTAAGTTTGATCGTGTCATCATGATGCTATTTGGTTATTTTGCACAGTAGTTAATGCAGTTTCTTCATAGTGTCATTGGTCTTTATATTTTGGTGTGGTTTTGCAGTGGCTGGTACCAATTTTTCCTTTCCATATTTAGTTCTTCTTTGATGAGGTCTTGCAGGGCAGACCTAGTGGTAACAAAATTCCTCAGCATTTGCCTGTCTGGAAAGAATTTTATGTCTCCTTTACTTATGAAGCTTAGTTTAGCTGGATATGAAATTCTGGGTCAAAGATTTTTTTCTTTAAGAATGTTGAATATTGGCCCCCAGTCTCTTCTGGCTTATAGAGTTCCTGCTGAGAGGTCCACTGTTAGTCTGATAGACTTCTCTTTTTAGGTGACCTGGCCTTTCTCTCTGGCTGCCTTTAATAGTTGTTCTTTCATTTCGACCTTGGAGAATCTGGTGATTATGTGTTTAGGACTTGATCTTCTTGTAGCGTATCTTAATAATGTTCTCTGTATCTCCTGAATTTGCATGTTGGCCTGTCTTGCTAGTTTGGGGAAGTTCTCCTGAATAATATCCTGAAGTGTGTTTTCCAGCTTGTTTCCATTCTCTCCATCTCCTTTTGGTACTCCAGTTATTCGTAGGTTCTGTCTTTTTATGAAGTCCCATATTTCATGAAGGCTTTGTTCATTCCTTTTCATTATTTTTTTCTCTATTCTTTTCTGCATATCTTATTGCAGTAAGGTGGTCTTCAAACTCTATATCCTTTCTTCTGCTTAGTCGATTTGGCTGTTGATACTTGTGTATGCTTCATAAAGTTCTTGTGCTGTATTTTTCAACTCCATTAGGTCATGTATGTTCCTCTCTGAATTGGTCATTCTAGTTAGTAATTCCTTTAAACTTGCATCAAGGTTCTTAGCTTCTTTGCATTGGGTTAGAACATGCTCCTTTAGCTCAGCAGAGTTTATTACCCATCTTCTGAAGCCTACTTCTGTCAATTGATCCATCTGATCCTCCATCCAGTTCTGCAACCTTGATGAAGACATGTTGCGATCATTTGGAGAAGAGGCACTCTGGCCTTTTGGGTTTTCAGCATTTTTTTTGTTGTTGATTCTTTCTCATCTTCATGAGTTTGTCTAGTGGTCTTTGAAGCTGCTGACCTTTGGATGGGGTTTTTGTGGAGGTCTTTTTGTTGTCATCGTTGTTGATGCTGTTATTGTCGATTTCTGCTTGTTTGTTTTTCTTTAAATAGTCCGGTTCGTCTTCTGTAGCACTGCTGCAGTTTGCTGTGGGTTTGCTTCAGGCCCTATCCATCTGATTCACGCCCTGGAGATGTCATTCAAGGAGGCTGGAGAGCAGCAAACAATGGGTGCCTGCTCCTTCTTCTGGGACCTCTGACCTTGTAGGGCACCAGCCTGATGTCAGTAGGATTGCTCCTACAGGGGTTGGAGGGTCTCACCCAGTTGGGTGGCCTGGGGAGAAGGACCCATTTAATGAAGGACTTTGTCCCTTTGCTGGGGAGAAATCCACTCATCTGAGCTGCCCGGATTCCTCAGAACTACTAGCAGGAGAGGCTAGCTCTGCTGGTCCACAAATTCTGTGGCCACCCCTCCCGCTAGGGCCTCAGGCCCTGGCAGATCCGAATTCTGTCCATAAGCCTCTGGCTGGAGTTATTGGAGATCCTACAGGGAAGCCCTGCCCATTGAAGAAGGATGGGCTGGGGTTGGGCCTGAAGAGGCACTCTGGCCACAGACTGCCACAGCCAGTGTGTTGGGCTGTGGGGACAACTCTTGGGACCAAGCTATCCAGCCGCCCTGGCTCCAGCAGGGGAAAAGCACAACCTGGAGCTATAGAAATCGGTGCGCTCTTCCCCCACCCAGGGAGCTTTGCGTGGGCGTTAGGTAGTTGTGAGTCCCAGTGCCAGCTGCTTCCCCTCCCGCAAGGAGCTCAAACAGCTTAGACACCAGGCAGAGTCAGGCAGATGCTGTTCACCTCTCCCTGCGGAGGAGCTGGATAGGCTTAAGCAGACTCCAGCTGAGAGGCTGTAAGAATCTGCATTCGGGGGTTGGGATGCTAGGACCTGGTGGCGTGGGTTTGCAAGTGGCATCTTCCGATCCATGGGTTGCACAGTTCCAAGGAAGAAGCACAGTTTCCCTGGCTCGGTAGTGTGCTCACTCATGGCCTCCCTTGGCTGGGGAGATGCAGCTCCTCTGGCCCACTCTCAGGTGGGCTGCCGCACCACACTGCTCTCCCTTCTCTCCGTGGGTCCCGTCAACCTTTTAGTCAATTTTGATGAGAGAACCTGGATACCTTGGTTGCCTGTGAGGATTCAAAAGCTTTTTATGTTTTTCTTTCCATGCGCGCCTCCGAAGCAGCTGCTTCTAGTCAGCCGTCTTTGCCCCGCCCCCCACGGCTACCAAGCTTCATAACCAAGTGTTGGAATTCAACTCTTCTGATTCTGAGTAATGCAGTCCGTCTTTACATTGACAGATTTTTAAATAACAGGGAGATAGCTGGTTTTCTTCACTAATTTCAGTAATCGCCTTCTCAGAATAATAGAGACATATCTTCCTGGGAGATTCAGTTTGCTTACCCTAGGGAACAAGGAAACATTTGCCTGGTAACCTGCATCTGTGCCCTGACCAGAAATGAATGCAGCTCTCTTAGACTGTATGGCATGCCCTCTGACTAGCAAGCGGGTAACCGCTGAATGCCAAGCTCTGCTTTCAAAGTGCCCATGTCACAAATGCCAGTGGATGACCTGATATCATGACTGATGCTGTAGAGACACTTTCCTAGATTTGTGATCTTTACACACTCTCTCTCTCTGAAGAAGCCCTAGAGAAATCATTTTAGTACTATTATCTGTAGTTAAATCACGTTGTGCATGCAGTAAGTGTTTTAAATGAAAGTAATTTAAAACAACTCTATGTGTTTAACTCTGTTATTACACTTTTTACTGTACCTCAATAGATTTCAGACAAATGTGTGCAGTATGTCCACATTTATGTTGGTTTTTTCTTATTAAAATGCATTGGATTTATGCTTCTAATACCATGTTTTGAAACTAAGTGAATCATACTGAAGTTGAACTTATTTCTCTATCAATGCAAAAAGATAGAGCTATTACCAAACGTCTTGCAAAAAGGTATGTGAAAATAAGCAATAAAAATAAAAATACATATAAAATGTTATTCTACAAAAATGAATGAATGCTTGACTTTAATTAATTCATTGTTCAGGCAAGAAGACTTTACCCTGTTTAATACTTGAATTCAGTGATAGACTCCCAAGTTAAACTTTAGAAGTCCCAAGTTTTCATTTTCTCCAATGCTGTTACATTCTTTAGAATAGTTTGTGATAAATGGTGAATAAGACCCAAAGCCCAATTTGGGGTGAAAATGAGGGCTTCATATTTCTTCAAGTGGCTGTTAATACAGGGTAAAGGAAAAGACAGACAACTACTAATAATTTTGGCTTAAAAGTACCTGAGTCTTTCTCCCTTATAAGGGAAATATATTTTGTGGGGAAGTTTTTTTCATAATTTAAACTTTCTGAGCAAGTTTTCTTTTGTATGTCAAGAAGATTTGCAGACCTTGAAGTCGATAGAAATAGATGCAGCACCTGATGGAGTCGTGTGCTGGTATAGTAAAAGGACAAGATCGGAGGCTTGAATGAACTGAAATCAAATCCTGGCTGTACTGTTTTCTAGCTAAATAATCATGAGCACATTACTTAACCACTCAGATGCTTAATTTCTTTATCTATACATAGGGCCAGTAACGTTCTCGTATTGAGTTATTGTTACAGCTAACTAGTACTTGACTTAAATATTCAGTACACAATATTATTATTCTGAAGTCTAAGATGAGCTCTTCCTTATAAAACTGTAATGTTAGAAATTACTCCAAAAATTAGCAAGAGAAGAAAACCTCCAAACATCACTCCCTCTTTTGGAATAGGGATGGGCTACTGAAGAACTACATGCAAAACCTCTCTTAAGTAAGTACTGAGGTTTAGAATAAATTGTCCAAATCAAAGTGATGAATGCTGTGGCATAACAGTTATTTTCTTCTTTCATATGAAAATAGCAACACCTAGGTTTAATTATTTTTGAAACTGCTGTCCTAAAAGCTGTTAATTCACCTGCCAGGGCGAGTCATAATCAAGAATTAGTTCAGCCTTACTGCAGGCATTTGTGGCACATTGAGACAAGTGAGCACAATGGGAGGTGTCAAACACAAAACCCTGAAACTTTGAGCCCTATCTCCAAATTATGTGAGGAAAATATAGTCCCATAATCTGCCTTATCCATTTGAAAAGGGCCTGAACAAACCCTTTCTAATAGAGATCAGACCTAAGCCTCCTGAAAAGGAGCAGAGGCCTATTCCTATTGTCCCTTGTCTCTGTCCTGTTTCCCTGTCTCCAGAGCACGGGTACCTCAGTGAAGCATCTTGCCACTTGGAATTCAGAGTAAAAGTGACTTCGCAAAGAGGGCAATAAACATAAATGATACCTGTGGGTAATAGGTTTAAAATTGCTGTTTTCCTAGGTAACTGGATATAATTACAAGTACTCTGGATTCCAGGGGGCTACGGTGTAATTATCACTCTAATTTCCAGAATAAAAAGAAAGGATTACAACAGTGTTGCCACAACTCAATAATGTGAGAAAAGTGATCTTGCTAGAAAGATAATAGTATTTCAGTATATTTTTCTTAGTGCTCATTTCACATTGGGAGCATATGTTTTTATAAAGCTAAAAGCAGACAAATCTATGTGATTAAATCGGTATAAGTTACAATACATCACCACTATAGTAAGGCTACTGCAGGGTTTCTTAGTAAGTTTAAAAAAATAAAATAAAAAAGGAATAGGGAAGGAGAAGTAACAAGTGATATCACCACATTCTAATCGTGGGCAGGTTATCATATATTTTGGAAGTAATTAAAGACGATCGAGTGATACTTCCCAGCCTAATGAGTGATTCTGCCGCAGCCTCACAGCAGGGAGGCCCCTGTGTGTTACTGCACATTTCCATAGTATTTACTGGGGTAATGAGTGTTATTGCTGTGGTGTAACAGCAGGGTGCACTGCTCCCTGTGTTTCCTGAGAGTGCTGCCATAATTAGAAGGCAAAATGTGATTGCTGTTTTTCTAGACAGCAGTCATGATCTATTCCTATATTGTTCTATAGTAATTACCAAATGACATAGTGCTATTTCCCAGGGTATTTACTTTGGACAAACAAGGAAGATTTTTTTTATATTAAATTAATTAATTTTTTTGCCATTGAGGCTTAATGACATTGTTTCTAATTTGGTTATAGAATGTATAATTGCAAAATTGTTATTGACTTGTAATCACTGGCTCATCTACCATCTTTGCTGTTGATGTTTGTCTTGGGCCTCAGCAGCAGGGTTGCCGTTGCATTTGCAGTGTTTTTGAGGCTTCACAGTGCAGGCAGGAGGGAAGAGATAGCAAAAAGAATAACACAGGCCTGTCGTATATGCTCAGCCTTTAAAATTTACTTGAACAGTTATATTTGAATACTCTGCATCTATGTGACCCTTTTTCATTTCTAAAATTAGTGCCAATATATCAATCAAAGGGATGCGTAGTCAGCAGAATGAAGCCTCAGAACAGCCAATAGTTATATTTTACCTCACATGATGTAAATATGAAGATCTGTCTTGGTTTCAAACATTTTTGTTTACTCTCTACATCAATGACCAAAATGTCCCATAGATTCTGCTATTTTTACTTTGGATTCCATCAGTGTCTGTCTTGTTGATTTTAATTTGGGAGAATGTAATCTATGCATGCACAGGAGAAGCACTTTGGATGGTAGAGGCAGAGGTGGTATCTGGAGCCTGTGGCTCTGTGTAGCTCTACCCTTATAAAGGCTCCACTTGATGTTGAGAGCACTGGTAAAGGATATGTGTGCTGGAGCCCTACTGCCTGAGTTCAAGTCCCAAATGTACCACTTATGAGCAGGTGATCCATGGGAAAATGTTTTAATTCTTCTAATCCTTGATTTCCTCATTCATAAAAAGGGGGAAGTAATAGTACTGGCTCATAGATCTGTCATAGATTTTATGAGATAATGTATGTTAAATGCTTATAAAAATGCTTGTACCAAGAAAGTTTATATTAAATGTTAGATATGATTATTATTCAACCTGTTGAGCCTTAATAGGAATGTGTTATCATTTTCTCCTTGGAGGCCCTTCTAGGTCCCCAAATCTTAAGATATTTTGTATTTGAGGCTAGGTCAAAAAAAGTAGAAAATACCTGTATGAATATATATGGCTCATTCCATAATCCTGACCTGAAATATCTTGTTTCCTCAGTTCTCTACTTATATACAAGATAGGCAGTAGATTTGAATTCTAGCTATGGCAGAAACAAGAAAGGAAAGAACCTCATTTTAATTAAATAGGAAGAAAAATCTATGCACGAGTACACTGGGATTTTGAGCACTCCATATGGAATTAAACTCAACAATGGCAGTCAGATGAGAGAAAGCCGTTATGAGGTAAAACCAGTGAGGTAGGTGAAACACTCTTCCTCTAAGAATTTGTGCGAGGAGTGTTAAGATTTCACTCACTTTTAGGACTTTTCTGAAGAAGGAGTTGTATATCTATCCATTTTTACCTACATGCTCTTTAGTTCCCTGGTAGATTTCTTTACTTGAAACTGCTTTATACCATCAAAGATACTGGCTGAAAGAATTCTTCTCATTGCTACGGAGAGACCAAAAGTGAATCTCTCTAAACAGAGAGATTAGAACTCTAGTCAGTTCTTCGGAAAAAACTCCTGCAGTTGGTATTGTAGGAAGTAAGACTAGGAGAGTGAGCCTTCTGTATTAATGGTCCTGTGCAAGGCTAGACCTTTGGCATTTGATGGAAAAGTCCACTTGTGTAGAACTGGGATGCTTGAAGAATGACCGAATTCCCAGCAATTAGTGCAAAAACTCCTTAGATAGAGAAGCCAATGCTGACAGTAAACAGCACCAGAATGTCAAGAGAGCTGCCAATGACATAAGCTGGGTAGATCAAAAGTTAGTAGAAACCAGATATTATTCTCTCAAGCCTCATATCTATGGTTTTCACCAACCCATAATGTATAGTATCTACAGTTCTGTGTATGTAATAACAAGAATATTAACTATTCAGTAAACTAGATACATTTGTAAGCCCAGGGAGTAGATTCTTAGAGTATGAATTAACCCTTTTTTTCCCCTTATAAGACTCCGGGTAGAATGGTAAATCAAATAGACTAAGATGATAATTGCAGATAAGAATTCTTACATGCGGAGATGTCAGACTTGGTGGGAGGTATTCTGCAGAATTGTTCCTCCACACGGCCTATTTCTTGTATAGGTAGGCCACACAGCACATGTGGTCCTGCAAATCTATTCCCTGGTAATGCTGTGTCCTCCATCATTTCACCATGGCATGTCCGTCCATCTTTGTGAACACAATTTTTTATTAATCAGCGAAACGTTTGGGCCTTTGAAATTGAAATGGATTTCAGTCTTCTTTATATATTAATTATTGATAAATGGAGCCCGGGAGACAAGGAAGAAGGCTGGCATGATTAAAGACAGATAGTTTTTAATTTTATGTCTCTTGCAGTGACAGAGAAATTTAGTTTAATAGGAGTAATTTTTCAAAGGAGATGCAATCATGAAGGAAGATGTATAGAAAATGAGCAAAGCATATTAAAAAAGAAAGAACTTGTGGACATAGGATATTTCCATATATTACCCAAAAATTTCCTAGAAAGCATTACCAAGAGGTAGGGATCGAAATCTCATGGAAATTTTATCTGTACTTTTGCTGATATAAACTGTAACCCCAGAACCAGACCCATATTGCATTATTTAAAAAATTCTTACATGTCCAACTAAGACAATTTTGTATCTTTTACATTATTCCAGAGTCTCCTACATTATAGAAAGTCTCAAACAGCCTTAATTATATAATGTCCCACACATCATGTAAAAATATCATGACATATAAAAAAACAAAACAAAACAAAACAAAACAAAACTTACCAAATAAGATTGCTGAGTTCCAGCCTAGTTCTATCATTTATTAGCTTGCCTTAAGGAAGTTGCATAACCTTCCTTCCGTAGTCTCAGTTTCTCCATATGGAAAATAAAGACACTATTTCTTCCACAGGTAGGTTTTGAGAATTAAATTTAACATATAACCTGAAAGTTTCTGAGGCTCTTCTTAAAGCAAAAATTGTAAAATTTTCTGATAAAAATGAAATAAGTTTTTATAAAAACAGGTGAAGTCAGCATGGGTCCATCAGTTACCAATTATTCCATGGCAACATATTTCTTTCTGGTTTTCCAAATATATGATGAATCTAGTTCACCATCACAAATATATTCGATCCCTACCATGTTCCAAACTCTGTTCTGGGATCTGAAGATTAAAGAACAACAAGAAGATAGAGCCACAGTCTCTACCCCTAAGGATTCCACAGATCTTAGTCCAAGGTAGAGAATCTGTATTTTATGGGCTGCCATGACACTTACAGAATGCCATTCCTTTCCTCAAGTTTAACACAAACAGTCCTTTATTGTTGTGTTTGGAAGTCAACCAGGAAGCGAAAACATTAAGATGGAGAACACAGGAAGACTGAAGTAGAAAGAGGAGGAAGAGTGTTGGCTTTTGCTTAATAGTGTGAGAACAGCCCTGAGGCTCCACTGTAAGTATGTAGACTTCAAATGTGGCTACCTGGTTGATAGAAAAAAATAAATAAATAAGAAAAAGAAGAAGAAAAAAAAAAAAAAGCCCTATACAACCCTGACTTGACTAGAATAGTGATTCTCTCTTAAGTGGCTTTCCATATTAATCTAACTAAAGCCATTTCATTATATTTTTATCTTGCTCAAAAGCCTTCAATGGCTCTCACTGGCACCACACTAAATCTACCTTTCCATCCTTTTTTCCTCCTCCCAATCTCTTTCCCTCTTCAATTCATTTATGTTTGGATGTGTCTCATAGCTTCTCGCTAATATTGCCAGCTTTCTTAGAGTATAAAGCCTGTGTTACATGTTGATTGCCCTGTCCCCTGCATAGAATAAGGCATCAATAAATGTTTTTAGACAAATTATAAGCCCATAATTTAGCACTTGGTCTTACAGCTTTATATTTCCATCTAATTTTCTTGTGCATAACTATTTTCATACTAGACAACAATTTTTTTAAAAAAATAATAATGTTGTCTTAAACTTTTTATCCACCTAAGGGTGATATCAGCTTTAGATTTTGAAGAAGTGTTTTCTAATTGATCAATAATAAGATGTGTGTTTTCTTGGCAATACAGCAAATTTTCTCAGTGAAGTTCACAGAAAATATTATTATATGACATTCTTTCCAACTTTACACCTTTCCTTTCTACTAGCAATTTAACATATATTTGTAGATGCACATACATACAAACTGAGCCAGGAATTGTTAGGGCTTTATCTGTTGTGTAGAAGGCATTATAGCCCTGGTTTTGCTGCTCTGGGCATGAGCATCTTTACTGCTATTGACAAAGTTCCACCCAGCCTAAGTATCTGCCTGTAACAGCACCTGAAAATATACTTTTTTTTTTTTTTTTTCCCCGAGACAGAGTTTTGCTCTTGTCGCCCAGGCTGGAGTGCAATGGCGTGATCTTGGCTTGCCACAACTTCTGCCTCCTGGGTTCAAGTGATTCTCCTGCCTCAGCCTTCCTAAGTAGCTGGGATTACAGGCATGTGCCACCATGCCTCGCTAATGTTCTATTTTTAGTAGAGACAGGGTTTCTCCATGTTGGTCAGACTGGTCTCGAACTCCCGACCTCAGGTGATCTGCCCGCCTTGGCCTCCCAAAGTGCTGGGATTACAGGCGTGAGCCACTGCGCCCAGCTGAAAGTATACTTTAATGGAAGATTTCATGACAACACCAAATATAGTAGTTGTGAAAGACTCAACCTATACATTTAATGAGAAGTGCACAGTTTATCACATAGATAACTTATATATACAGCCAGTTATACACAGTGTTTAAAACTCATAAACAGAAATGAGCAAGAGAATAATTACCCCTCTGGTCTACTCTTGGTTTCTTCTGTTATTTAGGTTTTGCACATCCTTAGTATGGAACACCTTCTTGACCACTTCCATGTGTGCTAGAATTGATCAGGTCTTTGTATTGAGTTCTTATTACTATTTTCAGAAAATTGTAATTCTTTATCACTGTTTTGCCAAGGAGGCTTTGCTTCCTTCCAATGAGTTTTGCATAACGTTGGCTGCCAGCCTTATTAGGCTGTACTGTGCCCCGGTTCACCCTTTTTTCTAATCTGAGTATTCTGGATTCTAGCCAGCAGCATTTAGGATCTGCTTTCTTTTCTTTTCTTTCTTTCTTTCTTTCTTTCTTTCTTTCTTTCTTTCTTTCTTT
>NC_045435.1:33496415-33503363 GCF_002776525.5 Piliocolobus tephrosceles | reverse complement strand
TTTCTTTCTTTCTTTCTTTCTTTCTTTCTTTCTTTCTTTCTTTCTTTCTTTCTTTCTTTCTTTCTTTCTTTCTTTCTTTTCTTCTTTCTTTCTTTCTTTCATTTTTTTTTCCTTAAGTTAGGTTGGGGTTGGTTGAAATATGAGCTAAAAATGAATTCTACCACTAGACAGACAGATACAAATGGACTGCCTCTGTCATTCAACTATACAACCTCTGCTGCAAATGTCTGTGTGTGTCGAGGATGGGGACAGAATATGGAGAGATAACATTTAATTGTGACTTCTGGTATTGGGCACAAATATATGTATTGAAAATTAGCTCTTTGTGAATTGCCAACATAAGTCAGTTTCTAAAGACTCTCAGACTTTGAAAGTAGACAAGGCATTTCTCATTACACTGAATTCTATCCCTGAGGCTGAAGAAAGAAGCATAGGCCCAAGAGAAACTCAAACTTAGAACAAGGAATGTAGGACACTTGGCTCATTGGTAGTTACAGGCTCCACTTAAAAATGCAGATGACAGATAACCAAGGTCCAAATGGCAGATTGTAAGCTGAACCACAGTAAAAATTGTGAACTCTATCACTGGCTTGCACATTAACCTATACATAATGCAGCATTTATATGGAGCCCAGTGAAAGATTAGATCTGACTCAGTAATTTCAAACACAGTTGGCCTCTTTCATTCTTTAATTATCCCCACTAATTTCAAGAATTAACTTTAACTTTTAATTATGTAAGCTTCCTCTTTTTGGATTTGTGTTATATTTGTAGGCTTATCTAAATGTTAGATCATAGGGATTTGTTTTGTTTTGTTTTGCTCTGTTTTGTTTTTCTCTTTTTTGCTGAATAGAGATATTTTGTTCCCAGTTATGATCACCACAATGACCCTGCCAAAAAAATAATAATAATATTAGAGGCCATGAGGGTCTCCAACCAGGCTATTGTGGGACCCCTGATGCAAGAACTAGATTGCCTGGCCAAAAATCATATCTCAACATAATTGGCTGTAGTGACTAAAAGAGAGTGAGAAAGAAAGAGAAAGTCAGCAGGTCTGATAGGAAGGTTTCAGGCATTCATATCTAAATGGTCTCTAAATGTGCCACTTTGCTTCTAATGACACAGGATTAGGAAGAACATATAATTGAGGATTTAGTAAATGTTCAAATAAAAGGTCTTGCCACCCCCTTCTCTCAGTACCTGTTTTCTACCACATATAGATATAAGTGAAATGGAGTTTAAAGGATTAAAAGAGCAAATTTAACAGAAGTTTGGATGTCCTTTTTCATTTTTTTTACCCTTCGCTGCTCATAAGATAATAAACTTTTTGAATAGACTCCCTTGCAATGCTGGCTAAACTACTCTTCTTTTTTCCATTACTTAATGTTTTTAGTCATAGCTTGACCAAACATCTTGACAAAGAGACAGATTTCTGGGAATTACATGAATTTATTCAGGGTACATCAGTGGTCTTTTGAGGACAGACAATGATATCTGAGTGTGACACATTTGATACATGGGGACATGTGATCATTTGCAAAGGAGCTTCAAGGCCTCTGATATGTAAGCACTTGCTTTCTTTTCTCCCTTCTCTTCACTAGCCAAACACTACCACCTGCCTCTTCTCCTAGCCACATACTCCTTCTGCTCTTCCTACAATTTGCTTTATCTTTATTTCATTGACTTCTGCTTTTCTCTCTACCAGTCAGTTCCTCTAGGATTACACTTCCAGGTCTTCCAACTCCAAGTGGTATCTTTCCCTCTCTCGTCCCTGTGCATTCCCTTATTTCTGTATACACAACTCTTGTAACAACCCTATCAAATTTATATATTGATTTTGTAATATACTTCTGTCTTCAATTGGTTGTTGTGTTCCTTGGCCTTCATTCACTGGTATTTGTCACCAATAATTAGCATAATGTATAGTACGTAGTAGGCCCTCAACAAATACTTGTTTTATCAGAAAATTAAGATAACTTCAAACTCTGCTGGAGCTGTTGTCTTACTTACTTCTCAGGCACCCACACTTACATTACTGATGGTTCTCCAAATGCCCTGAGCTTAGAGAATAGAACAGGTACCAGTTGGCAGTCCCTACCGGTGTGTGTTGAAGACAATGGTATATCATTTGAATTTTTCTAACACATTGATTGTACCTGTATCTTCGTAAGTTGTAGGACACTCTTCTGCATATTTCCTTTACTTTATGGGCATGCAATCTTGTTCTTTTCTTATAAATCATAGCTACTAAGCTTAACTCATTTGCGCATAAGTGGAAAAAAAAAAAAACACTGACAAATATTTTCAAAAGTGATTATTCTGATACATTATATTGGTATCTGCTGTCACGACCATAAGAGTCTCTGCATTGAGTGTGACAGTGTACGTGTGAGGCTGTGTGCATATATATTCAGGCTTGCCCAAAGTATCTACGATCTTGCCACTTTGGAAACCTAGAACAATTCCAGGACTTGGAGAAGGAGCCCAAAATGGAATATTTGCTATAAACATGATTATCCCTTGAAAATAAATCAGCCATGTGACTTTAGGCAAGTTGCTTAGGTTTCCTAAAATTTTTCCTTTTTCTTCAAGGGAGGCTAATGCTACTGACTCTACAAAGTTGTAGAAATAATTATGAGGCACGGTAATAACAAGTTATGAGCGCATTTATAAAGCCATATGAGCAGCCATAGGGTCAACATGAAGAATTCCATGCTGGTGCACAAAAATGGCCTCCTTGTAAAGCACTCTTATCTCATATTCTGGGGAAGGGAGTAAAGACAGAAACTAAACATTCAGTGGATTCCTATTTTGTCTCTGACACTAAGTGACAATGAGGCAAATCAATGAGTATGTGAATGAGACACTTTTTCTGGGACATTAGGAAATTTCTTGCCAATTCAAGCAATTCTACATAAAGATAGTCCACTGATTAACATTCAGCCTGAAGTTCTAGGTTTTTGTTTTTATTCTTTACTGTGCTAAATATTAGTGTGTCCCACCCTAGTGACTAATAGTTGCTTAAGTATTAAGTGATGGTAGCTGTGCCCGAGCACTCTATTAAAATTTTAAACTGTTTCTTGACATAAATTTTTTGAAATTTGGCCAGACACCGTGGCTCACATCTATAATCCCAGCACTTTGGGAGGCCAAGGAGGGAGGATCACTTGAGCCTACGAGTTCAAGAGCAGCCTGGGCAACATAGTGAGACCCAGCATCAAAAAAAAAAAAAAAAAAAAGTTAAAGTAGGTGGCATGGTAACACACACCTGTAGTTCCAGCTACTCAAGGGGCTGAGGTGGGAGAATCACTTGAGCCCAGGAGGTCAAGGCTGCATTGAGCTGTAATCACGCCTCTGCACTCCAACCTGGGTTACAAAGTGAGACCTTGTCAAAAAAAAAAAAAAAAAAAAGCAAAGTAAGATACTCTAGTCTTGGAACATGAGAGAAAGAAAATGAAATTGACCCCTCTCTCTCACCCACTTTCCTTTTGTAACTACTGCTATTTCCTATTCTCTCACAATAATAGTAAAAGTGTACATATTTTATCCCATGGTGTGGAGGACCTCATGTTTTTCCTGTGGATGACTTTTAAAACTTATTTTCCATTCAATGATACCAGAGATTTTTATTCCTCTTCTTTGCATCACCAACATTGATAACCCTAACTATCTCATTTTGGATAGAGTTTAGTTTCATTTAGACTGCACCCACAATTACATACATGGAGCTAACAACCTGGAGTTATTTTTAAAAGTTGAAAGCTGCAAAGGCATGCGGAAAGGAAACAAAACAAAGGACAACTATTTTTAATCTTATAAAGTTTTGTCACAAATATTTTCCCAAAGAGAACAATATGAACCAACCAAACAGTCCTTAAGTAGAGCATAAATTTTCTGGCATCTGCTTTAGCATTTTCAGTTAATAAATAGTCCATGCCTAAAGATAATATTTTGATAAAAAATCATTCCTTTAAGTTTGTGTATGTATATATACACACAGATACTTGTTATATGTAAGGTGGTGTGCTAAACAGCTTGGAAATTAGAAAGATAAATGACATAATCCCTTTCCTCACAGTTACAATTTAGTAGCTTCTCACCCCATTTGCATAAAGTGGTTGTTAGAGCCATGGAGTACATAATGTCCTAGCAAAAGAGTAATATGGAAAGAGCAGAAAGTGGAGGTCAGAGCCACAGGTGTCAGTCCATGTTTAAAATACAAAATGGAGGGAAAGCCAGTGAGATGGATAAATGCAAAATGGCTGAAATCATGGGAAGACGATCCCTGTAGTGTCTGAAATCTGGAAAGAAGAGAGTTTCCAGCAGGAGATGGGCATAACAAAGTTTCAGAGGGGCCAAAGAGAATCAAGACTGAGCAAAGTCTGCCACATTCATCTAATTAGAAGACGCTATTATCTTTGAGAAATGTGGTTGTTACAGATCATGGGAATGTAGCTGAGTTGCACAGGCTGAAGATAGTGTTTGGTGGAGAAATAAATATGATACATAGATTATTTGAAAAAGTTTGGTTTTAAGGGGAAAAATATAGACGAAGCAGGAATCATCTGACAGAGTAACGACAAACGCATACTTTGCTGTGTAGCATGGCATAGGTGGGCAGCATAGTTGTAGCACAGATGTAGTTTGGGAGCATAGTGTTCTGTGTGTGAGAGGGAAAAAAAGGGAGGGGGAGAGAGAGGAAAGGAACTGAGAAACTCAAAGGATAATGGAATGGTTGATGAAGTCAGAGCCTAGAAGTAAAGGGATACAGAGTGAAGATAGAGGTATTTACATATATTTTAATATTAGCTTTGGAATTACACAACAAGTCTTAAGAAAAGATCATGACGGGACAGCCACACTTGGTAAAATATCAGGGCAGCCAGTGCATGGTCCTCCTGGGGCTCCTCAGTTGACGGGTTTAAATCATTTCCTCATCCCCCTGCCCTGCTCTGAAGAATGCATACAGTACGTGAAATGCTTGTGGTGTGAGTTTCAGTGGGCAATCAACCTGGGTAAATCCAAGATTAATGATTGGCTCTAAAGATCCAGTTGAAGTTCTAGAGTGAGAATTTTCAGTTAAGCAGTTCAGCACAGCTTTATGGCTGTTCCTCTAATAATGATATGTAACAAATAGTTGTGTGTACACAACCAGGAGGATAACCAAATCTAGAGTTCTTGAGTCTTATTTAATAAATAAATACTATGAGTGCCAACTGCATATTTCAGGCACTGCATTTGACTGTTAAATACTGATTCCTTATGACCGCCACATCAGATGACATTAATGTGTCTGATCAATAAACAGCTTGACCTAGACAGGTAAAATAGCTTGCCACAGGTTACCCCATTAGTAGGTAACAGCAACAGAATAACAGTACAGTTAAAATTTTAAACTGGAGCCTAATTTCATAAGTTTGAATCTCAGTTCTGCTATGTAAATTTGGGCGAGTACCTTAATTTACCTGAGTATTAGTCTTTGTATCTCTAGAATGGAGCTAATGATATTAATTTGCTTTATGTGAATTTAAATGTACTAATATATGTAAATCACTTACAACAGCATTTGACATATTTGACATACTTAATATATTTGCTACTAGTACTATTAGCAACAGCATTCTGATTTTCCAAGTTGAAATTCAGTGTTTTCTTTTTTACTTTACCATAATTTGCAATGTTGTGCTCTGTAAACATAAATTACCTGAGGTGTTGTCAGGTCAAAAAAAAAAAAAAAGTCACTATGACCCCCAAAAACTTGGAAAATAGAAGTGAGACCAGCTTCATCTATATTCTTTACTACAAATAACTTAAATTGTAATAGACTAATATGTACTGAAACTTCCATTTTGGGAATAGGACAAAAATAATACTATTTAGCTAAAACATATACAGAACTTATTTTTCCTCTGAAAATACCTATTAATATTTTTATCATTACTTTTCCTGTTGAACACACTTGCAAATATGTTACACTGCACTTTGGCTACACAGCAAACAATTTTGAAAAGACCAATCCATGCTTGGCACAAGAATATGTTCATAGTAAAGCAAAGCTAGGGAAGAACCAATGAGTTTCTGAGGATTGTCAGGATTTGATAGGGTCTGGCTCCAAAGTAGGGCAGGGAGCAGATTTGAGAGATGGCAAAGAGTAAGAGAGGGAGATGAGAGGGTGAGAAAAGAGAGAAAAATATGATATCAAGACCTTGGAGGTAGATCTAGTCTTCATAGCAAAACCCACTGTGTGTGGGATTGTGTCTATCAGTTATTTTTAAAGGAAAAAGAAAGTCACTGATGTTTAAAAGGCCAAGAAAGTTTAAAAGCAGAATTCCAAATAGTTCATTATGTGGATACTAGTGCATTATGTACACCTCATATTTTATACTTTTGTGATAAATAGAATTAGAAGAGAGAGAAAGGAGAGAGAGAGAGAAAGAGAGAGAGAGAGAAGTGGGGAGGGCTGACGTACACAAACCTAACAAGACACAAAAGCAAAACCACTATTTGATTCCTACTAATTATTATAATCAAGATATAATAAAACATGTTTCTCATATTTGCAGCACTTCCTTTTCTTTCTTTTTTTTTTCTCTTTTTTTTAATTATACTTTAAGTCCTAGGGTACATGTGCATAACGTGCAGGTTTGTTACATATGTATACATGTGCCATGTTGGTGTGCTGCACCCATCAACTCGTCAGCACCCATCAATTCATCATTTATATCAGGTGTAACTCCCCAATGCAGTCCCTCCCCCCTCCCCCCTCCCCATGATAGGCCCCATTGTGTGATGTTCCCCTTCCCGAGTCCAAGTGAGCTCATTGTTCAGTTCCCACCTATGAGTGAGAACATGCAGTGTTTGGTTTTCTCTTCTTGTGATAGTTTGCTAAGAATGATGGTTCCCAGCTGCATCCATGTCCCTACAAAGGACGCAAACTCATCCTTTTTT
>NC_045435.1:33348287-33491415 GCF_002776525.5 Piliocolobus tephrosceles | reverse complement strand
GATTTTCCAGGTGTTGTGTGTCTCAGTTCCCCTGGCTAGGAAAAGGGACTCCCTTCCCCCTCGCACTTCCCAGGTGAGGCGATGCCTCGCCCTGCTTCAGCTCTCGCTGGTCAGGCTGCAGCAGCTGACCCGCACGGATTGTCCCACACTCCCGAGTGAGATGACCCCAGTACCTCAGTTGAAAATGCAGAAATCACCGGTTTTCTGTGTCGCTCGCGCTGGGAGATGGAGACTGAAGCTGTTCCTATTGGGCCATCTTGCTCTGCCCCTCGACTCACTTCCTTTTCTTTAAGCAGTTGTTTTGGTTTTGATTCTAGAGTAATGTGTAGATTGTGGAAATGTATTTGAAAGCACTTCATGTCAAGAATCACAAGAAGTTTTTTTTTTTTTTTTTTTTTTTTTTTTTTTTTTTTTTTTTTTTTTTTGCATGGCACTGTGTGATGTGAAATGAGATGTTGGTAGTTATGTGAAGAGTTTGGGAATGTATATATTCAAAATAAAATCTTCTCAATTCTCTGAGATAATTTTAGCAAATTAGGTAGTGCATGGCTCTGAAAGGTGTTAGTTTATTTTTATGGTTAATCTACTGTAAACAAAAACAACAAGAGGAGCCAGAGACAAATAAGACAACTTTATTTATGTCTTTATTTTCAAAAACTACATCTACTCTAGAAATCTTTAGCAATGCCTGAGATACCCAACTTTCCGTTGTTTTGAGAGATGTGCCTATTTTCCTATTAAATAATTTGTTGTCAGCATATTTAGTCAAAAAGCAAACAAGCATGGACCTAATCTCCAAAAGCTACAGAATTTAGAAATGACAGATGTTTATTGAAGTGTGCCAAAAATGAAAGGCTTTCTTTCCATCCTTCCAATAATCCTTTCCTTTTTCCTGATTATCCACTCATCTTATACCAGCTCTGAGTCAAGAACTGTGACATACACCAAAGATCCAAAAATGAGTAAGACTTAGCTCCTACTCTTAGGAACTCAAAATCTAATAGGGATCATGTCTGCTTTAATTCTCTCTACATTTACTGAACGCTGTCTATACATCAGGCAATGTTCTGGGAGTCTGAGATACTAGATATTAGTATTTATTGTAAAATACTATAAAGGTTAAAATTAAGGCATCAAAAATCAAGGATAAATAGAGAATAAATACCTAAATTAACTTTGGAAAATCAATAAACTTTACTTTTGAGTTTCAAAAAGGGTATAAGCAAAACACATAAATATCAAAGAGCAAGGTATGTTTTGGGAACTGCAAATAGTTCTGTGAACCTGAAACGAAGGAAAGAATGTGGCAGGAAGGGACAGGAGATGAGGCTGAAGCCCTGGGAGTGGCCAGAGTGGGGCAGCTAATATGGATTGGGATCTGGCTAGAGCAAAGTATCTTTAGAGAAGAAGGATAAGAATGAAATTCACAGCGAGTGAAAGGGATGCAGAAAGGCTGAGTGGAGAGGGAAGACTATAGAGAACTACTTGAAAAAAACCTGCCGGGTGCAGTGGCTCACACCTGTAATCCCAGCACTTTGGGAGGGCAAGGTGGGTGGATCACCTGAGGTTAGGAGTTTGAGACCAGCCTGGCCAACATGGTGAAAACACGTCCCTACTAAAAATACAAAAAACAGCTGGGTGTGGTGATGGGCACCTGTAATCCCAGCTACTTGGGAGGCTGAAGCAGGAGAATCACTTGAACCTAGGAGGTGGAGGTTGTAATGAGCTGAGATCGTGCCATTGCACTCCAGCCTAGGCAACAAGAGTGAAAACTCCATCCCAAAAACAAAACAAAACAAAACAGAAAAAATCCTGGCTGCGGAAAGGTGACGGTTATGTAGTTGTAGAAATTAAGCTGTGTGGAATGGAGGACCCAGATCAGACACAAGAGAGAAGGATGTATTTGAGTCATAGACCAAGACAGAGGCAGGCCTTGAAATCCACAGAGTAGAGATTTGACTCCATGAAGTGGATGACAAGGAAGTGTTGGTGGTGTGAGAAGAATACGATGGCTCTGAAGTGGGGTACTTTGTGTGCTAATTTGATTCTTCCCCTGCCCAGCATGTACTGGATGAGAGCACAGAGTGTCAGTCAGCCGCCTAACTGGGCCTGAGAAAGTTGGAGAGCAAATATAATTTGAGCTATATGCCTAATTAATTCCCCAGGGCAAGCCCAAAGAAACCCCAAGGACCGATACTAATCTTTAAATAACATTAACATTGGCTTGTGTCAATTAATTAGGGAATTAATGAGCAATTAAAGTGCCCACTCTTAAACAGTTGGTCATTTGTGATGATTACTATGTTGCACGCTATGATGTATCAAAATAGTGAATTTTGAGCTCTAAAATATAAAATATTCAAGATAGCAGAAGCCACTGAGAGAAATTTTCTGCCATAAAATTATCATCTGGAAAAAAGTATTTATCCATTTCTCCAATAATTATTACCAAATGTCTTCACACAAGCTTGAAAATAAACCTTCTGGGTTGGGTGCGCTGGCTCACGCCTGTAATCCCAGCACTTTGGGAGGCCGAGATGGGCGGATCACGAGGTCAGGAGATCGAGACCATCCTGGGTAACACGGTGAAACCCTGTCTCTACTAAAAATACAAAAATTAGCCGGGCATGGTGGCGGGCGCCTGTAGTTCCAGCTACTAGGGAGGCTGAGGCAGGAGAATGGCGTAAACCCGGGAGGCGGAGCTTGCAGTGAGCCGAGATCAGGCCACTGCACTCCAGCCTGGGCGACAGAGCGAGACTCCGTCTCAAAATAAAAATAAAAATAAAAGTAAAAAAGAAAATAAAAAAATAAGAAAAGAAACCTCCTACTGGGTTAAGGTGCATAACTATTTATTTACACTGAAAGTATAGAAATAAATTTTGCTATTATGTGCTTTTCAAAGTTGGAGAAGGATAGAATGATCCTTATCTCTCTCCCCACCAACAAATACATGTACCAATTACTGTATATAGCTTAAGACTAAATAAAAATCAAATAACCATAGTTTTTAAGAATCACACATACACAGACACATAAGTAAATAAGTAATTTAACTGTATGAATTAAAAATGAAATCGCTACCCATGGCCCTGATGGCTCTGAGTTAGACTTTCACTTATGATCTAGGAATTTCACAGCAGGTGAAGCCGTTGCTAACCAACAGAAAAACTGCATGATGTTGTTACTAAAACAATGGATTTTCAGTATTTTAGACTGAAAAGAAATGTCATATGTTTATGGTCTCATAGAGAGATAATTATTGGAATAGATCTGCTGTAGCACACCTCCCAGCCGCTAACCTGGAGTGATGTACCTATAATGGCATAAGGACTATTTAGTAAGACTGCAGAGATCTCTGTTGTCAGTTCCTGTAAGGTGGCAAAGGTACTTGCAGGTTTGCCCTACTGATTGACTAAAACAAATGTCAGGTGACGACTTTGACACGTACACATACACAAAAAGAATATTTGTTAAAATGTTGTAGTGAATTTAAAAAATCATGCCAAAATACTTTTGAAAACATTCTTAAAAACTAATAGAAAAAATACTCAGGATTGAAAGAAAGGCACTGTGTCGACGTGTACTCAATTACTAGAAGATCAGGCATCAAAAGTCCTAGGTACTCTCCTAGCCCTGCCCACATTCATTTACGCAATGCACTATGCTATGTCCTGGACTTTGATTATAAATTAGTAATGCATATGTTTTCTGGGATTTAAAAATATGTTTGGGAATTTAGTCCTTATTTTAAGACTCACTCAACTCTGGGTCAGAAAAAGAGGATCTTTATGGGGGTAATGGTTAGCCACTTGGACCAGTTACTATGTTAATATGAAGTGATATGAAAGGTAAGCATATGGATATGCCCGGAACACCTAGAAATTTAGGCCGGTTTGAAGAAATAAGAAAAAAGTAGCCTGTGGCTTTTCTGTCTGCATTTCTGATTCTTCTCTTACTTCTTTGCCCAGTAGAAGAAGGAATTTAGGAAGAGATAAGTCCCTGTAGGTGGAGGGAATGAAAGAGAACATAGAAATTTAATATAAACATAAGATATAAAAATGTATGAGGCTGCCTCAGTCTCCCTGCAAAAGATGGGACAAAGCTGGTAACAACTGTCTAGGTGGCTAGGAAATTCCACATATGCTTCTAGCAGCAAAATTTCCATAAACTGACCTCACCCCATATGATCTCTTTAGAGATGAAACTCAATTCTTTGTTCCTTTGGTCCCTTCGTCTACTTTGGGGAAATAGGGAACCCTGTCAGTGGACTGAAAGGTTTATACTTGTCTAGCCTATTACAGTGGTAAGAGACTACAGAGACTTGATTGACAAACAAAACAAGAAATCCTGCAATGACCACTCCAAGCTTGTAGGGAGATTATTTCTTTCCCTGTCATCTGCATATTGCCTGGGTTTTTTTTAAAAACATTTGATGATCTTTATGGCTGATGCCCAGTATACCAATATTTTTAAAATTTGTGAAACATGAAGTTGTTTTTCAATTTCTCAGGGACTAAGAGGTAACATTAAAAACATGTAATTTCCTTATGAATTGTGCTAATATGAAGGGCTCTGTTACACACCTTACATAACATAAACACTCGATTCCTGTATCTTTTATCCTTTCATGCGATAAAGGCGATAACAGCTTAAAGAAGTTTATTCTTCCCCTTTCTCCTTTACTGACTTACTCCTATGTAGGTGGTCTGTGTTCACTTTTTGTCATCTTAGAATCCATTTAAAAATGTCTTCACTATTATCCTATTTATTGTTTTAATATCTTCTCTTTTTTTCTCTTTTTTCTTCTAGGTAAGTCTTTCTGCTTTCTAAATCTCATCAGAATGTCTTTTAACAAAATGGTAAAATGGTAAGTCAGTCCCTTCTGTAATATGACTTCGTTTTCCAAGTGCAAAAGAGTGCTTTGGTTGTTGTTGTTTTTGTTTTTGTTTTTAAAGCTGCATTTCGTATCAGCCTATTTCTTGGCTTTTATCCATTATCACTAAAAAATATTGGTCATGAGTGCGTTGGCAATTTTGTTTGATACATTGATGAATTTTTTTCTACTTTGGGTTTTCAGAGTGTTGTTCTTAAGACACCCCAAAGAACTGAGAGTCTGCTGGAGGGTATATTAGACAGAAGCTGTTCTGCTCCTCATAGACATTGAGCTTTGGCTGGTCACATATTACAGATGGCATATGATTGGTTTGGGGAGTTAAAGGAGCTTGAATTTTTGAACATCACATTTTAGAACCTTGCAGGTAAATATGATTCCAGTGATGTTAGATAATAAAATATTTTCTTAAAGTATTCCATGCCAAAGCTGCCAAAGGAAGTGTGAAAATCATAGTGAAAATAAGCAGCAAAAGTTCACAAAACCTGCTTGTTTTGTTTAGTGCTTCAGAAGGAAGGATATTGGGATTTCAGTCTTCATCTGCTGGAATTAGCTGCATGGTCCATTAAAGGAAGGACAAATTTAGCTTTGTATATTGCAGTCCTTCATATTCATAAATGACACAAGTTGCAAAGAATTTTGATTCATCTTCCTTAAGATGAGAGTGTGTATAACAAGCTGAAATTATGACTTCTTAGTGTTGTCAGCTATTTTATTTTATGTCCTTGGTTCCACTGCTGTGTTGTACATAATTATACTCATACTAGAATCATATTTTGTGCTGTTTCAGGAGACCATTTTAAAAGATTTTCTCTTTAGGTTGAACCTTCATTTGGTGGCATCAAAACAAATAACAAGCACATAAAAGGAGATTTGGTTGGGGCCATGAGAAACAGAATAAGAGAGATTTCAATGCACAAACTTTTAGCTAGAATTCTCTTTTAAAAAGAATTTTAAAAATCTTAGTATTTAGATGCTAGTCCTTGGTATCCATATTGCAAATAATTATGTCATCAAGTCACATATACTTTGTTATAACAGCTTCCAATAATGCAATTAAATAAAAATAATGAGATGATGTATATATTTCTCTTCATGAAACTTTGAGTAGGAAAATCAAAAATTCACTGGAATGTTTGTTCTGTTATTTAGTTCTCTTGAATTCTTATAAAATTATCTGCTTACACCCATGATAAGATAATGTCTTCCTCAGATATATTTTTTTTTTCAGTACTACTTAGGCCTCTTTCTGGTTCAAGTAACAGAAAATTCAATGCCAACTGGTTCAAGGAAAAATGGAATGTGTGGGGTGATGTAACTAAAAAGTCTAGGGATAGACCTGGCTTCAGGAACAGCTTTAGGCAAATGTTCAGATAACTCATAGGGACCTGGTTACTTTGTCTCAGCCTCTCAAATGTGTGGCTTCTGAGCTGGTCTCTTAGTTTCTATAAACTCATTCTCAAACACCCTGGAGAAAGCAAAATGAGAATCACTCTGGTGGTAGTTCCAGCTAAAGATCTATTGCATCTCATTGGCTGTGTTTCTGTCACGTACTTGTCTCTAGGGAGAATGCAATGAACTAATAAACTTAGGTAGAAGATGGATGCTTTACTTCTAGTATCAGGAGGTAAGTGGAGCCCCCCCAAATTCAGGGATAAAAATGAAAACGGGTAGAATCCTCAAACTTCTGGGACTTGAACTAGAGTAAATAAATAGATGCTGATAAGCCAAGAAATAAATTAATAAAAATCTACCTCATCTTGTTCATTAGAATATATATATATATGTGTGTGTGTGTGTATGTGTGTGTATATATACACACGCATATATATATATATATATATTGTGTGTGTATACACACACACATATGTATGTATATGTTGAAAGTGATTCTCTTTCCCCTCCTTGGAATGGTGTAAGGAACTTGGTTCATTCTGTCCATAACTAATCACCATGGCCAAGAGTCTTTTATGTCAACCATTCCAGGAGACGTTGAGATGTGGCTTTGACAACTGCTAGTATTTCTTCTGTTACATCCAAATGACCTGAGCTAACAAACTTATTACTAGAAATGGTACATAAAAGTATCATGTTATCATCATTTTTATGCCTCTCTTCTGCCCTTCTCTATATTTTGTATGTTGACTAAGTATAATTGAAGAACAGTACAGAGACTGTATTTATTTCTGATGTCATTTTTGTTTTAAAGATGAAATGATTAAATGTAAGAAAGCCATGCATAAAGATAGAGCCTCTAAAGGTGGTTTATTTCACATGTGAAAGTTAATTTCAAAGAATAACTTTCTTGTGAAAACACAGCAATTATTAAACCATGAATTATCCACTTTAATATATTTAAATAATTATCATTTTCCTTTCCTTCCCTACTTGTATTAATAGTTTGTATCCAGGAAATTGAATGGAAATTGTTGTGTTGATTGAAATTGATTTTTCAAAGTAAAAAAGAAATTTGTTATTTTAATTTTTTTTTTGAATTTATGGAGATTACAAAATGCGCTTTGTGCCCCCTGGAGTGGTATAGCAAAAAATCTTAAAGCCAATAAACAGTTTCCCCAGGTTTTAATCCAAAAGCATTCAAGGTTGCCACTGGGAAAAACAAAGTTTGTTGTTTCTTTTAAAATGTAAACCACCACTGCTTAGAGAATTAAGCTGTGAACAGATTCCCGAAGATATTATATAGGCCTTGTTGGATAGCAGTCATTTCTAGATTCTCACAGGTGAATTGGTGAAATTAGATATTTTTATATCATATTTGAATGTCATTCTCTTAGATAAAGCTAAGCTGCACACACTTCATTGAAAGCCCTAAATAGTCAAGAACCATTTACTTCCTTAGGTCTAGATTAGTTCATTTTTGTTTAATCTTTGTTAATATTTGTTAGCATTTTTTAATTATACCAAGAATAATAATGTAAACATTAGGTTAATGAGGTTGAAACTGATTTACTGCATTAATATTTTTCTCCATTTAAGGTAATATATAATTTTTTAAAAGAAAAAACTTTGTAAGACAAAAAATACATGTTTAATGTTTCTCATTAGGTATAGAATTCTTAAAATATATCAGCAATAAAGATTTTGCTTGAAAACTATTCATCTTTTCATTCCCCAATGTACTTTAAACTGTGCACGTAATAGGTACTCTGGATTCTTGATTGGTAAATAAATAAAGAATGAATAAATGAATGGTTTTTTGGAAAGACGTGTTTTCATAAATAAGTCTAGTATTTTAAGAAAATTTGAAAATATAAATAAAAACATGTTTCGTATTATGTTTCTTCTAATCATAAAAAATTATAACACATTTAAATTACAAGACCCAGCAACAACTCTTTTCGAAAAAAGATAATTAAAAATATGGGGAGAATATAATAACATAAACAGCTATAAAACAGCAGATAAAATTAAAAGCAGCTAGGAAAAATCAGAAGACTAAATCCTATTAGATACACGTTTTCTCTCTTTAAAGCTTATGTTGGTCACAAGCCCATACCTTTCTCTAGTTTCAAGGGATCCTTTTTCCTACATTCAGTTTCTAGATCCATTTATAGAAATTGGTAGGAATGCAAAGTGTTCCTAATATGCTTTAGAAAGTAACAAAACTTCCTGAGAGACAGACTTGAATTGGACACGTATCCCTTCGTGTATCACTTTCTTTTCTTTTTTTTTTTTTTTTTTTTGAGACGGAGTCTTGCTCTGTCGCCCGGGCTGCAGTGGCCGGATCTCAGCTCCTGGGTTTACGCCATTCTCCTGCCTCAGCCTCCGGAGTAACTGGGACTACAGGTGCCCGCCACCTCGCCCGGCTAGTTTTTTATATTTTTTTTAGTAGAGACGGGGTTTCACCGTGTTAGCCAGGATGGTCTCGATCTCCTGACCTCGTGATCCGCCCGTCTCGGCCTCCCAAAGTGCTGGGATTACAGGCTTGAGCCACCGCGCCCGGCTGAGTATCACTGAGTATCACTTTCAAAGCCACTGGCACGTAAGCATGTGATAAATTTAGATGTTTAAAAAGCCTAGCTTAAATTCCAGTTACATCTTCAACATACAAGGAGCTTGGAAATGGTCACTTCCATTATTTTAACAACAAAACAAAGCTGGACAAAATGAAAATCAATGACTTTTCTTGGACTGATTAGAAAACTGGGTTTGCAGGATAAATCTCCACTCCAGCGTTTGGAAAGACAGGTGAATCCAGAGAGTTATAACTGAGATTTGTTTATATAGAGCAGAAGCCACTGCAGCTATTAACTGACAGGAACAATTAAATGGGAATTCTGACAAATTTCTAGAGGCTGAGTGCGCATTACCACCACAATGAGAAACCCCTAGGAGCTGTAGTCTTAGGAGAACACTCTGTCTTTCACGGAATTTACCCCCAGCAAACTGCCAGATTCTCACAATAAAGAGTTAAGAAAGACTCCCTTTGTGGCTCTGGCAGTGGAAGGAAAAGAGTAATCTTTCAGAAATGACCCCAAAGCCTTCTCCATAAAAATGGCTTCCTCTAGAGTAGGAAGACTACCAGAGTTTTATTCCAAAGGTGTGAGGGGAAATTATTCCTCTCACTACAGTCTTCTCCACATGTAAGGTGGGGTGGAGAAGAAGCTATACAGGAAGAAACACTTGTGTAAGTCATAGGGCAGAAATGCAGGCCGTCTAAAAGACTGAGGCTATGGAATGGGCCCCATTCCCCACCTCACCACCACACCAAGAGGTTCTAGCATTCTAATAATGAGTTACAGTAATTACACAGAAGAACTATGAGACACAAACTCTCTAAGGAGAAGTATTAATTTTAGTAAGCCCAAAATCAAAAGGGAAAACAAAAACGAAGTCATCAGAGGAATTTGAAACCTCTGGATCCTACAGTTATAGAAAACATTAAAGAAATCTCAACTCCTAGCCAGATTAACATCAATACTCACAATAGAGACCTGTTTACATCAATCTTTATTGTGCAGTATATCTGGCTTTCAACAAACAAATTACAAGGTACACAGAGATCAAGAAAAAAACACAGCCTAACAAGACAAAGCAAGTGTCAGAACCAGAGTTATATATGACATATGTGTTGAAATAATTGTACAGAGAGTTTTAAATAACTGTGATTAATATGTTAAGGCAGCTAATGGAGAAAGTAGACAAAATCCAAGTACATATGGGTAATGTAGTCAGAGAGATTGCAATTCTAAAAAAGAATCAAAAGGAAATACTAGAAATAAAAAACACTGGGAGGGAAATGAAGAATATTTTTGATGAACACATTAGTAGACTTGCATGACTGAGGATTAATGAGCTTGAGGATTTCCAAGGAGAAATGTAAAGAATGGGAAAATAAAATAAAACAACACAGCAGAACATCCAAGACTATGGGACAGTACAAAGACATACATGCAATTGGACCACTGGAAGCATAAGAAAGTGTGAATGAAGCAGAAGAAATATTTAAAGTAATAATGACTAAGAGCTTTCAAAAATTAATCATAGACACCAAACCACAGATTCAGAAGCCCAGAGAACCCCAGGCAGAATAAATTTCTAAAAAACAACTCTGATGCATATGCAAACTGCACAAAATCAAAGAAAAGAGAAAATATTGAAATAATATAGAGAAAAATAAAACCACATATGCAAATGATAAGGAACAAGCATAAGAATTACAGTAAATTTCTGATCAGACACAATGCAAACAAGATCACGGAGGGAAATTTCCAAAATATTGAAAGGAAAGAACACCAACCTAGAATTCTCTATCCAGTGAAACTATTCTTTAAAAGTGAAACAAAGTACATACTTCATACTTTTTCTTTTTCTTTTTTTTTTTTTTTCTATTGAGACAGAGTCTCATTCTTTTGCCCACACTGGAATGCAGTGGCACAGTCATGGCTCACTGAAGGCTTGACCTCTGAGGTCTTAAGCAATCTTCATATGCCACCATGCCCAGCTAACTTTTTTGAAAAATATTTTGTAGAGATGGGATCTCCCTATGTTACCCAGGCTGGTCTTAAACTACTGGCTCAAGCAGTCCTCCTACCTTGGCCTCCCAAAGTGCTGGGATTACAGGTATAAGCCACCATTCCTGACCTATTTTTCGAACAAACAGAAACTGATAAAATTCATTGCCAGTGGATCTTCTTTACAACAAATGCTAAAAGATTTTCTTTAGGCAGAACAAAAAGGATGTAGGTTAGAAACTTGGATAGACATAAAGAAAAGAAGAACATTAGAGAAGGAATAAATGAAGATAAAATGAAATTTTATTTTTTCTTATTTTAATTGATCTAAAAGATAACTGTTTAAAGTAATAATACTAATAATGTATTGGGTGATTATAGCATATGGATAAGTGAAATGCATAACAATGTCACAAAAGATGAGAAGGAGGAACTGGAAATATAAGCAGAATACTGTTGTTTGAAGGTAAAATTAAAATAGTTAGAAATGTATGGGAAACCACTAAAAACCTTTTTTTTTTAAAGTATAACTGAAATTAAAAGCAAAGGCAGCAAGAGGGAAAAAATATTTGGCAATAAATAGAAAACAATTACAAGAATACTTCACATTAATCCAAACGTATCAATAATTAGGTGGCCATGATGCCTCATGCCTGTAATCCCAACGCTTTGGGACACCAAGGTGGGAGGATCGCTTGTACTCAGGATTTCAAGCACAGCCTGGACAACAAAGAGGGACCCTGTCTCTACAAAATAATAATAATAATAATAATGAAATAATAATAGAAATGAGAAAAAATAGCTGAGTGTGGTGGCACGTGTCTCTTGTCCCAGCTACATGGGAGGCTAAGGCAGAAGGATTACTTGAGCCCAGGAGGTCAAGATTACAGTGAACCATGTTTGCACCACTGCACTCTAGGTTAGTAACAGAGCAAGACCCTGTCCCTCCCCACCAAAAAACAATGCCAACAACAAAAACAAAACAAAACAAAAAACAAATATATCAATAATTACTTGAAATGTCAATGGTCTACATAAACCAATTAAAAGACAGATACTTTCAGAGTAGACAAACAAATAAGACCCAACTATGTGTTGTCTACAAAATCTCACTTTAAAAATAAAGTTTCTAATAGATTAAAAATTAAGGGATAGATAAAGCAACCATGCTAGCAATAATTGAAAGAAAACTGGAGTAGCCATATTAATTTCAGAAAAACCAGAGTTTGGAAGGAGACAAATTTTTAGTAATAAAAGAGGATATTATTAATAATAATGGCAAAGGGGTCAATTCTCCAAGAAGAAATGTCAATCCTAAATATGTATGCAGACAGAAACAATGCAGAAAAATACACGAGACCAAAACTGATCGAACTGAAAGGAAAAATACACAAGTCAATTAATAGAGTTGAAGATACCAACATTCCCTGAGAGTAATTAATAGATCAAGCAGGAATAAAGTGAGAAAGAATATAGTTGACCTAAACAACACTAAAAATCAACTTGATCTCATTAATATTTGTCAACTAGTTCATCCAACAACAATAGAATACAGTCTCTTCTAGCTCACATGGAACATTCACCAACATAAATCACATTTTGGGTGATAAAATACACCTTAACAAATGCAAAATAATACAAATCAGATAAAATATGTTCTTGGATCATAATGGAATTGAACTAAAATTAATTGAAAATCCCCATACACATGGAAATTAAACAACAAACTTTGAAACAACACATAAAGAGGCAATCTCAGGATAAATTTTAAAAACAATTGAATTAAATTAATATGAAAATATAAATTATAAAATTTTGTGATACTGCACAAAGAAGGCTATTTATAGAATTAAATGACTGTATTAGAAAAAAAAAGAAAGATCTAAAATCAATACCCTAAGTTTCCACTTTAGAAAACTGGGGAAAAAATTGTAATTTAAGCCTAAAGCAAGCAGAATAAAATATATCCATGTCTAGAACATCAATATGTATTAGAACAGAAATCAATAAAATCAGCAACAGGAAAACAGTAAGAAAATCAGTGAAATCTAAAGCTGTTTCTTTTAGAAGATTAATCAATTTGATAAGCTTCTAACCATGCTAACCAAAAAGATGTATGTATATGTATGTATATGTGTTTATGTGCATATTAAATATATATACACTTTATATTATACATTACTATCATATATACATTATATTAATATATATTAATATATATTAATATATAAATACACACGCACACATATATATGGTATACAAATTAGTGATACCAGGAACAAAAAAGAAGTCATCATTGCTGATACTATGGGCATTAGAAAAGACAATAAACAAATACTATGAGCAACTCTATGCCCAAAATTTGGCAATTTAGATGGAATGGGCCTGTTCTTTGATAGCTATAAACTACTAAAACTCACACAAGGAGAAAAAATAACCTGAAGCATCCTTTATCTATTAAATAAATGGAATTAATAATTAATAATTTTCCAATAATGATGTCATCATGACCAGATGGTTTCACTAGTGAATTTTTCCAAATATTTAAGGGAGAAATTATACCAATTCTCCATAATCTCTTCTGGTAAATAGAAAAGGCGGAACGCTTCCTAACTCATTCTATGAGGTCAGCATTATTCCAATACTAAAACCATATACAGACATTACAAGTAAGAAAAAACTGCAGGCCAATATATGTCATGAATATAGATGCAAAATCCTCAACAAAATGTTAGCAAATTGAATCCAACAATGTGTTCATGAATTATACACCACAAATGTATTGGTTTCTTAAGACTGCCATAACAAATTATTAAATACTGAGTGGCTTAAAACAATGAAAATTTATTCTCCCACAGTTTCCGAGAATAGAAGCTGTGATGTCACCAGGGCAGTGTTCCCCTTGAAACCTCTAGGAAAGAAATTGTCCTTGTCTTTCTTTAGATTTTGGTGTTTGTCAACAATCATTGGCATTGCTTGGCTTGCAGCTGCCTCACTCTAGAACAGAGTCAGAATGCTGCTTGTGCTGTCACGTAGCCTTCTTCCTTTGGTGTGTGTTTTCAAATATTTCTCTCCTTAGAAGGAAACCAGTCACTGGATTTCAGGGTCACCCTAATTCAGTATGATCTTACCTTAACTTGATTACATTTGCAAAGTTCCTATTTACAAATAAGTACACATTCTGAGATCCCAAGTGAACGTGAATTTTGTGGGGACACTATTGAACCAAGTATAATGGCCAAGTGAGGTTTATTTCAGATATGCCAAGATTAGTTCAACATTCAAAAATCAATCAATATAATTCACTGTAGATGAAAAAGGAACGTTCGTTGTCATTATGTCAATAGACACAGAAAAAGCATTTAAAAAATTCAATATTCTTTTATGACAAAAACTCTCAGTCAAGTAGGAATAAAGGGGAACTTTCACAATTTGAAAAAGAACACTCACATAATACCTACAGCTAACATCATGCTTAGTGGTGAAAAGCTGAACCTTTTTCTTCAAAATGCATCATAGATTTGAATGTAAAGTAATGAAAATATGAAACATTATTGTAAGCATAGGAGAAAATGTATATCACTTTGGGTATTTAAATACACCAATAGAATGATCCATGAAAGAACTGTTTTTATTTTATATTAAATTGTTATATATTAAAATAAAAAAATGCTTTAATTAATACATTGTTAAAACATTTAAAATGGAAGTCACAGACTGGGAGAAAGCATTTGCGAAACACATTCCTGTTGAAGGAATTGTATTCGAAATATACAAATAACACTCAATGATAAGAAAACAACTCAATTTAAAAATATATATATAAAAAAAAATACACCATAGAACAAATGCCTCACCAAATAAAATATGCAGGGGGGAAATAGTGTGAAAAGATGCTCAACATAATTTATCAAGAGAGAATTGCAAATTAGCATAACAATGAGATACCAAATATTTAATTAAATATTTAATTTAATACAACCACTTTGGAAGACAGCAGCTTCTTAAAAACTAAACAAAGTCATACCACATGGGCCAGCTAATCACTCTCCTAGGTACTTACCCGACTGATTAAAAAATTTATGACCATATGAAACCTGCATATGAGTGTTGATAGCACCTTTATTCATAGTTGCCAAAAATGGAAAGCAACCAAAATATTCTTTAAAGTGAATGGATAAAATAACTGTGGTATACCCATACAGTAGAATATTATTCAGTGATTAAAATAAATGAACTGTCAAGTCAAACACACACACACACACACACTCGCACAAATGAATAAATCTTACATGAAAATTGTTAAGTGAAAGAAGCTATCTGAAAAGGCTGTATACTATATGATTTCAACTATATGACATTCTGGAAAAGGCAAATCTATGGGAAACAGATTAGTGGATACCAGAAGCTGGAGTAGTAAGGCAGAACAGGGATGAATAGGTGAAGCACAGGGAACTTTTTAGGGTAAAAACTATTCTGTGCAATACTGTAATCATGGATAGAAGACATTAAGCATTTGTCAAAACCTATAGTGTTTTACAACACAAAAAGTGAAGCTTATTTTTTTAAAGTTTTAAAAGTGTCATTTAGAAGGTTGGAAAATCCTGGGATGGAATACAGAATGTGAAAAGATATTCTAAGTATATTATAAATGTATGAAACATACTCATTGAGAGGGTGAGAAAATAAGGAGGAGGGGGTTATAATGACCCATGTGGTAATGGATCAGAGTTGAAGACAGCAGTATGAACTCATGTTTAGCTCAGTATAGAAGAGGATGGTCTACTTAAAAGTGAGCATATATATTTCAACTGGACACGTACATGGCAAAAAAATTAACCTAAGAAAAAAAACGTGAGCTATTCTGCACATAACCTATCATTGTTATGCAAAACAAGCAAACAAACAAAAAATATAAGATCAAAATCTGATGGATATCAACGCCATCTTTCATACAAATTCTCTTGAGCAAGAAATCTAACTGAAGGGAATTTATAAATGAGCCAGATAAACATTCACACAAGAATGAGCTTTAAAGTGATACTATCATTCTATAAAGATGAAGAAATGTTTAAACTTTATAAAATTTATTAATATTAATAAATTGCACATAGAAACATTTATCAAATTTCAGAGGTAATTTTTTACACATATTTGAGAAGGGAATATGTAGGTTTCCAAACCCATGGAATAAATTATTGAAAATTTTCATGAAGGCTAAAACTTCATGCATGACAGATTCCTAACATTAAATGATGAATCTACTTTTAAAGTTCTATTGTGGAGAAAAATAACACTTTTCTAGAAAATACCTCTTACCAAGGCTGGAAAGGCTGTGTCTTGTCTCGTCTACAATTTCTGTTTCCTTAACAGTTTATTACGAGTGGGGCTACAGAAAATAAGAACAAGGAGGCTCATCAATTAGGCATTCTATAAATATCTGCAATAGTATAAATCCCAGAACACCATCCCATGATGTCTAGGATTGATTTCTCCAGATGGTTAAGGAAAGACGGAAATAGAAGAGGACTGAGTGGTATTGAGAAAGTGCTGCAGACATTTTCAAGGGAAGAGATTGTTTCAAGAGATATAAGGACTTGCTATTTAACAGTTTCTTGTACTTCCACAAAATGAAAGTAAGTACAAACCTTGGAACCTGAAGTTAGCATTAGTGATGCCCAATAAAGACATATGCCTTCGTTTAGTTTCCCAGCAGTATGAAAAGATGTTTTCTTATTCATCAAGACTATCCTACGTAACCTTTAGGCATTAATTGGCATAATTCACAAGGTAGCTAACCATCTCAACTCAATAATGGAGTAGCCCACATAGGGGCTTATAATGCATGATTTTGGCTTCATTAGTGTGGCCAACACTAATCACTTGTAACGTGTGCAAAACTTTTCACCTCTTTATCATGCTTGCAGCTAATGACCAGCACTTTAATGAATTCCTTAAAAGTGGAGGTAGAGTGGTGTCAGTATCTTTATAGATGTACCTATGAAATTCCAAGTAGAAGTAGAAAACATTTTCATTTTATTAAATCCTCAAGCCAGTAATGAATATGAAAGATTATTTTACAGTATAGTTTCTCACAAAGTGGGGAATTAAATCTACACAACAAAACCTATTACAATACAACTCAAAAATTAAATTCATCTAGAAGAACTTGGGTAAATATACAATTTATCTAGGCTCACTTAGTCATTGTGATTGAATAATGTCTTTACCCTGAGCTTCCTAGCAGCAGCACAATAAAAGCAAATGTGGCTGGGGGATCCCTGGTGGCTCACACCTATAATCCCAGCACTTTGAGACGCTGAGGCGGGCAGATCACCTAAGGTGAGGAGTTCAAAACAGCCTGGCCAAAATGGCAAAACATTGTCTCTACTAAAAATAAAAAAAATAGCCAGGCATGGTGGTGGGCACCTGTAAGCCCAGGTACTCATGAGGCTGAGGCAGGAGAATCGCTTGAACCTGGGAGGCAGAGGTTGCAGTGAGCCAAGATTGTGCCACTGCACTCCAGCCTGGGCAACAAAGTGAGACTCTGTCTCAAAAAGAAAAAGGAAAAAAGCAAATGAAATGGATTAGGAAGTTTATATTATTAATAAAATATAACATTTCAATTTTTCAGAAGAAGCAAAATTTTTTCTACTCCACTTGGAAGGAAATTTTTATGCTGGTTATTTAAAAATATGGACATTATTGCTTTTACCAATAATTTTGTAAGAAGTGGGAGATTACCATCATATGCATTAACTCTAGATTAGGCCAAATCTATAGAAATAACTCACAGGTGTTAATCTGCATGGATGAAACTAATGAGATATGGGCATATTGTTTTCTGATGCTCTAATTTGATGCAAATTTGTAGAAGATGATGGATAATTTGCCCCTTAGATTATCTTTGTCACACCAGTTCTTAACAGCAACAGAAGAGCAGTCAGCTCAAGATTTATCTCTGTTTAAGAGGGTTGCTTTCCTGTAATGCTGATTGTTTTGGGTTGGTTAAGGAGTTGTTTGGAAAGGCAAGGATGTTTAGAGTCCTCTTTCCAAAATAGAAATTTTAAATCCCCTCATTGTATTCAGTATTTTTTTTTTTTGAAACCTTGTAACATATTTGTTTCAAACAGACAATAAATATATATTTTTTAACGCCTGGTTTTTCTTTTAAAAGGAAAGAGTTGATGACAAAAAGATTTGGTCAATTCTTGCAAGGGTCATTTTCAGGGAAATGGGAGTTATGGTAAGGGTCATTTGACTGGCAGTTCATTAACTTTCAAATTTTTCCATGCTTCTGATGATTAGTATTAACACGGAACAGTAAGCAGTACCTCTGACCTCAATTATTTTTACCTATGACTCTCTCCTTTTCTGTATTATTTTTCGGGAACTGATTTCTGTATAAGTTTGAAGAAGATAATTTCCCAATCCAAATGTAGGGTATATGTCTTTCAATGCAAGGGGGTGGTCATGGGACTGTGATGGTGAAGAGCAGGAAATGAGTTTAGTTGTGGTTCTTCTCCTGTCATATTCTACTCCCTCCCAGCCTCTCTCACTTTTTATAGGCCCAGTGGCTCTTTGTAAAAATAATTATTTTTTCTGTGTGAGATTCTGTGATTAGATGAAAGGTCATGGTTATAGTATGAATCCTGGATAATAAATACAGTGCAAAATGGATTGGAATGCATTGAGCAAAGAGACTTTCCAATTAAAAAACACTTTGCCAGGCCTGCACCAAACAAACAACCATATAGGCTCTGATTTCTCTTCACTTATAATTAGCTGCCACTGTAAGTTAATTACTTTCAGGATCAAAGGAAACAAAACTAGAAATAAAAGGAAAGAATTCCTTTTAGATTTAAAGTTTAAATAAATGTTTGCCTTAGGAACAGACCATATGCTGAATCCATCCCGGGGGAAATGAACTTAAGGTTCTTCAATACATATAGACCAACATTAAAGTTCACTGCAGGTGGGCAAAGAAGTAAGGCAGGCTTTATTTCCTTTGGGAGTATAAACTGGGAATTTTGTAAGGGAGCAGCAAAGCCTCTTTACACATCCTTATTTTTGTTTTATCAGTAGAACTGAAAAAGTGTGTGTCTTTTGGAAGATTTATTCTTGAAATACTTTTTACTAAGATACCAATACAAACTCTGATTTGATTTCTGATTTCTCTGAAAAACACGTCTGCCTTATTAAGAAGGCTAATTAACTATGAGGATATGAGTAGATCTATACATATACTTACCTACCCATAACCAGTATTCATTGGATCACGATAAATATCTTCATTGTTTCACTCTCCTGACTTTAGTGCACTGGGTTATTTTTTTCCACAGAAATAAACTTTAGACATGGTATATGGGAACAAAAATGGGATTTCTGTAAGCATAATTTTTCAGTTTGTTTCTAAAAATAGGTTACGATCTTTTGTAAATTGCATTTTGGAATAGAATGATCAGGTTCTGTGATGTTTATGAAAAAGTCAAGAGGGCATAGTCCCAAGATAATTCAGCACCATGGATAGTAGCATGTAGATAGCTTTGGGCAGTGCTGCTGGGCTCTGGATGTGATGTTAGCTTGACGTGCTTATCCCAAGGTCTGGGCTCAATAATAATGTAAGAAGTCTACAAATATTCACTTACTCATCATTTCCACCAACCCCAAAGCTGTCAGGAAGCCACCAATCCTCATCTCCAATCTTTCATTTATACTCCATCTTCCTGGAATACTCATCACACCATTTAACTGCTATTGATTGAGTGCTTGCCGAGTGCCTAGCACTGAGCTCAATGTTTCACACTTATCTAAAAGAATTATAATAGTAAAGGTAGGAACAGTTGTTATCCCCATTTTGCCAAATAGGAAGCCTGGTTAAGAGGTTAAGTGACTTGTGGACCCTATGGCTAGTATGAGACTGAATCCAAACTTAAGCCATGTTTATCAGAATCCAAAACTTTTGCTCATAATCACTATGCTAACATTCTTCTCCTATAACATTTTTTATAGAATTGAACAACTCATAAAATCACTATCTTAACCACTTTTCAGTGTATAATACCATAATATTAACTATATGCACATTGTTGTGTAACAGATCTCTAGAAACTTTTTACTTTGAAAACTGAAACCCTATAGACATTAAAAATAACTGCTCATTTCTACCTTTCCCCTACCCACTGGTGCCCACATTCTATTTTCTGTCACTGTGAGTTTGAATGCTTTAGACACCTGATATAAGTGTAATTATGTAGTTATTTTTCTGACTGGCTTAGTTCACCTAATATAATGTCTCCAAGTTTCATCCATGTTGTAGCATAAAACATGATTTCCTTCTTTCTAGGGCAGAAAAATATTGCATTGTATGTATATATCACATATTCTTTATCTGTTCATACATTGATAGACATTTAGATTGCTTCCATATCTTGGCTGTTACAAATAATGCTGCAATAAACATGAAGGTGCAAATATCTCTTCAAGCTTCTACTTTCAGATTTTTTTAATATATACCAAAAAGCGGAATTGCTAGGTCATATGGTATTTCTAGCTTTAATATCTTGAGGAACCTACATACTGTTTTCCATAACAGATGCACCATTTGACATACTTACCAACAATTACAGTTGTTCATTATTTAATTTGGATATTAATCCCTTATGAGGCATGTAGTTCACAAATAATTTCTCCGAATCTGTAAGTTGCCTTTTCTGTCTGTTGATTATATCCTCTACTACATGGAAGTGTTTTTTAAAAATATTCTCATTGTGGATATTTAGTATACAACATGATGTTACAGGATACATATGAATAGTAAAAAGGACTATAATGAAGTAAATTAACATATCCATCATGTCACATGGTTATCTATTTCTTTTTGTTTGTTTTTGTGGCAAGAATATCTAAAATCTGCTCATTTAATGTGAATCCCATATACAGTACAATTTTATTACATATATTTTCATGTTGTACATTAGATCTCAGAATTGTTCATCCTACATATCTGCTACCTTGTATTCTCTGGATAGCTTCCTCTCATTTTGTACCTTCCCACTGTGTCTCTGGTAGCCAAAGTTTTGTTATCGATCTTTGTATATTTATTTATTTTTTCAGATTCCACTTGTAAGTGAGATCATGAAGTATTTTTCTTTCTGTGCTGCACAGGAAGTTTTTAAGTTTGATATTTTAAAATTTGTCTACTTTTGCTTTTGTTGCTTGTGCTCTTGGTGTCATATCCAAAAAATCATTGTCTAATCCAACATTATAAAACTTTCCCTTACGTTTTCTTTTAGAAGTTTTGTGGTTTCAGGTCTTATATTTGGATTTTTCTTATGAATATCTAGTTTCTTTGTACCATTTATTGAAGACACTACCGTTTCCCATTGTGTCTTTCTGATGCCTTTATAGAATATCAATTGACTTTAAATATGTGGATTTATTTATTGGTTTTCTATTCTGTATCAGTCTATATGTCTGTCTTTATGCAAGTACCATACTGTTTTGATTACTGCAGCTTTGTAATATGTTTTGATATCAGCAAGTGTGAGAACTCCATCTTTCTTCTTTCCTCGCTTTTTTTTTTTTCTTTTTTGATATCAGCAAATGTGAGACTTTCAGCTTTATTCTTTTTTAGGATTTTTTTATTTTTAGCTACTTGAGTTCATTTGAGATTCCATATACATTTTAGGGTGTATTCTTCTATATTAGCAAAAAGAAATGCCATTGAGATTTTGATAGAAATTTCATTGAATCTGTAGATTACCTTGAGTAGTATGGACATTTTAACAGTATTAAGTCTTCTAATCCATGATCACAAAATGTCTTTTCATTCATTTGTGTCGTATTTAATTTGTTGTAGCAGTTTTGTAGTTCTCAAGGTACAAATCTTTGGCCTCTACTATAGATTGGATGTCCTCTCCAAACCTCGTGTTGAAACTTAATCCCCTATGTGGCAGTATTGAGATGTGGTCCTTTAAGAGGTGAAAGAATCGTGAGGACTCTGCCCTTATGAATAAATCAATATATTCATGGAATGAATTAATGGGTTAATGAATTAATAGTTTATCATTTTTGGTAGAGTTATCCAGGGAAGCCATCTGGGCCTGGACATTTTCTCATTGGGAGGTTTTGATTACTCATTCAACCTCCTTACTTAAATATAGGTTGGTTCAGATTTTCTACTTTGTTTCTAGGAATTTATCCATTATTTACAAGTTATCCACATTGTTGGCATATATTCAGAGTAGTCTCTTCTCTTTTTTACTTACTTGGCATCAGTTCTGATATTTTTCTTTTTTCTTTTTTTTTTTTTTTTCGTAATTTCTGATTTTTGTTGAGTCTTTTCTCTCTATTTTAAAGTTAGTTTAAGCTGGGTGTGGTGGCTCACACCTGTAATCCCTATATTTTGGCAGGCTGAGGCAGGAGGATCACTTGAGGTCAGGAGTTTGAGACCAGCCTGGCCAATACAGTAAAACCCTGTCTCTACTAAAAACACAAAAAGTAGCTGGGAGTGGTGACGTGTGCCTGTATTCCCAGCTACTCGGGAGGTTGAGGCAGGAAAATTGTCAGAACTCGGGAGGCAGAGGTTGCAGTGAGCCAAGATGGTGCTACTGCACTCCAGCTTGGGTGACAGAGCGAGACTCTATCTCAAAAATAAAATTAAATTAGTTTCATTAAAAGTTTGTCAATTTTGTTGATTTAAAAACACTAACTTTTAATTTCATTGATGTTTTCTATTTTTCTGTTCTCTATTTTGTTGCTTTCTGCTCTAATATTTATTATTTCCTTCCTTTTGCTAACTTTTGGTTTAGTTTGTCCTTCTTTACCTACTTTCTAGAGGTGTAAATGTACATTGTTGATTTGATATCCTTCTCCCTATTTAAGGTAGGTGTTTACTGCTCTAAATGTCTCTCTTAGTACTACTTTTGCTGCATCCCAGAAGTGTTAGTATATTGTGTTTTTGTTTTCATTAGTCTCAAGATATTTTCTAATTTTCCTCATGACTTTGTCTTTCATGCATTAACTGTTCAAGAGCATATTGTCTAGTTTCTACATATTTATGGATTTTCCAGTTTTGCTTTTGCTATTCTTTTTTAAAATTTTTAATTTCTATTTTTTGTGTATATATACTATATATATCTACTATCTGTGTGCGTATATATGTGTGTGTGTGTGTGTGTGTGTGTGTGGAGGATGGGGTATCCATCCCTGCAATCCTGTATCCTTTCAGTTACAAACAGTTCAGTTACACTCTTAAGTTATTTTAAAATGTACAATAAAGTTATTATTGATTATAGTCACCCTGTTGTGCTATCAAAGAGTAGGTCTTATTCATTCTTTCTACTTGTCATATCCATTAACCATCCCCACTTCACCTGCTACGGCTCCCCACTATGCTTCCCAGACTCTGATAACCATCCTTCTATTCTCTATGTCTATGAGTTCAATTGTTTTGATTTTCAGATCCCACAAATAAATGAGAACATGTGATGTCTCTCTTTCTGTGCCTAGCTCATTTCATTTAATGTAATGGTCTCCAGTTCCATCCATGTTGTTGCAAATGACTGAATCTCATTCTTTTTATGGCTGAATAGTACTCCATTGTGTTTGTATTCCATTGTGATTATAAAATATAGTTGGAATGATTTTGATCTAACTTAATCCTACATTTGTTAAGACATGTTTTTGGCCTAATGTGATCTATCCTGATAGTGTTCTGTGTGCTCTTAAGGAGAATGTGTATTCTACTGTTGTGGGCTGCAGTGCTCTGTATGTGTTTGTTGGGTCCAATTGGTCTACAGTGTTGCTCAATTCCGTTCCTTTATTTAAAGTATCTTCTTACTAGTTGTTTATTATTGAAAGTGAAGTATTGAAATCTCTTACTATTACCATGTTACTCTCTATTTTTCCCTTCAATTTTGTGAATGTTTGCTCAATGTTTATAGGTGTCTGGTGTTGATGTTGGTGTATATATATTTATGATTGTTATATCTTCTTGGTGATTGGTCTTTTTGTCATTATGTAATGTCTTTCTCTGCATCTGTGACATTTTCTGACTTAACATCTACTTTGTCTCATACCCAATTAGAGATGTTTGCAATTTTTTTTTCCCGGAGCTCATAATCTTTTGCTCCCTCTGGTGTCTGTCTGTGGTCCTTCAGGTTTCTCTAGATTAGCTGTACATGAACCCTTCATTTTAGATTAAGGACATGAACAGTTACAGAAAAATTACTTCTCATCTACCCACTCCCTAATTTATTATAATTCTATGATTGTTTTTGCCCATACATCCAATTATCACTGATATACAGGAAGAGGTCACTCTTACTACCATATCAAAGGTTTTCCGCATCACTCAGGCATCCAAAGTATGGCATATCCATCGGCACCCTGAGTTAGAGAAGAAAGAAATTATTCCCTCACTCAGTTCCCCATAAAACTAAAACACTGGATGCATGTTCCACTATTCTGTTTCCATCTGGAAGGGCTGAAAATTGGGTATTTTTTTCTCAATCATGCCAAACTGTGCCAGTTTGGAGGAAGGGCAATCATAGGTAGAATAAAATGACTTTTTCTTATACATCTTAATGTAGCTGTTCTTGGTCTTGTGTTCATTTGGTGTACTGATACTTTTTTTTTTTTTTTTTCAATCAATTTGGAAAGTTTATTTTGCCAAGGTTAAGTAGGAGCCTGTGACACAGCCTCAGGAGGTCTTAATGACATGTGCCCAAGGTGGTTGGGGTATAGTTTTCTTTTTTTTTTTTTTCTTTTTTATTATACTTTAAGTTCTAGGGTACCTGTGCACAACATGCAGGTTTGTTACATATGTATACATGTGCCATGTTGGTGTGCTGCACCCATTAACTCATCATTTACATTAGGTGTATCTCCTAATCCTATCCCTCCCATCTCCCCACACACAATAGGACCCAGTGTGTGATGATCCCCTTCCTGTGTCCAAGTGATCTCATTGTTCAGTTCCCACCTATGAGTGAGAACATGCGGTATTTGGTTTTCTGTTCTTGCGATAGTTTGCTGAGAATGATGGTTTCCAGCTGCATCCATGTACCTACAAAGGACACAAACTCATCCTTTTTTATGGCTGCATAGTGTTCCATGGTGTATATGTGCCACATTTTCTTAATCCAGTATGTCACTGATGGACATTTGGGTTGATTCCAAGTCTTTGCTATTGTGAATAGTGCCGCAGTGAACATACGTGTGCATGCGCATCAATACTGAATTTATTGAGAGTTTTTAGCATGAAGGGTATTGAATTTTGTCAAAGACCTTTTCTGCATCTATTGAGATAATCATGTGGTTTTTGTCTTTGGTTCTGTTTATATGCTGGATTACTTTTATTGATTTGTGTATGTTGAACCAGCCTTGCATCCTAGGGATGAAGCCCACTTGATCGTGGTGGATAAGCTTTTTGTTGTGCTGCTGGATTTGGTTTACCAGTATTTTACTGAGGATTTTTGCATCGATGTTCATCAGGGATATTAGTCTACAATTATCTTTTTTTGATGTATCTCTGTCAGGCTTTGGTATCAGGATGATGTTGGCCTCGTAAAATGAGTTAAGGAGGATTCTCTCTTTTTCTATTGATTGGAATAGTTTCAGAAGGAATGGTACCAACTCCTCCTTATACCTCTGGTAGAGTTCGGCTGTGAATCCGTCTGGTCCTGGACTTTTTTTGGTTGGTAGGCTCTTAATTATTGCCTCAATTTTAGAGCCTGCTATTGTTCTATTCAGGGATTCAACTTCTTCCTGCTTTAGTCTTGGGAGAGTGTAAGTGTCCAGGAAATTATCCATTTCTTCTAGGTTTTCTAGTTTATTTGCATAGTGGTGTTTATAGTATTCTCTGATGGTAGTTTGTATTTCTGTGGGGTCGGTGGTGATATCCCCTTTATCATTTTTTATTGTGTCTATTTGATTCTCCTCTCTTTTCTTCTTTATTAGCCTTGCCAGCGGTTTATCAATTTTGTTGATCTTTTCAAAAAACCAGCTCCTGGATCCATTGATTTTTTGGAGGGTTTTTTGTGTCTCTATCTCCTTCAGTTCTGCTCTGATATTAGTTATATCTTGCTTTCTGCTAGCTTTTGAATGTGTTTGCTGTTGCTTCTCTAGTTCTTCCAATTGTGATGTTAGGGTGTCAATTTCAGATCTTTCCTGCTTTCTCTTGTGGGCATTTAGTGCTATAAATTTCCCTCTGTACACTGCTTTAAATGTGTCCCAGAGATTCTGGTACATTGTATCTTTGTTCTCATTGGTTTCAAAGAACATCTTTATTTCTGCCTTCATTTCATTATGTACCCAGTAGTCATGCAGGAGCAGGTGGCTCGGTTTCCATGTAGTTGAATGGTTTTAATTGAGTTTCTTAGTCCTGAGTTCTAGTTTGATTGCACTGTGGTCTGAGAGATAGTTTGTTATAATTTCTGTTCTTTTATATTTGCTGAGGAATGCTTTACTTCCAACTATGTGGTCAATTTTGGAATAAGTGTGATGTGGTGCTGAGAAGAATGTATATTCTGTTGATTTGGGGTGGAGAGTTCTGTAGATGTCTCTTAGGTCCACTTGGTGCAGAATTGAGTTCAATTCCTGGTTATCCTTGTTAAGTTTCTGTCTCATTGATCTGTCTAATGTTGACAGTGGAGTGTTAAAGTCTCCCATTATGATTGTATGGGAGTCTAAGTCTCTTTGTAAGTCTCTAAGGACTTGCTTTTTGAATCTGGGTGCTCCTGTATTGGGTTCATATATATTTAGCATAGTTAGCAATTCCTGATGAATTGATCCCTTTATCATTATGCAATGGACTTCTTTGTCTCTTTTGATCTTTGATGGTTTAAAGTCTGTTTTGTCAGAGACTAAGATTGCAACACCTCCTTTTTTTTGTTTTCCATTTGCTTGGTAGATCTTCCTCCATCCCTTTATTTTGAGCCTATGTGTGTTTCTGCATGTGAGATGGGTCTCCTGAATACAGCACACTGATGGGCCTTGATTGTTTATCCAATTTGCCAGTCTGTGTCTTTTAATTGGACCATTTAGTCCATTTACATTTAAGGTTAATATTGTTATGTGTGAACTTGATCCTGTCATTATGATATTAGCTGTTTATTTTGCTCACTAGTTGATGCAGTTTCTTCCTAGCATCAATGGACTTTACATTTTGGCATGTTTTTGCAATGGTTGGTACCTGTTATTCCTTTCCATGTTTAGTGCTTCCTTCAGGATCTCTTGTAGGGCAGGCCTGGTGGTGACAAAATCTCTAAGCATTGGCTTGTTTGTAAAGGATATTATTTCTCCTTCACTTATGAAACTTGGTTTGGCTGGATATGAAATTGTGGGTTGAAAATTCTTTTATTTAAGAATGTTGAATATTGGTCCCCACTTTCTTCTGACTTGGAGAGTTTCTGCCAAGAGATGTGCTGTTAGTCTGATGGGCTTCCCTTTGTGTAACCCGACCTTTCTCTCTGGCTGCCCTTAACATTTTTTCCTTCATTTCAACTTTGGTGAATCTGACAATTATGTGTCTTGGAGTTGCTCTTCTCAAGGAGTATCTTTGTGGAGTTCTCTATATTTCCCGAATTTGAATGTTGGCCTGCCCTACTAGGTTGGGGAAGTTCTCCTGTAGGATATCCTGCAGAGTGTTTTCCAACTTGGTTCCATTTTCCGCATCATTTTCAGGCACACCAATCAGATGTAGATTTGGTCTTTTCACATAATCCCATATTTCTTGGAGGCTTTGTTCATTTCTTTTTACTCTTTTTTCTCTACACTTCTCTTGTCACTTCATTTCATTCATTTGATCTTCAATCGCTGATACTCTTTTTTCCAGCTGATGGAGTCAGTTACTGAAGCTTGTGCATTTGTCATGTTGTTCTTGTGTTATGGTTTTCATCTCTATCCGTTCTTTTAAGGTCTTCTCTGCATTGATTATTCTAGTTATCCATTCATCCATTCTTTTTTCAAGATTTTTAGTTTCTTTGTGCTGGTTATGTAGTTCTTCCTTTAGCTCAAAGAAGTTTGATCCACTGAAACCTTCTTCTACTGATACTTCTTAACTGGCTTCTAGAGTCTTTATGAAGGCATTTTGGGTTATATATTGCTGTTAAGTCAGTGGAAGAAGGAAGATTGGGGCTTCCTATTTCTGCCATCTTGCTGCTATCCCTCTTCCCTTCACTAACATTTTTCGATATCCCAGCAGGACAGTCTCGTTTTAAAACACAAAATTAGTCTGACCTAAAAGTAGTCAGTCCTTTGAGCTCATGAATATAGTAAACAGGTTACTGAGGGTTTGCTCTAAACATTGGCCATTATAGGCAAGGATAGATGGCCTTGGGGTTTTTCATTGATGAGGAGAAGACTTAGTTAATCATTAAAAGATCTAGATAAAAGTAAACAACACATGTGCTTAAGTCATTCAATTCTAGCAAGAAAAACTAAGGACAATTTAGTAAGGAATTAGTTGTCAACAAACATTTAGGCCTGTGAAAACACCTAATGCTTTTGAAGTCTTCTAGATAGTTTCTACATGGCTTATAAGAGCTACATGTTTTTAAAATCTGTTTATTAAATATAATCTATAAAGATGCATCTTACTCTGTCCTCAGTTATTTATAAATAGACAATTGTTGTATACGTATTAGAAAGAGACCAAATGTTTAGTTTATATAGGTTTATATGCAGCAGCAGTGGCAGAAGCCATGAGGGTTCCGGTCATTGGCACTACTAAAATTAAGGAGATAAACTAAGAAGATATAGAAATAATAGTAAGAAAGTTGGGACCATAGGAAGAGCTCATAGTAGTTGTTGGTATTTAAATTCTACACTCTGCATGACATTCCAGCTGTCTTCCCTTTATGTCCCTTCAACTCCTTGGGTCTACCTTGACTCAGACACTATTTAGGCCCTGGCTTAAAAATAAACTCTGACTCCTCTTACTCTTACTATTCTGTAATCCAAGGTTCTGCTAGGTTTGAGAAATTGTCTTCAATAGGCTTAACAGTTTTAACTGAGGATAGATTAATGGTTCTCTGGTTGCCTAGTCACCTTTACATTCTGCTCACCCTTAATGTGGCCTTTATTGTGTTTTAATCAGGAGTTATCATAGGAATATTTTAAACCAAAGTTAGAATTTTATGTACAATTAAGAGAAAAGAAGAGGACACGAAGAATAGAGACTGATGAGAATAAATAATGAAAAAATAGTAAAATTTAATTTAATGACATTGAAATTAAAACACCTGGATGTTCATTATTCCAGTGGTTGTTTTACACCCAGTTATGTGATCCAAATACTAGGTTAATGATAGTCTTACTAATCAGACAACTAAAAAATGCCATATGGAGCAATGACCTTTATAATTATGCTAATATCAAATCTTTCTTTATATCAGAAAATATCTGTGGACTGCGAGAAAGACTCTCTTTTCTTAGATTGGCTGTACATTAACCCTTCATTTTAGATTAAGTGTATGCACAGTAATAGATTGCTTCTCATCCACCCTACCCTCTAATTTATTATCATTCCATGATATTCCTTTTTTCCCATACATCCAGTTATCATTGACAAGCAGGAAGAGGCCACTCTTACTACTATTTCAAAGATTGACAATTGATCAGAAGAACACAGATACCAACATTCTTGAAGCAGGACCCTAGCGAATTGAATAAAAGATAAACAAATGCTTGGAGTTCAATACTCTGGGGATGTTTGGGTTTTAAACCCAGCTGTTCCACTTATCATTGGCTATGTGCCTTTAGATAAATTATCTAAGATTTCTCTGTCTTTGAAAATCTATATTATAGATTTATCTTCAATGTCTTAATAATTAAATTTATTTTAGAAAATTAAGAAAAATAAATTTTTTAAATGCCACTGTAAATTCATTTATTCAGAGACAAAACCTATTAATTACCAACTTTTTTTCTCTTAGCATCATATTGTGAGCATCTTTCTTTGGCTTCATATACATAACTACCATCATAATTGAATGTATTATATGTCATATTCCTCTTTATTTTCACAAAGTATTTAAATAATTTTCATTTATTTCACATTTAGCCTGTTTACTGTATTTTGCTATTACAAACACAGTTTCAGTGAATGCCTTCAAAATGCTTCTTTGAACATTTTTCTACATAAAATAAACTCCCAGATTTCAAAGCAGTATGCCAAAAATAGTCACATTTTTAGACATTTGCCACGTGAGGCATATCATTAAAGAAAAACTGGGCTAAAATGAAACACAGCAGCATTTCACAAAAGAGGAAATACTATGGAAAATAAATATATTAAATATTGATGATTGAAGAAATGCAAATGAAGACCATGATAATATATGTCACTTTAAACCCATTCAAATGGCAAACATTGGAGTGGTTGATAACACCAGATACTGGATATGATCTACTAGATCTTTTAGATGTTGCCATTGGACATTTGAACTTGTGTAACTACTTCAAAGAAGAGGTCAGCTTTATATTGTAAAAATAAACATTTACATACCTGATGACCCAATAACCCAACCTCCAAGTAACTAAGATAATTCATGCATATGTACATACAGATATACGTGTGTGTGTCTGTATATATATGTGTGTGTGTATATATATATATGAGTGTCCATCGTAATTAAAAATCTAGAAACATCCGAGTTCCCTATTATATTGAGAGCTGAAGAATGAACTAGCTAGCAGTCAATATGAATGAACTATAGTCATATGCAACAATATAGTTTGCACATTTTTCAAATGTTCATCTGAATTAGAAAGACAGGCTATTAATGATAAACTGAGGGTTCATATGGGACAAGAGCTGTTAGTGGTTTTTGCACATTATAATCCCAAGAACTACAGGAAGTGAAGATATTCTTCTCATTTTACAGATAATGAAATTCTGAGAATTTATCGAAATGGTCCAAGGTCTTATTGATTAAAATAGCCAAACTCTAGAGAATTTGAAGAGATTTATTCTGAGCCCAATGTGAGGACTATGACACGTGACAGAACCTCAAGAGACCCTGAGAACATGTGCCGTAGGTGGTTGGGTTACAGCTTGTTTTTTTATGTTTTAGGAAGACATAGATATCAATCAATACCTGTAAGGTATACATTGGTTTGGTCCAGAAAGGTGGGGCGAGTTGTAACAAGGGGCTTACAAGTCATAGGAGGATTTAAAGATTTTCTGATTGGCAATTGATTGAAAGAGTTAAGTTATTATTTAAAGACCTGGAATCAGTAGAAAGAAGTGTCTGGATTAAGATAAGAGTTTGCAGAGGCCAAAGTTCCTATTGAAGTCTCATAGGTGGCCACCCTTAGAGGCAGTAGATGGGACAGAAAGGAGTATCTGGCTTAAGATAAGGGGTTGTAGAGACCAAGGTTCCTATCATGTAGATGACGTCTCATAGGTGGCCACCTTTAGAGAAAATAGATGGAAAATGTTTCCTGTTCAGACCTTTAGAACATACTAGACCCTAAGCTAATCTCTTCAGGATTAGGAAAAGACCTGGAAAGAGAAGGGGATTGTCTACACAGTGTAAATTTTCCCCACAAGAGATGGCTTTGCTGGTCAGTTTCAAAATATGTCAAATAAATATTTGTTTTGTGGTAAAATGTTTTTGTTTCTTTCAGGTCCTACTGTCTGTCATGTGATGTTATACTACAGTCAGTTTAGAATTTGATATCTTATTGCTACAAACAATCTGTTTTGTCAGTCTTATGATCTCAGTTTTAACGTTAATGCTAGTCAGTTGTGCCTAAATTCCAAAGGGAGGAAAGTAGAATAAGGCATGTCCAACCTCCTCTTCCCATCATGGCCTGAGCTAGTTTTTCAGGTTTCTTTGGAATCCCTTGACTGACAGTAGGGGCCTCTTCAGTCAGATGGGGGGCTTAGAATTTTGTTTTTGCTTTACAGCCTAATGGCTAATGTACTTGTACCAGGAGTTTGTCTGACTCCAGAATCTACTTGTTTTGGCACTGGCCCATTCTGCCTCAATATCTCCACAGTCTCTTCCCACTTTTGTATGAGAATGATAGAAATTACTGAATGTAAAATCTTCATCAGAGTGTTATCTTATCTTAAAAGTCCTGAAAGCTAATGACAGAGTATTCCATAAATAAAGCAACTTAAGGTAGTTAGGAAAGATGGTGAGCAGCAGAGAGTAATTTCAGTTAGCACTATTGTTTTTTCAGTGGGTCACTGTGTATTTTCAAGAATTTAACAGAATGACATCACAGAGAAATAAGAAAATATCTGAAAGCAAGCCTACAATAAGAATAAAGTGACTTCTATGACAAATGAGAGCATCTGAAAAATGATTCGCAGACACAAACGTCTTTGGAAATAGCTGCCTGGTAAAACAGTTTAAAAGTGAGACCCTGTCTTGAAAAAAAAAAAAAAAAAAGTTTAAAATACACAATGACCCTCTGAGCCAAAGCCTTCAGGTAATATTTTCCAAGATAGGATTAGGACCCAAAAATGACTCATGGATCTGAAGAGTTAGTGGTGTCAGCACAAAAAATTTTGAGTTTTATTGCATGAGAGGAAGAGCCATGTAGAATCAGGAAGGGTCATGAGAGTCTTGAGGGATAAGTGAGAGGTACCAGACAAAAAAATTGTTCCAATACAGCATAAATTAAATGCTTATTGTGAGAATATGCAGACTTGGACCAAAGAGCAAAACCAAGCAACTTCAAAATAATATATTTTTAAAAATATCAAATTCAAGGTCACTTTTTAGACATGCTCACAATGACACATATACACACATGCACATAATACTTATATGACAACATAACACTAGTGAGTTAGAGTCACTCACAGGGAAAAGTTGTAAAGCCTAATTTGCAACAAATTGTATGAATAACAAAGGATTACTGAATGATTTTAGAAAATGTGCATGACTTCACTATTGTAGTTTTGTTGACTCTTCTCTATGTAGAATATTTTAGAAGCAGAGAGAGTTAGGAACTCGTTACACGCCACAGTAACACACACTAAATGACTGTGAGGAAACGATATAACAAGTCCATAACATTAGCATCCACATAGCTCCTTTAGTAAGGAAAGGAAATAGAGATATCTTATTTTTCTTATAGCAAAACTGTCCCGTGATTTTTTCCTAGACAACTATGTTAAAATGTCAGTCTATCATGCCTCTTTCAAGACTTGTTGATTGTACCAAAAAAAAAACAAAAACAAAAACAAAAACAAAAACAAAACCAGTAGGCTGATACAGAGCAGGTAACCTATTTTCACGAATTTAGGGTTTTGGGGTCTGTTGACCTCAAATTAAATTCTGCTTTGGGCTTTTAAATGATATGTAACCTTAAGCAAGTTTCATCTTTCAAACTCATGGTTTCCACATCTCAAAAACAACAACAACAACAACAAAAAACCAGTAATGGTCTCTATTTTCCTATCTTTCATGGGGATAAGAATTATCTTGGTAATATACATAAAGCAATTTGTCTGGCCTGCAATAACTATTCAAAAAGACAGTGGTTATTTTAGTGAAAAGAACACTGGGCTGGGGAGCAGCAACACAGAGGCCAAAAAGAGCTCTATCACTAACCATTGTCTTGACCTTGGGTAAATCACAGTCTTTCAGGGCCTTCATTTTTCAGTCTATAAGAAGATTTATACTCAGTCTCCTTCTAGGTCTATATGCTTACCACTGCCCCACAGAAAATAACACTTTATTTTTTGACACTAAGAGTGGGAGTATCTGCTAGCCATCAGAAAATGTTATCACTTGTTGTTGTTGTTACAATTTCAAATAAAAAACGAATATTATTTAAGTACCTATAGTGTTGGTCTGAAGCTTTGCAGACTTTTTACAAAATGAACATCTTTCACCAGCATGTCTGCAGGGTGGAGGAATAGTGGCAAGGATGGCCATTCACACTTGACTGAGGCCACGCTGAAATCCAGAGTATCACAGCACCCTTCCATGCAATCCTTACATTCATCCTGAGGGCAATGAGAACATTTGCTGTTTACATTGTAGGGTGTAGATTCTGGGACATATCAGGTGCCTATTACATTTTTTAAAATAAGTGGGAGTAACTCACAGGGTAGAAAAGAGGGGATTTTCTCTTGATCACAGTAGAGAGGAATCTTTATTTTTCTGCCCTTTATGAAGCTAAATAGAACGCAAACTCTGCCTGGATTTCATCTTCACATCACTGACTACACAAGAATATCCCTCCATGTATGGATGGGTGGCAGACGGAGGCACTTCTTCCCTCAGCTCTGACCCATTTCAGTCTCCAATCCTGGATCCATCCACCTGTTTTAATTATCCCTGACCTATCATCCCAGAAAGACCCTAAGGATACAGAAGACCATTATAGTCAATACTGGATCTCAGGGGAGATTTTTTGTGTTAACTAAAAGTCTAATGGTAGCAGAGTAAAATAATGGAGGGAAAATATACGACCTATGAGATGCTGAGCCTGGGACACTCTATAGCTTCTGGGTTCAAAAAAAAAAAAAAAAAAAAAAGTCTGCAATAGAGGGCTGACTGAATAATTGATCAACAAAATATCAGTAGAAATTTCATTCTTAGGCCAATATAATAATAGAGATGATTGTAAGTTTCTAAAGAGTGGTATAAAAGCGGAAGTGTGGTGTTTCTGTCTTCATTCAATTAGATATTGAGTAGCCATAGACTTGTAGAAGACATGGATGATACAAAAAGATGATAATCTATAGGGTGTTACACACACACACACACAAATAAAAACATAAGCACATACAAAATCCCATACAAATTTGTGTTTTACCAAAATGATGAAGAAGTGTTGAGAAGATAAAAATAAAAAACAGCTGGAGTATTACATGAGTTAAGCGGGCCAAGATTTCCTTGTTGACCTGAACTTAAATTGTGTTCCGAGTGGAAGAGAGGCCTGAGGTCACAGAAAGGAGACAAAAAAAAAAAAAATCCTACAAGGGGTACAGATAAGCAGATGCAGAAACAGAGAGGTAGAAACAAACAAATCCTGTAAAAAAAGTGAGTCAGAATTAATAATTTTGAGTAGTCTAAAGAAATCATGTTGTAGTATAATGGAAGGTGTACTTGGTGAACATAATGCATGTTCTTGATGAAGGTTTCAAAGTAGTTGTAGAAGATTCTGGAGTTAATATACAATAGGAAATATCTATTCTTATCTGTCTGATATCTTGTTAAACCCTCAACTGAGGAACTTTGTTCCATAAGTTACATGTAGGAGGAGAATATAAGATTGTCACTGTAATCTAAGCTGAGTCCCAGAGAAAAAGTGAAAACTCAAAGATGTCTCCAACAGGCACTGATTTGGGAAGCTGCTCATAGATGGTTATGTTGACTCCTGCCTGTCAGATCAATTGGGATTTAAAGATTTATAATAATTTGAGTTTTTATAGAAATTTTAGGCAACCTTCATTTTATTACCACACTAAGATCAATTTGGCTAAGAGGTGAACCCAATAACCCCAAAGTCATTATGTATAGTAGGACAGGTTATGTCATCATCCAGAATAATGTTCATGAATCTGGCTCAAATCCAAACATCTCAGGTAAGAATGTAGTCCAGGGCTTTACTGTGTCGGCTTTTAAAATAATTCTTTTAAAATCTCCCTTTAGTCATTATATTCGTAATACTCTTCCTATTTCCAACCTTTATTTTTATATTGGGCTCAATAAAGTAAATAATATAAAATTACATTTCTCATGACTTACTATTGCATTTTATTATACCAAATTTTGTTTGTTCTATATTTGGTTCATAAGTATCAAAATTAAATTATCCCGAACTTGGTCTACTATGACTTTAATAAATTGATATCACTTACAATTCTCTCATCTGTTGGCTAGCAGAAAGATCATGAAATGTAAAGCCTATCCTTAAAATAAAGGTCTTCCCAGGCAATGAATAAATCATTGCCAATTGCTTGGGGATTACTGTATGCACATGGAACTGTGTGCACAGCTGTAATCCCAACACTGTGGGAGGCCAAGGCAGGCGGATCACTTCAGGTCAGAAGTTTGAGACCAGCCTAGTACACATGTTGAAACCCCATCTCTACTAAAAACACAAGAATTCGCTGGGCTTGTTGGTAAGCACCTGTAATCCCAGTTACTTGGGAACAACTGAGAATAGCTTGAACTTGGGTAGTGGAGTTTGCAATGAGCGGAGATCATGCCACTGCACTCCAGAATGGGTAACAGAGCAAGACTCCATCTCAAAAATAAAGAAATAAAGAAATAAATAATAAAATAAAGGTCTTCTTATGTCACCCAAATTTTTTTGTTTGTTTAATTTCTTCAATCATCTTTTTTTATTGAACGTATTTCACAAAGGGAAGAATTATCTCCAAGTATCCACAAGGAATCAAACTTCATATAGCACTTTTTTTGTTCTTTTTTAATGGGTTCTACTCTTAGCATTTATTTTGTTGAGCTGCAGTAACCAGGCTGCTTCTCTCAGAAAAAGTCCATTTAACCCAATACGTATCCGGGTGTACTTTGCCATTTCCAAAATAGAAATAGTTTTCTTTGTGTTGGGCCTCATATTACGTATTTTAACTTTTGACTTATTATCTTAGTCATGTCGGAATGAAAAATGGATCTCTCTAGGGACTTCCATTATGTCAGATTGAAAAATCATCTCTCTTGACTGCTTTGGGCAACTGCATGTTTGAAGCCCTTTTGCCTCATTTCTCATAGTGTTCTGTAAGGCTATGCTGCCTTCCTGCTTTCAGGCCTATTTCCACTGCTGATGACAAATCTCACACTCAGGGGTCAGACCTGTTCCATGTGCACACAGTAATCCCCAAGCAATTGGCAATGATTTATTCATAAATTTGATTTATTAAAAATATTCCCATTACCTAAAGCTATCTACTGCCTGAAATGTGGGTTTGTATACATGCATAGCTGTGAAGTAGAATTATTTTACAGACACACACACATACAAACACACATACAATGGTAGACTGAGTCAAAGGTCATGTAGAGGAAGCAAGATTTTCTTTTAAATGTATTCGCGATTTTCTCTAAGAAAACTTTCTATTGCATAAGCTCTCTGATCTATGCAGTTGTTAATTTTGGGCTTAGGAGACTGTGGAATTATTCTTTGGAGGACTATAGTGATCTTCCTAGGAGATCTGGGACAAATTCAGTCTCTAGGGCCTAATTCAGACCCTCTTTAAACCACAGGAGAGAATATTTATGACTTCACTCTCTGGTCCAAATGATCTCACTTCCTCTCTGTCTCCATCACCTTCTTCATATTCTTAATCTCTTATCATTTTTGACCACTTATGGTCAAAATAGATACGAGAGGCAGAAAGAGAGGAAGATGTGTGGGAAGCTTTTTCATCTGCCTTCCTCATCTCTCCCATTCATATCATCCAAGACAACATCAATACAGCTGTGCTTCAGCTGGCCTTGCCTGTGGTTATACATTTTTATATCTTTCCCTTCTCTCAGACCTTTTCTTTGATACCTTCCCCATCACTCCAGGGAGAAGGGATTTCTACTTTCCTAGCTCTATGATAGTACTTCCTTTGCACCTCTCACGTGGCACTGGAACATTCCATTTCATAGTATAGTGATTTTTCTGCAGATCCTACTCATTTTTCCATACTGTCAACCCCGTGAGAGGTTGTACAACTTCCAGGACTGAACAGCACCTAACTTAGAGCTTTGTAGCCATCGCTGTTTGTTTTCACAATAGCTGCTACTGAATGAGTATACAATAGCTGCTACTGAAAGCAGTGATAAATTAATGAGACTGTTGAACGAGAAAATTTAACTACTACATCTGATGTGATGGAATGCTCATCAAAGTGTAATAATTCATTCTTGAATTTGAAATAAAGGAAGCGTATATGTTTAAAGGGCATTTTAGCTGATAAAAAGTCACTGAGGCATTAAACATTATTATAGTGACCCTTATTACTGAAAATTGGCATTTCTGTTTAAATGGCACTCTATAAAATTAGATTTTTCAATAACACATTAGGTGAATACACTATTCTGGAGGTTAAATTTGAGATTCTTTAGAATGAAGAATAAATAATACAATAAGGCAGAAAATCCCAAACGAAAAATGTAAGTATTGATTTGATATTAAGTTTAATACAGCAAACAAAAACTGAGAGTTGTGAGCAAGAAAATAATTTTAAAATTCTGTTTTCTTCCTGGTTGCTTCCAAAGAGTTAGATTTTGTTTGTGATTAATCTTTGGAGTTCATCTAATCTGGATACTTTAATTTATGTATGGAAACAGTATTTGAGTCTTAGAAATGCTAAGTGGCTCAGATACCAAGACATGAGAGGCAGGAAGACAGGAAGATGTGTGGGAGGAAGGTGTCATATGGCTTAAATCTTTATTCAAGCCACATGACAAAAACCACAGATAATACAAACCACAACTATTTTTTTTTACCTACACTTTTGACTAAATAAATTTATATTATAGAAATGTATGACTATTACATGGGTAAGAACAAATAAGCAACAAGCAAAACAAAATAAAATCCCACTTTTAAGTACCCTTTTATTAGGACACAATTTTTTACATATTGAGATATATATTGAGAGCTCATGTGCACCAGGATCACCTGTCCATGTACAGTAAAGCTACTTGTAGGACACAGGGAGTGGGAGTAAAGGAACATTGGGTGAGGTAGTGAAAATTTCACTGGTCCTATCAGTTAATTAGTTTGCTAGGACACAGAAGTTGCTTGTCCCTGAAGCTCATGTTATTAGTAGGAAAATAATTTTTTAATGGTATCTTTATACTTTGTATTCATTCACCTATTTAAACCAATTTTGTGTGGCATTGGATAAAGAAGGCAAGATTCCGCTCTTATTAACCTTATATTCTTGGTGGAGAAGGTACAGGAAGTAAGATGCATTAAACAAATCCTTATGGATGTCAGGATGGGCAAGTATAATATCATATAAAGAACAGCAGGATAAGGGTGTGCCGCATGAGAGAAGGTGATCAGGGAAGGCGTATCTGATGAGATAAAAGCCCTAATAGTGTTCACAGACATATCTTTCTTCATTGTACATGAGAGGAGACATTGTTTCTCTTTGGAAAGGAAGGTTCACCTAAAGTAGAAAATTGGGAAGTGAAAATCATTAGTGATTTGATCCAGTTACCTCACAGAGTAATCAGGTCTCCAGGACTCATGGATTTACCCCATTGCCTACCTGCCTCAGGGCACCATGTGGTTGGTGACAGTTTTGGAATGAGGGAGAAGCACATGAAAGTAAGAAGGCTTATTTCTAGATTGATATCAAAGTAACCTGTCCAGTCACTCCCTAGCCAACATTATGCCCTCTAAGTCATAAAGAATCCTGTCTATCAAATGAAAGCAGATTCCAGAATAGTCCATTGTCCAGAATGTAAAACTTTAAAAATATGAACTTAGAGGCATATTTGATATTAAACTGGAAACAAAAAAAACCTGCATAATCAGTGGTCTCAGTAGGTTTGTGCCATCATCAGTGAAATGAAAACAAAAAGCCACACTTACTATTCTTCTTCCTTTTCTCTTCAACCATATAATCCTTTCTCTATCATGACACAGAACATGTTCTTATATATATTTTTTAATTTAATAAGACCCAGGAACAGGCTTTTATACATATTCATGGAACTTGATTAATAATTGATGAGAAGGCCTGGGGCAGGTGGTTGAGAATAAAAAGCATTTAGCAGGGAGTGGAGTGGAAGAAGGGGCTCTTACTCTAGCCTCAGTCCTGAGGGGAATAGAAGCAGAGAGGAAAAGGAGGAGGAGGTGGGGGCAGACACAGTGGTGAATGTCATCAGTGCAGTGTAATTTCCTTGATTTACATATTTAATTGCTTCATGTCTTTAGCAGTTGCGTTCTAAGATTCTGACACACTTTCTGGGAAATTCATCTGAGGGTTGAAAAGGCTGTGTTGTTTCAGAGGGGAAAGTGGAACCTGGACCTGCTATTTGTCCTCAGGAGCTGAAGAGGGGTCATTGCTGCTAGTTCTTGAGCTAAGGGATTCTATCAACTGATTTCTTCCCAAGACCTAGTTTTCTCAAAAAAGATATGTTGGGATAGTAATGTATATACCTGTATCTGGGAAACAGGGTGTTTCATAATTGACTAAAAATACATTTACCCTAATGCCTTACTTAATAAAAATTCCTTGAATTTATATGGCCATTGATGGTTTACAAAACACTTTCACTTCGTCCTCATAGCAAGCCTCTGATGTAGGCATTATCATCTCCCCTTTTTCACAAGAGAAAACTTAAATAAAAAGAGGTTAAGTGACTTGTCCGAATCCCCTGTAACATACAAACCATGCTTTAAATGCAGTCCCTCTGGATTCTAATCGAGGGTTGTTTCTACCAGGCAGGCATATGGCTCACAGTGTCAGGATGCAGTCCACACTGAACACGTTCACATATGTTTTGAAACGCCTACAGATCTTGGCTTAAATTCCCAGTGATATCACATCATAATATGATGATTCTCAAAGTATTGTACTATGTTATTGAGTCAGGTAAAATATAAAATTTGAACATGCCATGTAAATATTTAGCATTAGCAACAGTATGTAAATTATAATCCCAAATAAAAACCTATGAACTCTTATCAATTAAGCAAATAGAAAAGGTGAGGACCTTAATTTCTTGGCACCTCAAGAAAATTAAATAAAAGAAATCCTGAATTTCACAAGGTTATTTAGTAATCCTCCTTCATTTTTAGTAATGTATTTGAGTAACTTAGCATGGTCATATTGTTGAAAATAATACAGAAAGTCAGGAGAAACAAATTGGCCATTGTACACATCTGTGAATGGGCAGTGGCAAAAAAAAAAAAAAAAAAAAAACTGGAGTGATCAGAGCATTTGTTTTCATTATTATGATCCTCTCAGTCCCAACCAGCATACTGTACTGGGTGTTTTTCTAAGTACAGAAGCTGATATTTGAAGCTTAGTGTATGTGGAGTGTGCAAGTAGGCCAGGCCAATGTTAACTCATCATCATGATTTTTCTTCTGCAGAAAATAATTGTTTATTTATGATCTGGGTAGTGAAAATCAAAGTAATATTTAAAGAACAATGGCAATTCTGGCCACTCAGCCTCATTTTCTGTTGTGAACACAATGATAAATAATAAAGGAGCAGTTGATGCATATTTTAACAGAAATGAATCATTGCATAAATGTTAACTACTTATTTATTAATACTTAACTACTGTCTATAGTACTTAATGGCAAGTACGAAAACAAATGATTATTTTTCTCCCCTTGACATGCTCAAAGAAGCAAAGAAAGTTCTCCCAAATTTCTCAATTGTTGCTATTCTTCATGATTATTTCAAGCAACATTTCATGAGGATTTTGACTGTTTTCCATTGGGTAATTAATGGAGTTTTTTTTTTTTTTATCTGAAGGGTGTAAATCAATGTCAGTGTAACAGAGTTCTGATTTTTCATAATTTCTTCCCTGTACAGTAACTTCTTCAAACTTACAGTTTCAGATTATCTTGATACCTAGGTTTGAATGGCTCCTCTTAGTGATAGAACAGCTTTGTCCCATTTGAAATGTCTTTTAAACCCATTTGTTTCTGGGTACAACTACTTGTTCAGTAATCACATCATTACTGACTTCCCTTTTTTTCCCTAATCGTTGTAGAAGGCTCATATTTGTTATTTTGTGTAGGATTTGCTCTTCAACTAATAATAGTTCTTTCTCTTGTTTAGGATCTTTGGGGTCTTGAGATTATTTTTTTGTTTTCTTACACACTATGGATTGCATAACGTAAATGAAGTCTTTGGGTAAAAATTGAGAATTTTAGTAATGAGAACATTCTAGCAGCAAACAAATCTTCCCTTGTTGACAGCCTATTTCAACAAGATTTGACTGATCACCGGGACCTGGTTTAGGATTATGTTTTGAAGTGATACTCTAAGGCTTTGCAAACCTTTTCCTCAATATTCTGCTGCTGAATGGCTTATATTTTGATAACAGCAGATCTTCCATGGCGGCCCTTCCTTCTCAATGATTGCCTACTCAGCTCTTCCAGTCATAGCACAATATGACACAGTCAGTGACTAATATCTTCAGCTGGAATTTAAGCCTCTATGAATGTCTCTTCACTTTATAGGACAATCTTAATGTAAGCCAGGAAATTGCATTTTAAGAAAAATTCCTTTGTGCCCAAATGTAATCTGAGAAAATCGTTTCTCTCTTTTTGGCTTTACCTCCCCTTTCCTTGGAAACCAGTTCTTTGCAGGTAAGCTGTAGCTTCTTAGAATTCTGTTCTTCCCCACTCTATCTGGGATGCTTTATGCTCCCTGCTGCAGATATTCCACAGGCAAATTACAGAATCACAAAATTCATTCAAACTATTGCTAAACATGATTCTGCATTAGAATTACATCACATGCCCTTTAAAAGGGATATTTCTTATTACTTCCCACTGAATTTCAGAATCAGTGTACCTAAGGATGGGATCCAAGAATCTGTAACTTTGTATATCCTGTCAGGTGATTTTGATATAAAAATAAATTTCAGAAGCACTACATAAAATGGCTATTTTTTTTACCTTTACACGTAATAACTTAGGTTCTGTTGCATACTTGAATATTCTCTGATTTAATTTACAAACTATTTTCTGTTCTTTTCAATTATTTATTTATCTGCAGATATTTAATGTTTTATATTCAAACAATGAACATACGAATTTTCGGCTAACAAATGCAATCATTGGGCCCACCTATGCCTTCAGAGCTGTTAAGAATATTTATAATCCCTGGAGAGGAATATAAGTTTTATAATTTAATTTAGTGAAGGAGTATAAAATATCAGAAGCAATATTTATTCAGCAGTGAAATAAAATGGCTAGTGAAAAACTCTAAGGTAAGGAATCCTCAATTCTTAGAGGAACTGACTGTCTCTGTTGCAGTTGCAGGAAATAAGTTAGAAAAGACAATGAAAGGGTTGAATAGATTGGTCTGAAAAACAAATGCAGTGCCCTTTCTGGGAGACTATCCAAAATGAACATGGGAAATTTCAGTTAAACGTTGGAGGGTAGGGCACGTATCTGCAGATGAACACACTTTTATTCTTCACTTACTCCGCAACCCTGCCTTCATTCTCTGGTGACTTCATTCAAACTCACAAAGTGAGTTTCCATATGTACTAAAGAAACTGCTAATGTACAAGGTAAAAGGAATAGAGAATATGCAGCATCATAATCATGCTACATACAGAGGTACAGCCTTCTACAGCCAGTCATGCTAATCCTACATAAAGAGGTACAACGTTCTACAAACAGTCATGCTAATCAAAGTTTTTCAAGAGAGGGGAATTATATATCTCCAAATAGAGTTCAAACTAAGGTAGGAAGTAGCCATATTGAGTCTACAGAGAGAGCAAAACAGGGGCACATATTTGAAGGTGAGACACATGAAATAGGGCCAAATAATGTACAAACATAACTGAATTTGCTAGCTTGAGTATAGGAAAAGCCTCAAGCATGTATTTTAAATGATCGGTTAGCAGTATAATCTATGTCCCTAGAAATAAACGCAGATATGTGTAGTAATTAAGACTCGTACCTGATTTGCCTCTTGGTCTAACCGGTTGAACAGACAATATCCGCATCCTGTCAGCTACACAGCAGTCCCCAAAATCCCATGTGGCATTCAAGGCGATAGGGTTCATAATAGGTACTTTTCTTCAAATGGCTGTCTAGGGAACACTGAGATTGGGGTTAGTCAGGTACAGGAAGTAAAACTGGAATGCAGTTAAAGATCATCCAGGACTAGGGAGTTGAGAGGTTACCTAAAATCAGTAGACTAATATGGGTTGTCTTTTACTAGTAATATTTTGCCTTTGGTTTTGCTTTGGTTTACTCTAGGCTGTTGCTGTCCTCTTGCACCCATAATTCTGGTGGGTGTCTACAGTTTTCATCCCGTATTCTATGCCCCCACCATCATACCATCTCCAGAGGAAAAGTCCCTTTATATACTGAAATGGTCTTTCTTCAGCATTCCCACCTATGTAAGATGATTGATGGAATATGATGGTCCTTAGCATGTAAATGTAAACCAGATATGTCTCTTTCATACATTTATTTATTAATCTAGTAGAGGTGATATCTATTATATCCATACTTTCTTGTCACATTTCTGTTTTTATTCATTTAACAAATATTGATTGATTGTCTTTTCTGGGTTATCACACTTATGAGCAAGACGGCATACACGTTAATTAATTCAGTACAGTACTATAACACACCTCTTTTAGAAAGAAACACCCGAGGACAGGATTGCTAGTTTTAGTGCAAACAAATGAGTTATCAATGAAAATATATCAAACATGGGTTCAAAAGATCTTCCTGTGGGAGTAGTAGTAGGCAAAAAGTAGAATTGCTCAACTTCTCCCAAAAGGCAGATGCCTACTCTACTTTAGCGAAGTTCCCAACAGTGAGATAATGAGCCAAACACAGTAGAACTTATATAACATTGACTTTTACATATTCTCATTAGTACACTGTTCTACATGAGCTAACTATACTAGTCCAAACTATGAAACCCAGAGTGCAGCATCCTTTGGAGCCCCAATCGTTGTAGTGATTAATAATATTGGCTCCAGAGCCCATCTCTCTAGGTCTGAATTTTGTCTTCAGTACTTTCTATACATGTGACCTTCAGCAAATTATTTTCTCAGCCTGCCTCAGTTTCCTCACAGGTAAAATTGGGGTAACAGCAGTACATACCCACGTAATTAGGATTCTGTGAGGATTAAATCCACTAAAACAGGTAAAACATTTTGAAGAGTGCATGTTGAATAGTGTTATCTTTCTTATGATTACTCATGGTCTGAACTAGGCTGTATGCTTTTTTGTGAATTAGCATGTTTTAATTCTTTCTGTTCCTCACATGTGGCAGTTGCTCAGAAGATGTCTGTGAACTTAGGACATCTCCCTTCATAGATCCATAAGACATTGGTTATGTCTCCTTCTTTGGATATCTGACATATTTTTGAAACTTTTAAATTCTAATACTATTTAGGGGCCCCTTTTTTTCTGCTCTACATTCTATGTAAGGAGACCTATCAGAAACTCTGAGAGAACAAAGATTGTGTGTTTCGTGCACACCGATTCTCCCATTCTTCAGTAATTAAGACAGATAAATACTTGTCTGAAACAGGCTTGAGAGAGTTCTCTGAACAATCATGTATTTCTTATATTGTGTCAAATTAAATATAAGAAAATGTGCCCATAACAAAGTGTGACATAAAAGGAGTTGTGACCTTTTATAAAATGGGATAATGAAGTGAGATTAATATTGGTGGAGGGTGCCGTTTGGACTGCCCTAGAGGCTCCAATTCTTTATCTGGAAAGTACAAATGGTATGGCAGCCCCAGCAGCTGCAGAAACTTTCCTAGCATACTGCCTCCTCTGCAGAGGCAGAATGTAAGAGATAAATGAGTTTACTGAAAGCTGGAGATTCTACTTAGATAAACACCCATATATTTCAGAGTTATAAATATTTTTAATATGGATTAGATTTGGGAGTATTTGACTTGACAATGCCATTTTATGTTTAAAAAGTTACTTGCTATTCTATTATTATCAGAGACATTATGTGGTGTGTATTGGATGTTCATGTTGTCAGAGTGGCGTATTATGAATCATAGAGGATGTTTCTCTCCCCATTTTAGGAATGTAGAAAGAGAAAAATTTACACTTATATTCATACTGGTGGGGTAGGGGTTGTGTGTTTGTGTTTATGTGTATGTTTTATCACAAAAGAGTAGTTCATTGTATCTATCTAGATAATAAAAGTCCTGTCTTTCTTCCTTAACAAGAAAGGTTCCTTGGAGGATGTGAAGTTGGATAGGCACTTTGATGAAAAAGAATAAAAGCATAATAGGTTTAATATGTGATGGGAGGTGGCTTCAAAGAAAAAAAAAAGGACAGAGTAAATTATAAGCGCTCTGGAAAAAATATAAAATGACATATGTAAGGTTAAGATAGCAGGAAATTAGAGGGGGGAGATAAGTATTTCTTTTTTTTAATAACTGTAAGTACAGCAGTGTCCATATATCTACCCTAGGCCGGGCGCGGTGGCTCAAGCCTGTAATCCCAGCACTTTGGGAGGCTGAGACGGGCGGATCACGAGGTCAGGAGATCGAGACCATCCTGGCTAACACGGTGAAACCCCGTCTCTACTAAAAAATACAAAAAACTAGCCGGGCGAGGTGGCGAGCGCCTGTAGTCCAAGCTACTCCGGAGGCTGAGGCAGGAGAATGGCCTGAACCCGGGAGGCGGAGCTTGCAGTGAGCTGAGATCCGGCCACTGCACTCCAGCCTGGGCGACAGCAAGACTCCGTCTCAAAAAAAAAAAAAAAAAAAAAAAATCTACCCTTAATGGATTTTCAAGGGTGACCTACATGAGCTATGGTCACAATATAGAGCAGTATGTGATAAGTGAATTAAAAATAAAAATCTACAATGGGCATTATAGTTGTTGTAGATGAGAGGTATAATGTTGAATAAATTCAAGGCAACAGATTAAGAATAGAATTTAAACCTAGTTTTGATATCACAAATTAAATGTTTTAATCTCAGAGCAGGAGAGTCAAGGTCATGTACTGAAACTTCCTCCTATTTTTGAAATATTATTTGTTCTTAAAACATGACCAGGCATGAGGAAGAGGGTAAATTGGCAAGAATGTCTTTCATGTTCCATGGATGCATTATATGATAGAAGAGGGCAAGGTGGATGGAGCAGAGGAGTGTTAGGACTTTGAGGAGGATTTAGTTATCTGTGTTCTACAAGTCAAAGCTAAGTACAGGGGCTAAAAACATAAGGAGTGATGGATTTGAGAAACATATAAGGGAGACATACAGTCCAGACTATGGAACCTCTTCAGGCAGGGTGCGGGGAGAAAGAGAAGAGGAAAACGTTCTGGTACTGAAGATGAAGTAAATGTTCCCCGAATCAGGAGAAAACCAAAAGGAAGATATTCATAAACCTATGTTAACACCAGGATGATAGTAGGTTCTGAGACCTTCAGGGTTAATTAGAACAACTGAATATTGAATGCTGCAGTTGTGCACTGTGACGTATCTCCAGTCTTCTTGGACTCTATTTTGTTGTAATTTATCTTTTCATATTGTGCTCAAAAACTTCTTTCCCTTATCTCCCACATAAGTTCAGAAGTGTGCATTTTTGGGTATCTATCAAATATTTAGATCTGGAAAAATCACTGTTAATTTTTCTAAAATTTAAGACAGTGGCAGCCACTTACAAATATTCTTGTAAATTAGTAGCTTAAAAATAAAAAGATAAAAATACTGATCTTTAATAGGGCAATTAAGTCATTCTAACTATACATAAATAGCAGCATAATTTATCTCATTGATTGGAAACCAACACATAGAAACACTAAAAATGTAAAACGTGACTGTCAATATCTGGAGTTGACTGCTCAGTGAGATAAGACTCCAACGAAAGGAAGGATGAGAAATTGTTAGAAAGGAAATTATGGTGAAAGATTTGAAAGCAATATGTCAGATTTATGACATACCAAGTCTAATAGTCTGATATCAGTGCAATGTATAAATGTGGTTTATGATACATGACAGTTATCCTTTACCTAAAAATAGTAGATTTTTACCAACTTCCACAGCCTACTCTTCTAAGCAACATATTTAAGATCTATCATCTATATATTCATTTGAGATATTTCTATATCTACTTTTGTTTTTATCTCTTGATGACGTATTTGGGATAAAAAGAGGCAATGCGAATTGTTAGAAAAATCACTGGAACAGGAATTACAAGTTTTGTTCAAGTTGCAGCATTTTTTTTTCTTTTTTTGTCACCACCCATCATTCTTATCTGTAAACAAGATATTGAACTAGTAATATCTGATATTCTGTTACATCTAAAAGGCTACAATTGCAAATATTTCACTTACTGAAAAAATGAGAACTTTTAAAAAATGTTAGCCCAAAGTGATAACTTTTATGATCCCTATGTTGAAGATTTAGTAACTATTTCTGCATTTTTCCTAGTTTTCTTTCTTTTTTATTAATTTCACTTGTGTCTCTTCCTGACTACACAGATACTTAGTTTTATAAATGGTCTCCTGTATAGGTCCATAAGAGCCATGATATCAGGGCTGAAAGCCTGCAATAGATCGCTTCTGGTGATTGCCAGAGTTGGTTTGTCAGGGGGTGTCTTCCTACCTAACTCTTCAATCTGTTCTCTTGAAGTAAAGGCCTTTGCAGAGAGATGATAACTGGCGGTTGGCATGCAAGGTTCATTATCTTTCCATGTTCTTGTACATTTATGTTATCTCCTCTCCTATCTTTCATTTCCCTTGTCTGTTTTGTGTTTTGGTGATCAAAGTCGTGTATAGCCCTATAGGTGTAACAACCACAATGGTTTGAACAGCAAAAAATACAAATAATTATTTTATTGGATCTTGTTACTTCAGTTAAAAACACATTGGGCCGATCACTGTAGATAATAATCTGCAACATTTATTGTTCTTTTTCCTCAGTGATAACATGGCTTTAGTCTTTCAGAAGGAGCTTGAATTACTTTTCTCTAAGTGTATTAATTACTATACACCCACCTGAATTAAAACTCTTTTGACACTTACTACAGTGTGAAATCTTCTATAGTTCGTCTCCGTCTGCTTATAATTTTCCTATCCAAAGTTCATGCTGCTATCACCTGCGAATAAAGTACCAAGGTAGCGGTGTGTGTGTGTGTGTGTGTGTGTGTGTGTGTGTGTGTGGTTGGAGACCTGCAGAAATATTTTCAATGAAGTTACTGTCATAAAGTCAGATTGTAGATTGGAGAAAGAGAATTTATCTCTCTCTAGCAATTACTGAAGTTGGGTTGCTGTTTCAGTTTTCCATGGTCTTATTAATAATTAGTTGCCACCACTGCCAAGGTTTCCTTCTGTCAATTACCATTTTACAGAGAAATAGATTAAGTCCAGCAACTACTTTTCTACCATTAAGTGACAGTAAATAGTAGACATTGTGGCCTGTGAAATGATCCTCATTAAAATATCAACTTTCATTATTTTAATCCCTTGAGAAGAGTAATGATACTATAGGTCCACCATCACTAGTTATAGCTATAACATCAGTGACTAGTTGTAAAATAATGTGTTCTACGTCAAAATTCTCTCTAGACATGACCTGCTTGACCATTGCATATGAAGGAATGCACTGAACAGTAAGAACCACTCATTTGAATTTATGGCAATTAATTCTTTCCATTTTCATCATTGTTGCATTTTTATTGGTGATAGTGAATTTGGAAATTATATAATTACATAGTCCTGAATTATATAATAAACTACTCTAATAATATAGTGCAGTCATTCAATCAGAACTCTCCAGAAAACCTGAAATTCATTTATCATAGATTTCTTTCCAGCACAATTTTTATTCTTACTCTTCCTGCTTTATTCTTATTACATCATAAGTCTTGAAGGACATGCTCAAAGTCTGCAGATGGGGGAAATCCTCAGAGCATGGATTCACATAAATTGTGTAAATTTTTGGTTTGGTGTTCCATTGTTACATTTTTGTGCTGCCTGAATTTCTCTTTTAACTTGCAGTTTGAGCTACCGGAATACCTTATTGTTAACACTCAACTTGTATCTGTAAGTTTTATCTGGTTGTTATATTAAACCAAAGACAAACTAATTTTTTTTTTCTGAAATTGGCAGAAACTTATATTTTTCAAAAAGTTTTGTGACATTTGAAGTATTCTTTAAAAAATTTCAAAGTTTACTAGGTTCTAGTTATATCAAGAAATTCTGGTCTATTTTAATACAGCCTGACCCCAGGCAGAGAATATTTTACAAATGAGCTAACGTAACATGTAGCATACCCAGACAGAAGTAAGCCTTGTTGAAATAGAATTCTGTTAAGGCAGCTCCTTCTCTGTTATTGTCTATTCAAGACACTTAAATCTTGACTGTAACAGGACAGTCTCTTCCCATCCTAGAAGTCTGTGTGCTGTGCTATGTGTGTGTGTGTGTGTGTGTGTGTAGTGTGTAAGTGGAAGGGTATTGTAACTTAAGGCTTTATAAAAGCAACAAAATACTTTGTTTAAAATGGCTGAATTCACACTCTCTGTAAAAAGTGTTGTGCATTTTGTAATATATATTTATATACATTGAGCTACTATTAAAGCTGTAACCTGCTGTTTACTTTTAAATGAAGAACCAGCAAGAACACTTACTTGCACCTAAGAGTAGAGTTTAGGTCTGCGTTTTTCTGAGCTATTGAATCTTTCTTGGTTTTTAAAATGTATTTCTCCAAATGCTTCCAGTTGGTCTGTGTATATTAGTCTGTGTAAGTGTTTATATACAGGCAGTTGTTCTTTATTTATAATGAGCAAGTGGTAATTTGCTCGTAGTTATTTTCTTAAGCAACAATTAAATTTAGTTACTTATTACATTTTATCATCCTTGAAACTCCCTGATGGGCCCTTCTATCTCCCTCTCCACTCTGCCAGTTGTTGTTCCTCAATAGGAAACAGAGTCTCTCAACCTTGTTTTTTGAGTTTCCAAACCCCAGGTTTTTGTAATGGTTTCCCTTTCTATTTTGGAAAGTCATTATATATTGAAAGAATTCCCAAAAATATAATTAATAAAAAGACAAAATGACATCTGACTCAAAACCTTGGTCATTGACCCATTTCCCGGCCAAGTTGAAAAAAAAAAAAAAAAAAAAACATAATTAGGATAATCTTGCCACATCTGGTTCTTAATTCAGAGCCTCATCTGTGGGCTTATGAACCTATAGGGGAGGGTTGAGACCAACCGAGCTCTAATTGTGCTTTGTTAATGTAATTATTTAAATGTTTATTTTTCTAACATATTATTTCCAATATCCATTATATCTTTTTATGTTAAGGTGTAAATTGTTCTATTTTTTCCTCTCTGCCTTTGGAAGGGATGTTAAAATTTCAAAAGGGACATAAAAACTTATTGGTTTAAAAAAAATCCTGAATAATGTGTTTCATCATCTACCAAGCTTGAAGTTAGGTGTTTGACAGAGCTAGCACATGTCTAGTGCATAGACATTCTGTTGAACCGGAAATCATGCTGAAGACCTTCAGGAAGTCACCTTAGTGACACTAAACACCAGTTTTTCTCTATAACTCTTTTAAAAAGTAGGGGAAAGGAGTAGAAAAGAGATCAATTTTGTCCACTGAGGTAGAGACCCTTTACTGCTTGAATTGGATTTTCTTTTATTTATTGGGAATCAGAAGCATGCCCTAGAAAGCCAGCTATGAATAAATAAAAGGGAAAAAATGCCATATTTCTTCTTAATATCTTTTTTCACCCTTTCTCCATCCTTTCCTCTTTTTTGTTTCTTCTTATGCCTGTCTTGTACCTCTCTTCTTGTCCATTTCTCCTTTGCTGTGTTTTTTTTCCCTTCCCTTTTTTTTCTCCCTCCCTTCCTAACCTTTTAGTGAATCCTTCTTTTATACATTATAGAAAACTTGGAGATATTACAAATAGTAGAAATACTTACAGACAGAAATTAACAAATTAATCAGATATTTCCTGTGTTACTCTGCTTTTAAACACCAATAAATGTAATCTGCCTTATCCCTGGGTATTCATTACGGGATTTTCTCAGACCAGGCAACTGAAAGGATGATTTCTAAGGAAATACAGTACTCTTGCCTCACTTTAGTGGGCAATAGCCCATAAGGCACCTGTTGTGCTGTTATTATTGACATCATTGCTGCCTTTGTAAAAATACTAATTATAGAGTTTTGGGAAGGAAGATAGACATCTCTAAACAAGATGCTGAAAACTGAAAAGCAAATTTGGCTGGCAGTAGCTCTCCACTCTGGCTGCATACTAGAAACATTTAGGGAGCTTTTTAAAATACAGATGAATGAACCCCAACCCAGAACGATGACAACAGAATAGATAGTAGGACCTAGTATTGTATTTTTAGGCAATTCCCATCCAGGAGATTCCAATGTTCTGCCATAGTTGCAAATCACTTGTATGGAGGAATTTGTAAGAGAGAAAACGTAAACTCCATTAATTGCACAATTTTGAATTAATCAAAAAGTAGAGCACCTTGTATCTCATTCAGAGTGGATTTTGTGTAGCTGTAATGCAGGTGAAATAAAGCAGCACATTATATCCCCCCTGTGGCCCCTAATATTCCTTTTAGAGACCCTTTGAATCTGTGTCTGAGGCTTTAGCTCAGAAACCATAGCTACCAGTGCAGCCAATGTTTAGGCACCTTCTTTCTCTCATAGTTTTTGGATGTTTCTTGCTTCCAGATGTTACCCTCTTCACACTGATGGGACCTCAGACAGTGGATTATGGTAATGAACATAAATAGATTTAGGCTGGCCAAAGGAAGTCTGCAGAGATGATGGCTATAGCTCTTCAGAGTCTTGCAGAATAAATTGGAACTTTAAAAGAAGAGAAGAAGAGGAAAAACTAAAAAAAAAAAAAAAATCCAATAAAAAAAATCTTTATCTAGGAGTCAAATTTAACTGGGGGTCTTGCATTCTTACTTGGTAAATCTAACAACTTTAGTCAAGGCACACACACAAAAAATAACAACAGGGTTTACAAATGTCCAGAATGTTAGGATAATAAAAAATAAGAACTCAAAGATTAAATCTATGTGGCCCCTATTAGACAAGGCTGAAAAGTAGAGAACCATGAATTTACTTGACTTCCTTCTTTGAAAACTCAGTACCTATGTTTCCTTAATAAAAAGAAGAGTGGAGCTTCTATTTTATGTTATTTCAGGCTTATACTTAATGAAAGAAATTTGAATTTCTATGCCTTTCCTGTGGCAATGAAAATTCACCATAAAAGGGTTTCCCAGGAAGGCCACAGAGTTACCAGCTTATGGCCCAAGAGATGTCTGCAAAGGTAGATGCTTTTGGTTCAAACAACAGTTGCAATCCCCAGACAGTGCTCTGTGCCATGTCTGTGCTAACATGTGAAGAAGCCTCCACAAGTATAAAAACAATCTTTTCCACAACACAGCAGATTCCCTTCCATAAAGTAACACAAATCTACTTCTTTGCTGTAAAATCAGAGAAGTTCATAATAATTGAAAACCAGTACTGTATTTTATTTCATGGGGAAAATAATGAGCTAGAATTGTGCTTCTTCAACCTACCTTCCCTGTGAGTAAGATTAGGCAATTCCCAAAGTCTTGTTTATAAATTAGTTAACTAACTGGTTTAATCTATTTTCTGATAACCCCTAGTGATTTCCAGTCAAATATGGCTCTTGGATGAAATCTATAATGTCAATTACTTTAACATATTTAAACAGAAGTCTATACCATTGCAGTTACTAAAAGAATTGTGGTAAGGCCAGGAATCGTTCTGAGCACATTCACGGAAACAATTCCTTGTCCCCTTGGTAGGATCCTGCTATACTATTTTCCCCTTTAAATTAATCATTTGGTGAAAAGCCAGAGATATTCTCTGAAAATTTTTTATTATTTTAATATTCTATCCTGCAGAATGGCCATGGAACTGAAGACTAGGAAAATACAGTGTATTAAAGGAATAGGCATTTGCATTCTCTCACAGTGTCTCAATCAATAAATATTTGATACATATATTTATTAATTTGTATTGATTGATTTCAGCAAGCATACAGGGCAGATGAATAGAAACATGCCCGTTAGATACAGGCAGTCTCAGGTCAATAATGCTTGATTCAAAGATGCGGTTAGAGCCTCGGCTGGGTAATCCTAGGCAAATCCTCATCTGTGAAATGGGAATGACATTTCAACTTAGTGATGGAGAATCATTAGAAATGATGAATGATGATCCTATATGGAAGTTCTTTCTGAATTGCTTCCTAAGTGTAATATATTGTTATCATCTCAGCGATTTAAAAAAGGTAAGGAAAACGAGGAAATAATGACACCCATACACACTAACTCTGACAAAGGTGAAGGAGTGAGTGATGTTTCATGGTTTTAGTCCAGGTCTATAATCAAATTATTGATACAGCCAAATTATATATTTGATCTTAAACTACTAGCTATGATTTATCAAAATTTATTGGTTCTTGTCATTTAACACTTTAAGAAGCTTATACTTGATGCTCAATCTATAAATACTAGCAAATACAGAAAAGTATGTAGAAATTAAAAATCTTAATTTGATCATCTTGACATAATGTTAATACTTTCCTATGTTTCTATTCAGTCTTTTTATCCTGTACACATATACAAGCATAAATATATATTTACATTTAGTTAATATTTCTATCATATTATTTAATCTTTATGTATTATGTGTTTTTTACGGGTATGAGTGTATTTTTATAGAATTTTTAGTTTTGGTTTTATTCCACATTATCAGGAAAATTTCATTTCTAAGATTAGACATTTAATAATATATTTTTCTATTTTTTTTATTGTTCAAATATTTTATTCTGATGAATCCCACTGCAGTAGGGGGACCTGATAGCTTTTTGACTGCTGAGATAACTAATTTACAAACTTATTTCAAAATTTCTTCATGTTTCCATAGCGCAATATACAAAATGTGGCAAGTATTTACCCAAATGTCCTTATTGATGGGAGGTACATTGATAGGGTATAACATAACTTTATGCTGACATGTTGAGTGATAATTTCACCACCCTAACTGTGACAGCGTTTGAAATAAACAGAATTTTCTAATATTCTAGAAGAGTGTGACAGATATGCCTTTAATCTCAGGGGAGTCAATATCGGAACTATATAAAATGGTATGAGCTTCTGTCTCCAGATTCCTAGGCCAGAAGAGACCATCAAAGGACACGGGTAGAGTTTCAGTTTGCTGTGTTCTATGGAATGATTCATTGAAATAACTCCCTCGGAGGAGTCATTTGAAACAGGAGGAAAAAAGAAAAGATGATGTCGGAAGAAGACATGTCCTTGATTTGAAGGCCAATGGGGAAAAAAAAAAAAAAACTCTATCTCTGTGTCTACATTTATATTTATGTCATCTAATTTAAAACACTATGCGAATTTAAAGAAGTATCATTAGATAGAATAGTTTAATTCTTTTCAGTTTTTTTCAATATAGACAGATAACATGAGATACCTGAGAATATAGTGAATAATAGCAAAGGAGTTTGTAATTCAAAAGGAATGTACATTTTGAACTAAAAGAAATGGGCCTGTCAAGCCATTCATATGGTGATTGCCAATCCTAAAATACAGAAACAAAATATAAACCCACATATATATCCTAAACTTCAAATGATATATTTATTTTTAAACTACCTACAATATGAGCCAAAAGACAAATTTTTAAACTAATACCTGTGCTCTATTATAACTGACATTTAGGCTATTCCATCTGACAACGTTCTCTAAATTTTTGGTCATTGAAAATAAACCAATATAGAATCTGATCCCTGAGGCAGAAAGTAAAAAGAATGAGTAAATCAGGCTACAAAAAAACTACATTTAAACTCAAGTTGATTTTAGCTTAACAGAACACACACACACACACACAAACACACACAGGTTCTTTATTTGAAACTTTTATTAAAAGATTGACATTTGTAGTACCTAGAGTGAAGAATAAAATTTTACCTACTAGAGAGATGAAATTAAAAAGCAAAAGCAAAAGTAAGATTCATCATCCAACAATAACCAATATGCACTATGTACTAAGACGGTGATGATGGACTTTAAGATCGACCATTTAAGGAAGTTCTTCTTGAGAAAGTAACTTTTACTGAGACTTAAAAGATGAGAAGGTAACTAAATTGAGATTTAAAGGATGAAAAGAATCGAAGTACTTCTCCCATTTTCTAGAGTACCCTGTTTGTTTTCTTTATAGCATTTAATTACAAATTGTGAATATTATAATTGTTTGTCTCTAAAGTTTTTCTTTCTTCCACATAAAATGTGAGGTCTAGGAGAGCAGGGGCCACCAGCTTGAGTATGTGGAGATGATATTGGTACAGGGGAGTCAGTGAATATAAGATAGAAGAGTAAAAATCATGCAGGAGCTACTCCAGGTGTCTAGGTGAGATCATAGGTTTTCAGACTATGTAGGCAGCACTCAGAATTAAAAGATGTAGACAGATTCAATATAATGTATTAGAGCTAAAACCAAAAGCAATTACTGATAAATAGGATGTGGTAAGTGAGAAAAAGGGAAGTAAACAGGGTATCTCCAAGTTTCCTAGCTTAAGTAATTCAGTGCGTGGTGATGCCTTCTTCTGAGGCAGTAAGATTTGAGTAGGAGACTAGTTTGGGAATGAAATCAAGAGTTCCATTTTAGACATTTTAATTGAATATGTCTATGAGTTAATCAAGTGACAATAACAAACATGTGGTTAAATATGTTTGTTGTGAGTGCCACGTTTAGGGAGACTTGACCTGGCAGTTTATTTCCACAGTTATTTATTAAGCACCTATTTCTCAAAAAAAAAAAAAAAGCAACAACGAAAAAACAATTATTCATTTATAACTTCAAGGAGCTTTTAAAATTAGAGCAATAAATGAACATTAGAGAATTAACAAAAAATAGAAGATAAAATATGTAAAACTGGTATTCTATGATCCTGGGAATTGGTTTTAGAGGGGGTCTTTGCAAGTGAATAAAATAAATAGATATCTTGTGAACTCAGGGACCACATTTACAGATGAAATGTTTAAAACCAGAGAGTTCCTCCACTTCTAGGTATCCATGTAGGGCTGGAGAAAAGGAAACAGTATAAGAAGATATTTTACCATAGGGATCTGCAAGATGGAAAAGGCCTGTCCTTATCTAAATGTAAAACCTGTCATTTTCCCACTCCTGACCTTCTCTCCTATTCTAATTCTTCAGCCAAATGAAACGTTTTTTCTGGGTTACCTCACACATTATAGGGAGGTACTGAGGTCAAATAAATGGAGGGACACAAGGTAGAAGCAAATTGGTGACTGTTCTGCCCCTCCATTTATGTCTCCCCAATCAGAAAGCCCTCTGTGTATACGGATGTGTGGAGCTAGTGGACACGTGGCGCTCCATGAGTTTGGGATATTGTTGTTAGGTGACGTGACTCCTGACCTTATTCTGTTTCTTTGAACCAGAGGAGGAAAGTTAATCAAATGACAAGGTAACATATTTTGACTGGACAAAGCTCGTGCTCTTTTATGTAGGGAATAATTAACCTATGAAAATCACTGATGCTGGACAATATTAAGCAGATAATTTAGGAAGACTGTAGGAAGACTGTAAAAGGATGAATATAATTAACCAAGGCAGTTTTAGAATCTAGAAATCACAGCCTGTACATCGCTAAGTCTTGATTTAGACAATAAGCTGCTTACCTCTCAGAGAAGAGCCAATCTGTACTGCCCATACCCACTACAGAAAATGAGCATCTTATACATTGAGCCTTATAGACTAAGCAGTCTTTGCTAAGAATGACTGGAGTTAGGAATCTCTGATTATAAGAATATTCTTCCTAACCAATAAACAGACATTACCATTTATTCACTAATTGCCCCTCTCAACATTTGGAAGTTGATGTCTCATAAACATCTATTAGCCTTTTCCAGGAAGATGATAAAAAGACTAGCTGAATTTGGAGATTATAAAATTCTAGATAAATATTATTATAATGTTTATCATGTTCCTAGTTCTGGCCACTAAGTAGAATCCACAGAATCCTGACTAAAACAATATTTTTTTCCTGGAAAGGCAGGTTATAAGACAGCTCTGAAAGAATCTAAAACTGTTACATAGGAATATGAAAAGCACAGACATTGATCTGAAAAAAAGATTTAAGGGCTATCAATTTATGAGAAACACATTTCTTGGAAGATATGTTGCTGTGTGGGGGCAGGGCACATAGTTGCACTCATTCTGCCTGACCATATTTAAGCTGAGCCATTAAAGATGCTATTGCTTTATCCAGCTGTTTTAGGACAATTAGCCATGTGACAGCCAGACGGGAGAGTAAGATAGCAACAGCCATTTCAGCACAGGCATATGTCTTTGCTTCATTGAAAATAAAGGGGCAAAAACAAGACCAAGTGAACAATGCTAGTAGAATACATTAAGTTATCTTCCTTCAGTGTTGTTCATTAGTTTGACTGCAATCTAAATCATCTTCCATCAGAGACAAGAGAGTGACAAGTCTTGACTGTTTTAATATTGTTTAAAGATTGATTAATTGAGTATCCTAGGTAATTTGAATTTAAATTAGTAAAAGTAATGATCCTTAATTTTTAAAGTTCTTGATGAATCACAAACTCTCATTAGCTTTAAAAACTTAGGGTTGAAGGTGAAAGTCTTTTGAAAACTGCTAAATCAATACTATTTTGCAGTGTTACTTCACCAAAGCTGAAATAAAAGTTATTATTCAAATGTTTATTTTGCTTTAAAGTACCATACAGGCAAATATGTGTTTTTAATTTTGGTTTCATCGTTAAACGAAAGTTGAAATCCAGGACACCCTGAAGAACAAGGGTGTGGTGGGTTTCTTTCCATTGCCATTTCCCCGACTGGCGTGTCCCCAGAGTGACCCTACGTGATGATTTCTTGTCCTGTGCCTTTTAAGCTTTTCATCTAGGCTAACAAAGAAAAAGTCCTTTATAAGTTTCTACTCTAGCCATATGAGCACTTTGTAATAGATGTGGAAAGGCAGCAGCCCATCTCACTAGACATCGACAAGGCAGTAAATAAATTTTCCACTCTGGGCCTCTGCCAAAAGCAGTCAGCATTCTGCAGTCCCTGCTCTCCTGGCCAAGGAAAGTCACACAGAGCATTAGTCTCAGTCTCTAGATTATTGTAAAGGGAGGGCAAAGAAAGTAGAAGAAAGAGAGGAGGGCGTAAGTAACCTTGAGCCTGGAAAGTCACCCCTGAAGGGTGAGGAAGGAGGGTAGGGAAAGTTAGAAACTATTCTCTAACTTCAATATCTGTTTGTCAGACTGCACTGCAGAATTTTCAAAATGGTATTCCACAATCACTTTGGATTGTATGTATTTTTCAGCCTTTTAAATACTATGCATTTTATGATTTGTATCTCATATATTTCAGTTTTTACTCTGTTTTTTCAGTCTTAGTAATACTTCCATTTCTTATAAACTAGTTCTCAAGCTTTTTCTGAAGGTTTGATCTGCCCTACCAGCCCAGACCTCTAATTTTTTTCTTAATTAATTTTTCCCCTATGTTTTTCCCTGAGGATGTAAAGAATTCAGTCTTGCTTTCTGAGTCTAGGAAGAGTAGATTTGTAAAGCATGCGGTCTTAGTGTGTGAAGTGAATTTTATTTTTATCCTCTAGTCAAATCAGCTTCCGTGATTTTGTAATATATAATGTGGCTGTAGCACTTCTAATGCATGGAGACATTAATATCACTGAAGGACTCATCAGGCACAGAAAAGTCAAAATCCTCTGCCCTGGATTTTGCCTTGTATGCCTTGGGTGAAGGGCTTCTCTTGCCTCAAAACCAAATTTTATAGAATATGGATATGGATCATCAAATGAGATTTTTACAGTACAGTAAAGTGTAAATCTAATTGAAGCCAGAGCCAAAAAACAAACAAATACTGTAGCACAAAAGTGGTTTCAGGCAAGAAATAAAAGAGCCAACCTGGGTATGTTCATAAAGTGCTAGCCAGCCATGAGACCATTAGGATCAGGGAGCCCCAGGGCATCACAGTTGTACAGAAATGCTCAGGTGATGCCCAAGGGCATTTAATTACATTATTCTAATTTGTATTATTAATGACAATATTAAAGCACAGACAAGCAGTTTGGTGGAAAATTTAGAAGAATCAAAGATGACATAAATATTCATTTTCCCTCATCTCGTCATTTTGCAAAAACACATACAGCCAGCCATTCACTTAATCACAGGCCCATACCCCAGTCTTCATTAACCACAGATAGGGCAACATGCCCTTAGGAACAGGACTCAGCAGATATTTGCATCTTGGCTTCCTCACTCTCTTCCCTGCCGAGTAGTTATTCTGCCAGGTTGAGAATATTGCCCCTGATGTTTGGTGTCTCTTAAAATCAAGCCTATCCATGTAGGCTGAGTGAAGGAGCCACGGAGAGAGGTAGACCTGTTTTTGGCACTTCTTCCTCCATGCTCAAGGAGAATCTCAATACATATCAGAATGAATAAATGAATGATAAATTAAGCAAATGCATAAATGAACTGTAAAGTCATTTGCTGGAAGAACTTTTCTGAAAAAAAAAAAAAAATTGCATAACTCTCACATGAATAAATGTAGGCCAGGGCCAGGCTACCATTCAAAAAGCTGAGTTCAAGTTTTCTGCTTTTCCTTTCCAGTCAGATAAATGAATTGGGCAAGTGGTCCTTGAGAGGTCAGAGAAACACCAAGTTAAAATAATTTGATTTCTGTGGTGTAACTTGACCAATATTTTTTAATGTGGTGAATAAGACATTTGACATTAAAACAGATATTCTATATATTTCACTAAAAAAGGGTATCTCTTATAAAATTGCAGCTGGGAAGGGAAAAAGAGAGGAAGATAAGCCTGCAGCGGGAAGGGAAGAATCCTTGTCTCACTGTTAGTGTCGGGTTTTCATAAGGAGACTGCTTCATAATGACACAAGTGGAAAGCAACCAGAAGCCAACCCTAAATCTCAGCTTGATTTCAGAATGGAATAGTGAATGCTTTCTAATAAACTAAAAAGAGAACTAAGCCTTTATATTTTTCTTTTTCTCTTTCTCTCTTTCTTTCTCTTTCTTTCTCTCCTCTCTCTCTCTTTCTTTCTTTCAGACAGAGTCACTCTGTCACCCAGGCTAGAGTGCAGTGGCGTAATCTCGGCTCACTGCAACCTCTGCCTCCCAGGTTCAAGCAATACTCCTGCCTCAGCCTCCCAAGTAGCTGTGACTACAGGCACCCACCACCATGCCTGGCTAATTTTTTCTATTTTAGTAGAGACAAGGTTTAATTATGTTGGCCAGACTGGTCTTGAACTCCTGACCTCATGATCCACCCACCTCAGCCTCCCAAAGTGCTGGGATTACAGGCATGAGCCACCACACCAGGCCAAGTCCTTATATTTTTCAAAAAACCTTGACACTACAGGATATTAAGAAAATTACATTCACTGTGGTAAATTAGCTCATCCTTGGTTTGTGCCTGAAAAAATGTTTGAAGTGATAAAAAGAGATAGAAAGGAAAAATATCAGAGAGTTAAGACAAGAGTGAACAAGAAAGAGTAAAGGTGAAAAGGAAAATAGGGAAAGAAATAAGAGCAAATTAGAGAAACAACATATTATTACTGTCTAAAAGAGAAAGGCTGAAAAGTGTGGAAAGAATAATGTGAAGGAGATGGAGGCTATTTTTGTTATAGAAACTCAAAGAAGTGGAGATGAACACGAAGATGAATGAGCAGAGAACTGTGTTTAGGCAGGTAAAAAGGAAAAATAATAACAACAAAAGAATATCTTAGTGCATACTCTGGGCCAGGTCTGAGTGTAAGGACCTTATATATGTAGCTATGTATTTAACACTCAAAACGAGCCCATTATAATAGTAATGGATCCTATTATCCAGATTTCAGAGGTAAGGAAACGAAAACAAAACACAAAACAAAACAAAACAGAAAACAAGTTAACCAATTTGCTAGGATCACAAGTTGGAGGAAAAGTTGGGGTTAAAACCCAGAGGGTCTGTTTTCAGAACCTGTACTGTGGAATACTGTACTATTCCACCTTCCATGATATAAGCAAGAAGAGGAACAGAGACAAGGACAGAACAAGGGAAATACAAGGACTTTATGTTTGGTTTTGATAGAAAAAATATGTTCTTAGGCTTGAAATGAATGCCATCAGCCCTCAGCAGCCTTGCAGCAGAAAGCAGAGGCTTAGTCTGTTAGCGGCAGTGAGGGAAATGGATAAATAATTGATTAGGCACAGCGTGCTCTGTGTGTGCAGATCTATAGAGAGGAGAGGGGTCCAAGAGGCAGAGCCAGATGGCGAGCTGTAATGTGCCCATATTAATAGATGTCTTCATTAGATGACATATTTGCAGGAGTCCAGGACGAGTGCCTTTCAGCCTTTGCCAGACACAGACAAGGTCTAGAGATGAAGGTGACATTACGTGGAAGACAATGGAAGTGTCAGGTCAGGTGCAAAGGAAATGGAGACATAGAGGTTTCCTTGTTGCAGTAAGAGAAATAGCTTACATTACAAAGGCAGTCACTACTCTCTTTGTGAATCCATCTCCGAATATGTGAAATCACAAGGCTCTCCTATCCACCTCCACCTCCATTCTGTATTTCTGATACAAATCTCTACTACTCACTGTATTTCTGTTCTCAAGTGCATCACTACTTTCCATTTTCTCTACCAATTACAGCTTCTCCCCTCTCTGTCCTCCCATGGCTTTCCATTAAATGCCCTTATCACATTTCTTCCTGGACACCGACTGCCTAGCCACATTCTCCTTCACTTTCTTTGATAATATTATTGTCCTTGGTAGCAATTGCTAGTAGACTGGTCTTATATTGACAGACAGCTGATGGTCAGCTCAAAATTGTTAAGCAAATGTTAAGTCTAAAACTTTTATAGTATATATGAAATAATATTGGTAACTTTAAACTTAAATACCCTTGAAATGTTTTCTGAACAGATGTTAAATATTTCAAGGACTTTGGCTCTCTGGACTCTTTATATATGCAGAGACACATACACATATTGCCCCTCCAGAGATTAAAAAGTTTGTCATAATTAGAATTCTACATAGGCTGAAACAGAAAAATTTGGCAGAATAGTTTTTGATTTGTATGACTATTATCAGACTACTACAATACTGCATGTAATTACTGCTCCAGATTTCCCCCACACTCCAGGAAAAAAATATGTCACCATGTGGAACACAGTATCAAACTTCTAGAATATTGATAATAGCACGTAATTTATTAAGCACCCAAAAACTGCCAAGTATAATGCTGGTACTGTAGGTCATGGAATTTAGAAAATTATGTCAAGTAGCTTAAGCTGCAGAAGAAAATGGGATGCATCATTAAAACTAAATGAAAGACTCTTTAGATTGGCAGCCTAATTCTAAGTCTGCACTGTTAAGGAGAGTTATTTGCATCATAAGGCTAGGATAAAAATACTTTCACTCTTGGCTAAACCTTGGTTAGTTTCCAGCACGCTCTCCAGCTTACACAGAGTTTTTTATGTCCACATTGCCAACATAATTGGAGCCAGACATTCAGAGTCAGTGTGGAAGTGAGCGGGATCTGCCCCTAGCTTCTGCCAAGGGAGCATCATCAAGATCGGGTTTGCTCTCTACACAGGATAGCACTTTCCTGGACATTGTCCTAACGTCAGGTCTCAGTGTACCTATGGATTAGAGGTTAGAGGCAATCGGCAACAGACATGTACCTAATGTTATTCATCCAAAGTTTAAGATGGACATGAGATTTTTACCTGATGTCCTCTAATCATTCAGATCATAGTTTTGTAAAAGACTTCATCTTGTTGATAATAGGACTCAAAATTCCCTAGCAAGTTTGACTTAAATAGAAGCCACTGGAAGGAGATTGGTGTCTGTGTTTTGTACCTTTTTCAGCCCAAGTTTTCAGTGAACCTCAAGGTTCACTATTTTCATTTTATTTGCAGAGTGGTTTAGAAAATAGCTGTAGATAACTTTTGTAGCCACCTACAATGGCTTAAATTAGGAATGAATTTTGACTCTACTTAACATTTTCATTTCTAAATAATTGCTTTAGAAAATGTCATGTATTTTTTCCCCTGAATTGTAGCTGTTGATTCACCTAAACTATTTACGCACAACTTGTGGCAGTTGCTGTCAGGCATGTAATTCCTCTTTTCCCCTTGAGACTGTTCATTTGAACATTTGGATTAAGATATATTCTGGCCTCAAAAATTAAGATGAAAAATAACTGTAAAAAGACTTTGAAAACTTGAGAACTTGGTTGGCAAATGCCAGGCTTCATTTTTGCCACAAATATTTTGTACCTATTACAAAACCTCTTGACCAAATTCTGCCTTACATTTCCTCCATCTGCTAGATAGATTCTTGGTGGTCTTGAGAGAAAGAAAACAGAGTGGTGGGGAGTGCTGGTTTGCGAGTCAAGAGTGCTTGGGCTAAAATTCCAGCTCTGCAACTTTCTAGCTCTGGGAATTAACAAATCCATGTGAACCCATTTCCTCATCTGTAAACTAGAGTTAACGATATCACCTCCTCTTAGAGTCATGATAAGGATTAAATGGAATAATATATATGAAGCACTTAACTTCCCTGGTGCACAGAATTAATTAAATGAATATTAGTTGTCATTAATATTGCCATTTTCCCCAGGTGTTTACTTTCTGCTGTATGAACTCCTATCCTCCAATATTCAAACGAAAGATGTTTCTTAAATACCTACATGTGACAAGACCACGACAAGCACTGGACTTGTTTCCTTGGCTGAATATATTCTTCATTTGCAATAGTTTAAAAAATAAATACCAATAATTTTTATTTCTTTTGATAAATTTTGGTGCAAAATTATTTTCCTTCCATTCCTGAAAGGTTTCAGAAAGACCTTAACAAATGCTTACACAACTTACTTAGAAGTTTATTTTGAGATCTTGTTCTCCAAGGTCATCATTTGGTATTTTACAAAAGAACAAGATATTTAGATCATATGCTGTTTCTTCTCTCTTGTTTGTTTAAAAAAAGAGTCAAACAACCAGCTAATCACTGAATGCTAATGCACTTCTATCTCACAGCAGTGAACATATCTCTATAATTAAGTTAACTGAATAAGAAATGATTTCTACAAACATGCTAATTGGCTAAAATTTCCAGGTAAAAGTCAATTCTCCAAGAAATTGTTGAACTATGAAATTGTTGTCAGGTAAATATTTTGGTGGTGTATAAAAATTCATCTCTGGTAAATATACTATTAATATGTTATAGTTTGTGGATGACAGTACTACATACAAATATTTACCTGTCAAAATACCTGACAGGTAAATATTAATATGCCTGAATAACTGTAAGTTAGCTTTGACTAAAAAAAAAAAATAAAAACAAACAAAAGGTGCCAGAGGCAATAGCTTCTTAAATATCAAAATATAGAATATTCAAAAGTTATGGGAAATGTGACAATAGTGTATAACATAAGCTATTTGTAGACTGTAGGGAAGTGCTTAAATTAAGACATCACAAGTCAGAAGAGGGAGTTATGATAATAAATCCAAGAGACTAGAGGATAGGAGACTTAATACCATTTATTAACATCCAGTGAATATTAACATTTGGTGAATAGGTGAAAGGGTGGACCATGCCAAGTATAAATTTATCTTTGATGTGATAAGAACATGAATGACAAAAGACAACAATGTTATCAAACCGGTCTAAACATGCTGGATAATTTCTTTGGAAATTAGTTCCTGTAGATACAACTATAAGAACTATTATGCCTCTATTTTAGAATTAAGTAGGCTATGTTGCAAGGTTTATAATTTTTAAATTAATTCATTTTCATTTAAATATTAGCATGGGATTAGAAGCTGATTGAGACAAAATGGACACAGTTTGAAAGAAGGACGGCCAGGCAGTGCTACACGGGGTTAGTTGGCAGTATCGTTATGATGATTTATCTGTCAATGATTTACGTGGTGCAGGACAGGCAGTGTGTGACAGCACAGTTTCTGATTTAGAGGTTTTGAATCTAGGTTAGAGAAAACTGCAGTATAACATTTATCAGCTGATGTCAACTCTGAAATGCAAAGTTTATTGGCATTTATGCCTCTAGGTTTGAGGAGAAGATAGAAGTAAAAAACTGGTAAAGGAGAGAAGTCTTGGGCAATGGGCCAAAGGAGCATAGTGGTAGGGGAAAGGAGGTCAGAGAGGGGGCAGAAAGCACTGGAAGTAGCTCAAACAAAGTGAGCTCCTCTGCCCAAAGCAGCACCTCTCTACCTGCTATTCACTGTTTTCCTGACTCTAGAGAGAAGAAACTGGGAAATTCACACTTGGTGAACAAGGCCACTGAAGCCCTGAAAACTTTAATATGAAGTTTGCTCGCCATGGTGATTGATAGGTACACGTTAATAAACTTGTATTTGAAAGACAGTGAAAAGAGCTTTGCTTACCTTTCAGAGGTGCCACTCTCATGCTAGCAAATCAAGCTGAAACAATCACCAAAAAGAGTAAATGCAGCAAAATACTAACAGATGATATTTGTGGAACATTTGATGTGGGCCAGATGCTCAGCAAAGCTCTCTATCACACCTTTAATCTTCACAACAAACTCCAACAGAAATACTATTATTATTGCCATTTTGCAAACAAAGAAAGTGAGACATGAAGAGGTTGGGTGATTTTTTCTTTTTTTTTTTTTTTTTAGCTACATTTGCACCCTGGTGTTTTCAAAGCAAAGACAAGGCTCATTGAGAATAATACTCTGATGGACAGGAATGCCAGGACCTGGATAGAAACTCAAGTTTCCTCTCCTGTAATGTTTTTATTTCTTTTCTATGAAACTGTCTTTCCAAAAAAGAATTTTTAAAAAAATACAATGAGGGGACAATTTTAAATTTAAATGTGAAACAAGCAAAGATGAAACAGAAAATGGGCAAATTGAAACAGGAAAAATGGTAAAAATAGGAATTGCACACAAGTCTGGTTGGAGTTCATACAGGAAGGTTCTATTTCTCCAGAGTGTTCTGGAAACAGAGTTGCTTACCTAAAACCAGTGCACTGTTCTCACACCTAGCAATGCTGACCCAGGCTGTAGGTTGTAGGCTGTAATACCTTGTTGTTTGGGTGACTTAATTGCTTGTTTCCAGGCATAGAAACAAAGATGCATTAACTGTGTCATTCAAAGACAGTCATAAAGCCAGTGTGGGGACAATAAAGGTAAAAAAGTATGGTGCTTTTTAGGTTATAAGCAAGCCAAAGAGGAACTATGCTGAGAATGTCCACAAAGCACTGAAGTGATATTCAAATTATATTTGTGTGATTGTTTCTCCTATGGGAATCAAGTATTCTTTGCTATGTCTCCAGCGTTTCATACAGTAAATGCCATTGCAGGAATCTGATAGATACTCATTGAAGTAAACCACAAAAGATCAAAGAAAAATGTTGAGTTCTTGGCAAAAATATGTAAGCAATGGAGATAGTAAGAAATAGGTGCATTTGTGGAAAAGTCCCTGGGGAATGCTCTGAGGTGCATGCACACAGGTGTTGAGAAAAATCACAAAGAGATTAAGGAATTATGTAAAAGAAAACACGATTTACACCAGGTGCAGCGGTTCACACTGGTAATCCCAGCACTTTCAGAGGCTGAGGCAGGAGGATTACTTGAGCACAGGAGTTTAAGACCAGCCTGTGCAACACAGCAAGACCCTGTCTCTGCAAAATATTAAAAACAAAAATTAGCTCAGTGTGGTGGCAAACACCTGTAGTCCTAGCTACTGAGAAGGCTGAGGCAGGAGGATAATTTGAATACAGGAGTTCGAGGCTGTAATCGGCTATAATCGTGCCACTGCACTTCAATCTGGGTGACAGAGTGAGACCCTGTCAAGCAAGCAAGAAGGGAAGGGAAGAGAAGGGGAGGGGAGGAGAGGGGAATTAAAACTTAAGAGGACAACTTAGTAATGCTTATGGAGAACATTGAAAAATCATACTCTCTTAATCTTTGAACGGATGAGGACATATCCCAGAAATAATGGGGAGACATCTGGAGACAGGAGACTAAAAACAGGAAAAGACTGCACATTTTTAGTGTGATGTGACACCCAAAAGACTAATGTTATTTTTGAATGCAGTCTATTTAGAGCATTTCGTCAAGGAATAGAGGGTGACAGTTCCACTCTCAATGACATTCATGAGACCTATTGTAGAATGCCCTTTTCCGTTTGGTTTGTCTGACTACCAAAAATAAGTAGACAGATTGGAAGGAGTCCAAAGAAGAGTTTCACAATTGATTAGGGAAAAGAAGCTGACTTATGGGAAAAGTTTGAAAGAATTATGTCTGTACAGGAGGGTATGTGTATATATGTTACAAAGCCATAAATGCCTATTGGAGGAAGAAATAATTTACTGACATTAAAAGGCTACAGGTTGAACTGTACAGTGAAATGGGTTTTGAAAAGAGAATTTGGATTACGTATTGGATGGAAATTACTTGGTGGTTAACGGCATCTAGATGGCATTTATTTGGAAATAGTGCGTGCCCTGATGTGAAATGCTGAAACATGTCTTCCACGCACATTCAAGAGAGGAATGGAGGCAAAACAGGAGGTGAAGGGATTTGATGTCATTTTAGACACTTTCCATCTCAAATCCATCACATTGCACATTGTAGCTGTGTGTAGTGTATGCATGTATTACATTTACTTCAAATGTAAGCCGTTTTAATCCTGTATGTATTAAGATACTTAATCCTTTCCCCCTCTTTTGAATACCCTTTATGGGAAGCTAAGGTGATTGTAAAACAGTGTTTACCACACTATCTAGAAATACTCCCCATTCTTAAAATGGTTGTGAAAATAACTCAAATATCTAACAAATTAAAAATAATATTAGCTAAGAAGTTATTAAGACATTATGATTGCATTTATGGTAAATGTGTGTACAGAGTGTTGTATAGATACTTTACAAAGAGCCGTTGCATGTATTTCTCCATGAACTTGAAGCACCTCATTCCTTTTGTTAGATTGTCCTCTCCATTTGCTTATAATAGGCCACCACCTCACAATATTGAGACTTTTAAGAAAAGTAATTTTAAATTTAGCAAGGGAGGTAGATGGCCTAAAGGTTAAGGAAAAAGAAAAAAGAAAAAATGAGCACAAATAGTAATATGATACGAGAGTCAGGGTTTAGTAATGAAGTTCACAATCAATTTTACAAGTTAAGGACAGTAATGCTCTTATTTACCTTTACACACTCATCATTGACACTTATAGACCACACAGACATAATAGCTTGTATTCTAAGAAAGTTCTTTTGTATCTTTTTACACTATCCAGTTTAAAAAACTCTTAATCTTATCAGAGAATTAACAATTGAAATAAAAATGTTCCGTTGCTTTGTTTCCTCTTCTGGGCATATAATCAAAATGCCATCTTTTCCCACCCTTTTCATTGCCCTTTGCTGAACTATTCTTTCTGTGTATATTAAAATTATTAACCCCCACATAAAAATAAAAAAGCCAAAAAGGAATAGGGTTCCTCCAGCAAAGCCATATAGTGCTCATACTGATTGAAAACGAGGCATGGAGGTTGAGTTTTCTGTTTTGCTATAGATCCCTATGGAAATTTCAATGGTTTAGGAAAAAGCCCAAAAGGTGGCTCAGAGTTTAACAGCTGCAATCTTAATTTGAATTTCTGGCAAAGATACAACTATGTATGATATATTACAGTTTTAGTAATCTTGAAGGAATTCGGGGCAAACATTTGTTTTGCCAATTTCTGTTCAGTTATCATCTATTCAATCAGTTTATATGTTTCCTTTGTGTACTAGCACTGAATCAAGTTTTGTGGGGATACCATGAGGTAGACTTGTTCTCTATCCTTCACTAATCGCAATATGTTTGGAGAAAAGAAACTAGAACAATTAAAGTAATTCAAGGGTAATATATTGCAGCAGAAATTGCTAATGGAAGATGCAGTATTAAGGAAAAATGGACACATTCAAGTTTCTTACAGAAAGTCCCCAAGGAAAAATGGTGAACTACCGTGATTTAAGGTGGGAAAGTAGCCATAGGAGTAAAAACATGATGGTGAAAACACATGGGGGAATATGGAAGAGACCATGATGGCCAGTGAGAAGGGTCATCTTGAGGAGCGATAGCATAGGTTCTAAGTACATAGAAGAACCCCATTATTATGTATTCTTTACTAAATCGTCCTTGTCTCTTTGTTGACAACAAATATTGTCATCCACTCCTGTTTCTTTTTTCCCACTTTGAAGCAGCTTGTCCCTGGGCATATGTGAAACTGCCTCATAGCTTTAATACTGTAATAGTATAACAAATATTTCATTCTTTTTTGGAAAGGGTTCTCATTATAATAAAAGCCAATCTGTACCCCATAAAGCTCAAAATCTTCCAAAGAGTAGATGTTAAAAGCACCCAGTGGATGAGAGAGTACTATAATCTTACTTTGACTTTTACCCACACCCCCAAAGATAGAGCCTCCCTCTCAAAGCCAATAGCACTAAACTCCTTTCAACATTGAGTAGGTACCTACTTGTTTTGGTTTGCCATTTAATTGATCTTTGAGTTTTTCTTCTCAATTGGATATAAAGTTTTGAAGACTGGAATAGGTTTTACACAAGTTAAATACACAGCAGATATCATAAAACATATATTTAATTAATAGATTTATGAGACTGTGTTTTGTTTCCTTTTTTGTGGATGAGGCAGGCATAATTGTCACCTCTAGAGGCAATATGGATGGGCAAACTTCATCCCATTTCACACAAATGCACAGGAATCAACCATATATTGACTTACTTCACTTAAATATTTCCTATGATGACTTTGACTTTGTCCTGACAACCCTACTAAAGCTAGTCTGTGAAAGCCGGGAAAAAGGTGTCTTATTTCCTTTGTAGAGAGTGATAAATGGTGTTCACTAGCACACTGCTTTGCATATAAGAAGTGTTCAAGAAATGGCAAGCATGATGATGATCTTTTCCTATCTCAGGGAAAAAAATCAAAGGAAGTAAATCTTTTGGTTGATTATGCTATCTTTAATGCTTTTATAGATTTTATTTCTTTCAATCCCTCTGTCATCTTCTGATGCATGGTTTAGATACACTCTTTGAAGCAGCTCGTTCATGGGCATATGTGAAATTACCTTGTGCCTTCAATATTGTTATGATAAATATTTCACTTTTCTCTAGCTTTGAGTTCCTTTTTGCATATAGATTTTTCCTTTTCCTGAGTCATAATATTGTTATAGAGTCAACAAACATTTGTACACACTCTTCTTCATTTCTTCACATATGTGTAATAAAGCGCGGTTTTAATCTCAGCTACGAGAAGCCCGAGTGACCCTGAATCAGCTTCATACAATATAAAGTTCATCAGGTTTAAAATGGAAGCTTTTCCTCTTTCCTTTACTACAAACATTCCTTCTGTCACATCACCCAGAGATAGTTAAAAAGTTGTTGCACTTGCTCACTGCATGTGATACAAACTGTCATCTTTAACTGCAGTACTTTTCTTTTGAATTAGGAAAGAGCTTGTCAATGAATCATGGAAGATTTGGATATTTATTGTGACCTGGGAGTAACTAGGAAAATGTACAATTATATCCCTAGGAAGGTATCTATATAAGAAAATAATTTAAGAAAAATAAAATATTTATGTTCTTGGAGCAAAGGAATATAATTTCAGTGACATTGTTGCTATTTCACTGTTCACCTCATACCTTGACTGACAGATGAAACAGTCTCATGTCAATTTGAAGTGGCTCCTCATCTTGAAAATTTCCCTTTGCAGTGAAATCTCTGGCAGGTTTCTTCAGTTGCCTTGGTGGGAAGGAAGCAAGCAAGATTATAGAGAGACAGAAATACCTCCCATTCCTTCAGCTCTTCACTTGAGTTATTTTTCTTGTATTTTCTGTTTTTCTCTTTGGTAGAATTGATACTGTATTTTTTTCTTACTACTAAGTGATACTCAGTTTCTGAAAAGCAGTTAAAATGAGCCCACTACACATTCATACGTTATATAAAGAGAAGAAGGTTGTAAAGAGGGTTAGACACTGAAGAAATCTTTTTCTTTAGCATAAATAACACCTTTGTAGCAAGTAAAATTTATTTCATGTATTTGTCTTCATTTGTGTGACCATAAAATTCTCTATGATTTTATCACCACAAAATGTATTCCTGGAGCAGGAGGTTCTGAACAGAATTTTAACTTGTCATTCCTAATGTTACTTAACCAAATGGTGTCTCACAAATTTCTACATAAGAGGCATTTGTGAGTGGCAGTCTCATTAGGAGAAGGGAGTGGAATGCTAAGACACTGGCCTTGAAGCTGAAATGTGCATGGGGTACAAACCCTTTTCACTTAGATTCTGTGTTTCAGAGAAATGGGATGGATGTGGCCATGATAGAGAAGCAAAATAAAGTCACTGGGAGGAGTTTAAAAATACCTTATTTCTTCCAGCAAATAAGGCTACATGTGTTTCAAAAGATCCACAGGGACAGGGCAACACCCACCTCTTAAAGTAGGGACCTTAAGCTTAAGTATCATTTAGGGCAAGTTAATTACTTTTCAATTAAGAATTTGGCTTAGATTATGGAATCAGTAGCAGCTACATAGTTTATTATAAGGACTTAGTTGGAAATAAATGAGAAAAAAAATCTAATTATCTTAAACATATCCAAGAGGAACTGTATATTGCTTAATACATCCCCAAAACAGATTTTTGTAGCCTAGCTACATTGCTCTTGATGGATAGTTTTCTGACTGTAGCAGTGGCTTCAAAAATATAGTCATTAAAATGGTTCAAACACTTTTTCTAGCCAGGAAAATGTTACAAAAAGTGTGTCTTTTCTAGAATGTCATTAACAGATACTGACAAATAGTGGAATGCCAGTACAAACTGTACCTGGTGAGCTCAATTCGATACTGGGAGACTGAATGCACTTTTTAAATTCCTCTATCACCACTGCAATACGCACAGCTCATATTTTTCTCCAGAGGACTGCTTGCCAGGCTCATTTGCTTGTACTGCTATACTGCTTTTTTGATCTCTAACATAAGAATTACTTAATGTACTTATAAAACTATAAGATCTTCCCGACTTTATCTCATTAATCTTTTTAACTAAACAAAACCAATTTGCTTTCTTGATTCACCTTTATCCCTCAATCAAGAGCTTGTTTTCTTACCTTCAGCTCTTTTCCCTTAGTTCAACCTTAGTAGACTCGACTGTCACTCCTCATTCCCCTATGCTGTCTTTGTGCCACTGCCGCCAGTAGCATAGTTGAGAACAGAGTTCTTACATGTTTACTGACACACAAAAGGCCAGATCTTTTTGTTTTTAATTTAGCAGATGTTGAGATTAGATTAGATGATTAGATGTTGAGATTTGCCATGCTACTTTTTTTTTTTTTTAAACGGAGTCACCCTCTGTTGCCCAGGCTGGAGTGCAGTGGCGTGATCTCGGCTCACTGCAAGCTGCGCCTCCCGAGTTCACGCCATTCTCCTGCCTCAGCCTCCCGAGTAGCTGGGACTGCAGGCGCCCGCCACCACGCCCGGCTAATTTTTTTTTTTTTCCTTGTTTTTCTTTCAGTAGAGACGGGGTTTCACCATGTTAGCCAGGATGGTCTCCATCTCCTGACTTCATGATCCGCCTGCCTCAACCTCCCAAAGTGCTGGGATTGCCATGCTACATTATTGTTATTAGTCTTTGTTTTAAAATACCAGTATTCCTTGATTCTGCTCTCACAAGGGGAATGTTACCGTATAGGACTCACCAGTTCTCCTTATGAGCCTTCCTTGCCTCCAGGTAATATCCAATCATGGAAACAAAAACATAAAATTATAAAAGAGCCAGAAGTCTTGGCGGCAGATTTCCCAGAGAAAACCTGAGAGTGAATAAAGGTAGTCCTCGTTTCAATTCTTTCCAATAGAAAAGCACAGCCCTACGACTTTTCATGATAATCGCTTGTGCTCTCTGCTCACATTTGTTTTCAGGGGGAAACGTGGAAATCCGGCCCAGTTGCTGAAGCCCTCATTTTATGTACTCCGTATTTTCTTACCTGTACTTTTTCCTAGCCAACTGTGCTGTTTTAACCTAAAAAGATCACTAACACAGGAATGAAGACGTCCTTAGAGAAATCACAATCATTATCTTCTCGATTCATTTTCTTCTCCCTGTGATGGGCTACTTTGGTCAGAGTTCGGGGGTTGGAAGTGCCATTTACCCTGGAAAATGGAGAAATGCAAAATCCATGTTGAAGAAGAAGCAATATCCCATAAAGGTACAAATGAAATTTTGTTGAGAGAGCTTATAAACCCAAGCTCTGTGTGAAAAATAAAGAGAAGTGCGAAGAAAACTTGTGCAGGTCTACTCAGCAAGAATATGTAAGGATTTATCGGAGCTCATATGGATTCTTTCTGCAATTCAATAATACTGTCCACTTCCATTCTGAGCACATCTGAACTCTTGGGTGCAATGAAAACAGGGGAATCATTCTTACCCTTCGTTGATAGAATTTTCATGTACTCTCAGTCTGCCTACTAACGTGAATATTCCATTTACGATATTTATCCCTTTTTCTCTGTCTCTAAATTCTTCACTGCATACACAAAAGTAACTTAAGGATTTTATTTTTATTACTAATTAGGTGTAAATCACTGACTATCGTAACTTAGGTAAAACTTCTCTTCAGAGTCTCTTCCGCCAGTTAGTAATATATCTGCCATATTTTGTCTCTTTAATCATAGTGAAACGAATTTGAATTTTTCTCATGAATTATTTATTTGTTTTCCTTAGTAGAATGTAAGCTTCATAAAGACATGACATTTGCTCACGGCTCTGCTTTGGACTCCCACTCTTTGCCAAAACAGTGCTGGCACCTAATAGGCACTTCATGATGGAATGACAAGGGATGCATCCATTAATCAATTAATTAGGTACTGTTAGATCTTCCTAGTCAAAGGAAAATCATACTTTACATAATTTTCTGAAATTTTCAGTGTACTAGTTCTGCAACTTTTAATTTATTTTGTTTTTATGCCTTTAAGTATGTTTCCAATTAAGACCTAATTGAATTTGGGTGTATCTAGTTTATTCACTTAATTTCAAATAAAGTCTTATCCCTATTTGTCCAATTCCTGTAATTAATCTTGACTTTCTCCTCTGCTATAATTGTGTACAAGTAATTTATTTACATCTTACCGCTTGAAATGACAACATTGTTGATTATAACTCAGAACCCAGTGGCTTGAGTCCCTTCTGTCTTGATGCTTGAGTAAGTTTCACTCAAGCTCATAAAAGGTTTATCTCATTACATTGTATTTCACTGGAAAACAGTATTTGAAGGATGCTACATAGAAATGAATTAAATTTAAACCTTTGATTGAAATGCTCCATGACTGTGTTCACATAATTTCCCTATCTACAGTACTATAAAGAGATTCATTTGACATAGCATTTCCTTTGCTTTCAATTTAATAAAAAATTCTCTAAACTTTGCATATATTAAAAAATTAAGGCTGTTTAAGATTCCAAATGTTATTTTGATGTGTGTTGGCTTTCAAACAGTAAATAATTACTTTTAAAGTGAAGCCTAGTGGTCTATGTATTTTTTGACCAAACCAATTCACTTCAATATAGTAATGTCTTCGAAGTATGCAAATATCTAATTCCTGATTACACTATCCTGACCTTAACTAATCATGTTTTGTATTTGTATCCACTATTGATAATGGCTATAGGTATCCACCTCCTTTTCTCAACCCAGTAGGAAGGACTAATATAAAATGTTTCATTTCTCTTTAAATCAATTTTATTTTTATATTGCAATAGTGAACAGAGATAATTTGGTAAGTGTAATTTACAGAAAGTGAAATGTAAGCATCATATTGGTAATGGCTACTGTTCTTTTCAAACAAATTTTTTTATCAGAATAAAGAGATTTTATTCTGAGTTTTGTTTTCTTTTAGTGCTCCTGTCCAAATATATGAAGACTGAAATACATAGTAAAATATGTTTGATTGAAAAATTAGAGGAATAAACTACAAAATCAAGTGGTTAAGATAATACATTAAAACCAGCCACTTCATAATCGAAAGTTTCAAACCTTTAAATAAGATAATAATCATAAACATAAATCAATGAAAAGGCTATAAATTATATACAATGCAAAGTTTGGACCTTGATGGATGTTTTGAAACTGTCTGCAAGGAACGTATCCTTTAAAGTAGACGCACTGATAAGGTCAAACCACTGCCAGATAAGAAGTGTTGCATTTAATCCGAGGATGCCAGCTACTGAAAGAGAACTTCCTACCCTCTCTATTTAAAAGTATTGTTGACCTCTGCCACTGTCACACCCTATTATATGTGCAGCATATGAAATACACGCTGGAATAAAAGGGCCATCCTCAACCTTCAAACAGTTCAAAAGAATTTGGAATAACTTGTTCTTAGGTCTTTAATAAATTGCTTTTCCTTTTTGCATATAACTCTCCTCAAATATGAAAAAAGGGTAGACCACATGGCCTCTAAGTTTCTTTTCTTTTCTTGATTTCTAAGTTAGAAGCAAAATGAGATCATGAAGGAATAACTTGAATGCAGTATTGCCAGGAAGTTTGCTTAGGTCATCATTTTACCCCCATATTTCTAAAAATGGTTGTGAATCAAATAAGGCAAATCCAGGCTTACTTAGCATTCTATTAACTGGACATTTCTATTAACTAGCATAGAAGACAAAAATCTCTTAGTTTCGTGTTTTAACTCCATGTTTAAAAAACAGGAGTGGAATAAATATACTAATATTAGAAAATATTAAAAGCAACATCCAACCTTTGACAAAAAACAGATTCAACTTGACTTGTTATTCCTTCTACTGAGATAATATTGAGATATTACCGAGGGATAGAAGGCATTGTATGTCACATAAACTTAAAATATATTGAGTTTGCTTGTTGTAGTAAGCATATTAAATTCTGAGTTATTGAAAAACTTACAAGTAGAATATATGAAATATTATAGCTACTAATCTAACTCTGGATAATCAGCCCCTACCAGGGAAAACTTTATTTTTATTTTGGGTTTTAAGATGCAGAACTAGAAGCAGTAGGCAAGGGGGTGGTACTCCAAAATCTGGAATTCTCTTCACAGGCACCAGACCAGGTTTTCATTCCTGACTCTCTTGTTTAAATAATTGTTATAAATGTGATTTGTTGGCAAATATTATGGCTTTATCTCTAAGCAGCAGCCCGCCCATCAATAAAATGAGGGTAAATGTACTTGCTTTACAGGGAATTCATGATGACTAAATGTAAAAATTGATGTAAAAAATTATGTAAATGAGTAAACTACTTAAGTGTCATTGAAAATGTAAGGCGGCATTATTTCTAAATGGCTCATAATATTTGAGCCCTAATTACTGAAGTCATGTGTTTGCAGTTCTTTTCTTTGAAAGTGTAATTAAGTTGCTTCTTCATCAAAACATATAAAATGAATTTATGTATCAAATCTTCATCCCATATTTGTGGAGAGGAAGCTTTCTATTTAAAGCTTTGTGAATTGTGAGTAAAGATAACTTTATTGAAAAAACGAGTGCTTTTTTTTTTTTTTTAAGTCAAAGATGTGTTTCTAATAGATGGTAGGATTTCGGTAGGAATATTCTCCTTTTTTGTGTGTGCCTAAAGCTCTGAACACAGTGCAGATACTCAAGAAGTGATTGTTGATATGGAATTTGCCGGGTGAGTCAGAAGGAAAGGCAATTGACAACTGAGCCCAATCAGTACAATTCTATGTTTTATTCTCTGACATAACTGGTGAACAAGTCAAATTATCTTCCTGTTATGTTGCTTGAAAAGTCTATTCTTAATAGTCATATGTGTGTTTTTATGTATTTCCTCTTTTTAAGTCTCTTAACTATTCAGACTTGAATCCACTGTTTCTTATGCACTAGAATTTCTGTTCTTCCTCCACGTGTAGAGTTGATAAATTTGTTTTATTTAAAAGTACTTAGGTCAAACTTACCACGGATAAAGTAAAATCATATGTTTCCAGTCATTATACTTTTTTGAAATGAAGATGCATTCAGGATTTAAAAGCCTTAAAAATTTACTGAGATTGGCGTGATCATTCTCAGATCAAAACAAAAACAAAAATAAAAACACTAACTATTGAATAAATGACAACTCTTATTCTGTGTCAAGCCCTATGGAAAGCAATTTATGCATATAGTATTTTACCATAATTCCTAAAGTAAGTAGTATTGTCCACAGAGAGAGGTTGAGCAACATGCCAAATGTCACAAAGGTAGGAAGGGATGACTGCAGGCTTTAAACTCAGGTCAGGCCCCAGAGCCCATGTTCTTAACCTCTGCACGATTTACTGCCATCATCCCCAAAAGACTGCTCACGTGGCATGAGCATGGACCCTGGAATAGGTTCCCACAGCCCTTAAGAGTCCATCATCTTTAGTGAAAGCCTGAATGTTCGTCTTAGGAAGATTTTCATTTCACTTAAATTTTTTATCCCATATTAAATATTGATGATCCCAACTTGAAGGAAATTTTACCTCCATGAAGATATGTGATCCTTATGTCCAATTGCATTTAGTTTTTGTGAAATAAACTTATATGTAAATTTTATCTTGCTAACTAATTATCTGGTCTTTTACCTACTATTCAATGGGAATATTACATGAAAAACATTGTAGATATACTGACAAGAATAAGGTAAGAACCTTATTCCAAGAAACTTTAAATTAGTTACATTGATTCACATACAATGACAAACAACAATACAATGAAGAATGGAAAAGTGCTGCAACCCAGATGTAAGTCATCGTGTTCTTAAGAGGCATGCAAAGAGCGTTTAATTCCAGCTGTTGGCATGAGGAAGGCTTCAAAGATAGAAGAGTGATGGAGGGATGCTTTGGCTATTTGATGGAAGAAGAAGGGAATTCCTAAATGAAGGATTGACACCATCACGGCAGAGTATTTTCAATGTGCATTTTGGAGAATGGTAAATGACTCAGTGTATTTAAAACATGGCAGTCATGGAGAGCTGTTGGGAAAGGCATGCTAAAGGGAAACCAGTCATTGGAGTCTTGACTGCAATAGTGAAGTAATTTGCACTTGTTTCCATAAACAGAGTGGAGGCATTGAGGTATTTGATGGTGGCTGTAGCTATCTAACCTTCATTTTAGGACAATAACAAAGGTAACATTGTGGAAGAAGATTTGAGGACTGGAAAAGTGAGATGATTTTGCCCCAATTCAAAAAGGACAGCAAGGCCTGGCACAGTGGCTTACACCTATAATCCCAGCTCCTCGGGAGGCTGAAGCAAGAAGACCACTTAAGCCTTGGAGGTCAAGGCTGCAGTGAGCTATGATCATGCCACTACATTCTAGCCAAGGCAATAGAGCAAGACACAGCCTGTTTTGTTTTGTTTAAAGAAGGACAGGGAAAAAAAAAAAAAAAGGCCGGGCGCGGTGGCTCAAGCCTGTAATCCCAGCACTTTGGGAGGCCGAGACGGGCGGATCACGAGGTCAGGAGATCGAGACCATCCTGGCTAACACGGTGAAACCCCAGCTCTACTGAAAAATACAAAAATCTCGCTGGGCGAGGTGGCGGGCACCTGTAGTCCCAGCTACTGGGGAGGCTAAGGCAGGAGAATGGCGTGAACCTGGAAGGCAGAGTTTGCAGTGAGCCGAGATCCTGCCACTGCACTCCAGCCTGCTGGGTGACAGAGCGAGACTCTGTCTAAAAAAAAAAAAAAAAAAATGCAATGACAGAGGGAATAAAATAGAAGAGACAGAAGGGAACTTGCAGAAATAAAACGGAATGAAGGTAGTATGATCATTGTGCCTTCAGAAGCTTGTTCATAATCACAAGGTGGAGTGGATACATGTAGTGTTTCTATGTCTTTCCACTATTTCTCTCCCACCCCAGCACTATCACTGTAACTTCCCCAAAATAGACATTAAGCAGTGGGGCTTTAAATTTACCGGAAGAAACGTTTTCTTAGCATCATAACAGCATTTAATTGTAATTAGAATAAATGGCCCTACCAAGGAAAGTGTTTACGAATTTCACTAAGAGTGATCTGGATAGGGTGGGACTCTATTGATTTTTAGCTTGGATTTTCCTCCCTTTTTCCCTTAGGTCACACAATATGTGTACCCCTAGTTCAGCATGTTCTTTCATCAAGCCAAAGACAAAAGAGAAAAGAAGATGCTACTGTCTCTGGACTCCTCACCAAATCTGTTTGCTCTCCTTGGCTCTTGATAAATAGAATGGTGAAGACCCCAAGGGAAATCCCCTTGTCTGCAGTTTCTGCATTGCACAACTTCGGGGGCACAGTTCACAGAACAATATGATAGAATACAATGTAAGAGCTTCTCCTGCACTCTCCCAATCTTGTTCTTGAGCTTTCACCCTCCCAGGCTTACTCACTATTTCTGCTCTTCTCCCTCAAGTTTTCATCTTGCAGTGTTTACTGTTTCACAACGCAAACCCTAGTAAATCATAAAATCACTCACAGGCCAAAAACAGTAGCTATTTTTGATTAAGCACTGGGCAAGGTATGATCTGCTTTAGAAGGCCTGCTTCTGTCTGCCTCCCAATCTTTTGTTTGTATGTTTCAATCAAGACATCTGCTGTCTAGTGTTATTTCAGATAATAATCTTAATATTAAGAAATGATTCAGAGTAGCCAGCTATACCAAAGCAAAAAGGCAGCATACAATCTCTTAAGAGAAGACATAATTAAGTTAAAGGAAACAGTTGCCATTTTTTAAGAGTGAATATGTGTGTCCATATTACTTCAATTATCATAACCACATCTTTCCAGAACAGTTGGCTGATATCATGGCCTTCCTCATTAGGATTCAACCTCACAGTTGTTAATAACAACTACAAAGAGAAAACAAAAACAAAGAAAACTGAAGGAGAATCCTATATTTTATTGTTAATCAAGTGTAACCTTCTTTACTTTTTTTCTTCTTTGTCCCTCCCTTCAATATTCCAAGACTAGGAAGATAAATAACAGCAGGTTTAATACTATTGACAGAAGCCTTTCTGCTATGTAAACCTGATTTTTCTACAAATGCATTATGGCCATTGGGGACAGTGAGAGCAAGATTGAAGATTCATTAATATATCCCCATAAGCAAAGAGCAAATGAATCTCAGGCTGTTTCTCAGAATGTTTGGAATGACTCACTCAACCAGCTGTCTAGATCCCTTCTGGCTGGAAATATCAGAACTAGAATTGAATAATCTCATATTAAAAATGAAGAAAAAAAGTACAAATTTACTCTGTGTTTATATTGTAAATTGGCATTATATCTAATTGCAAATATACTGCAAATACTTACCTTATTTTGATTATTATATAATTAAGTATTGATTCTGTGTGGGAATACTTTATTTTGTTTTTGGACTGAATTTTGTGGTTATGAAAGTTATAGAAGGTTTTGATACGAGATGACATTTCTATTGGGTCTTTATTTCCAAATGCAATAGTGGTACAAGATGGCAGCCTCAGAAATTGACTTATTTATTTTTTCCCCAGCCACTTGCAATTAAACTAAACCCAGACACGTTTTTGTGCTTCATCTCTATTTTGGAGAGGAAAATGGTACATATGACAGGACATAAGAACTGCCATCTGGTCCCAGTAATTCTTCCACGTCTTGTTTATCTGTTAGGTATAGAACATCTTGTACAATAACCACGATTTGATCTAATAGTTCTCATCTGTTTCTCTTGTCTGTTTCCAAAGACATTTAGCAAATGAGAATCTACTTAACATTTTCTTTAAAAGTGGGCAAACAAAAATCATTTAATATCTCAGCCTGCTATCTTCCCCCATAATGACCAAACAAGAATTTATGTTCTTCCGCTCTCTCTTTTGACTCTGCAGCATACCTTCTGTCTCACGTTTGTCACCTGGGTCCACAGTCCTATCTGCTTGTTCCTTCCATTTTTTTCCTGCCTCATGTTGCCAGTGAAGAATTAACAAATATTTTTGTGGCTAAGAAATTGCATTTTAGTAAATGCAAAAAAACTAAATAGACGATAGAGGGATTGAATTGTAGATGTTATTCTTTTTATTTCTAAATTTTTAAAATTATCATGTATTATTTTTGTACCTATGGTAAGTGTTGTGAAGGATAAAATGTTATGCAAAGTGAGTGTAACAGTGTACTGAGAGGAGCAAGAACTAACTTAAAGCAAAGTGGTCTTTTTTTGGAGTGAATATATATATATTAAGAACTCTTATATTGCTATAAACAAATTTTTCTGCAACTATTAGTTAATATAATGAGTCTTTCCCATCACGAATCTTTCCCATCAGGATTCAATTTAAAATTAGAAATAAGAGCTATAAAGGACAAATTTAAAAAGACTCCTGTTTTAGTTTGGTTGATTTGGGCTTTCTTTTTTTTTTTTACATTTTGTTGCCAAACGACATAAGGTATATAACAGGACAGCCATACTAATCTGGAAAATCTGGGAGGACTTATTTGAAAAAGTGGCTTCTGGTCTTAGGTCAGAAGGCTGAGTGGGAGAGAATGTTCCAGCATAGGGAACAGCAGTTTGAAAGTTTTGGGGCAGAAAGAATTGCATTTCTGAAAACTAAAAGCCAGTTGAAACACAGTGAACAAGTGGTGCAAAGTGAGCCTGCAACAAGAGGTCAGAGCCAGGTCATGGTGGGCCTTGCAGGCCATGGTAAGTATCTTGGTGCATATCTTAAGAGTGACGTGGTGCCACTAAAGAGTTTTAAGCTGCTAGCTGCAGTGTGAACAAGGACACCAAACCTGCTGGAACAGCATTTTTAAGGTTAAAGTTTAACCCCAAGTTTAACTAATGGAGACAATATCATGAGCAGGTGCATTTGTATTCTAGAACAGCCAACAGAGATTTAGCTAGGCCAGATACCAGACTTCAGGAGAAGCCCCTACCTTTGATCTGCGGGGCTTGGAAGCTGCATGATTAGGGGAGCAGTGTGTAAGCAGGAGCAGGAAAACAACAGTAATATTATGAGGCAGAAACTGGGCCTCAGTCCTAGTCAGTATTTTGTGGTGATAGGTAGGATCAACCTCTCCTGTCATTTGGCACTGAGGTTCACAAATATATGATGTCTCAAGTAAGTAGTAGTAGAATTCTCCACTTTAAAACATTCATGTCTGGGGAAGCACAGGCCCCTCTTTTGGAAGGACAAGGGCCTGAAAATCAAGCCTTGTGATGGTAGTTGGTCAGGAAGGAGTACCTTAACTTTAGGCCTTTAAACTCAAGGCCTTAGCCCACTTTCAGGGAGCTTTTCAGAAGACCCTGGGGAATCTATTTTGGATACATTAACTCTTACCTCTCAGCAACAGCACGCTTGATGTTGTGTATCAAAAAAAATTAGCCGGGCATGGTGTTTCATGCCTGTAATCCCAGCGCTTTGGGAAGCCGAGGTGAGACGACTGCTTGAGTCAAGATGTTTGAGAGCAGCGTGGGCAACATAGCAAGACCTGTCTCAAAAAATAAAAAATAAAAAATAAAAAAGTAAAATTGGCCAGATTTTATAATAAGCTGGTTATGGGATGTTGGGAAAAGAGAAGTTATAAGGTCAATTCCCAGATTTCTAGCTTGAACTTTGTGGGTGGAGCTTCCTTTCCGTGTAAGAAAGAATATTTGGGAAGATCCAAATTAGGGAAGCAAGATCATGAATTCAACTTTGGATATGTGGAGGAGGCAGTCAATTAAATGGGATAAAGGTCAGACACAAGGTATCTTGCTTTTAGTGCAGGCAAAATGAAAAAAGCCTCTTATCAGGAAAAAAACAACCTTACACGTTTACTAACCATAGTCAGGAAAAGATTGAGGTGTAAAAACAAAGGCATCCTCTCTCTTATTCAGAGCACCATTGTCATCAGAGTGTTGATAGCTTCCCTTCAGCCTCTTAGAATTCTCTCAAGTAATTTCCTTCAGGGTTGTCATTTATCTTCTGAGTCTCAGCCTTGAAATGTGTCAGTAGAGAAAGCATCCTAGAGATCTGTTGTTACTCTTGCATTATGCAAGCATAGATTTGAAGACCAGATATTACAACTTAGTAGCTTTATTGAAAATGTTGTCATTTGTATCCAAGCTCCAGGTCACTCTCCTCTGTCCACCAACAGGGTTTCATGAGTTTGAGGCTGCGAGAGCACTAAAAGCTGCTGACTGCTCCCTTTATCCCTGGTCTCTCTTGACCTGCTGCACCCTCATCACTTACTCACTTGCCCCAAGCATAGAAGTTCATCTGCCGATAGGAAATGAGCTATCATGTACAATGTGTTCCCCAAACATGTCTTCAGGGTCTTTCGGGTGCTTTACTATAGTTTTGATATGTCCTCTGGATGAACTATGGGGGACGTGTGTGCATGTGCGTGTGTGTGTCTGTGCTAAACTATAGTGCATACGCATTGATATGATTTGTTATCTGAATGAAAAGATTACTCTTCTGTAATGCAGTTTTCAGATTTTTAATATATTGTTTCATTCTTTGACACTAATCCTAAGTTTCTTAGCTTTAAGAGCACTTGAGGAGACAATTCGAGATATTTATTTTCTCTATGCAATGTTGAAAGACTTGATTGATTGTGGTAAGGCAGGTTTTGAAATGGATATTTCAGTAACTCAGTGGTAGATGTCAAAGCACTTATGTATATGTATATTGTTCAAGTGTCTGCTGCATTTAATAAAAATTAAAGTTTTTAGTGAATAAATATTCAAATTATATGAAAACATTATGTATAAACCTATTATTTAAAAAATGTGGCATATAATTATTTAAACAGTAGTTGATTTAGGAATCTATTAAAAATATTTATGAAAAAATGAGGTCATCAATTCAAAACTTTTATATATCTGAAAACTATTATATATTTCTACATGAAAAAAAGGAGCTGAAAAGACTGTAGCAAGCAAAATAATTTAAATATTTTATCTTCTCTATTTTTAGTGTCTTTTCTTTGTGGAGCATAAAATAGTCCCAGAATAAGTTGCCAATCAAACATCATCTACTTACCTTAACTAATGCATAGAAAGACAGGTAGGATCAGGAAGACCATTTATTCTTATAAGACGTGTAGTCATGTGCTTGGTTCAAGTGAACAGGTCTTAATTAGCAGAAACTCTCCAAGTGCCTTCAATAACTATGCTCTTGCCCTTCCAAAATTCAACAGGGAGCTTGTGAAGTTCAAAGTAAAGGCAGTTTTAACAACCTCAAGTCTTCAATTTTTGAAAGATGATTCAGTGGTAACTTTAGTTAACTGGCTAAACTTCAGTCTTAAGAAATACAGAGTAGGCAGGAAGAAAGTATAAGTGTCTTTTGCATATAAGCATTTTTTTCTTTTCCATGATTGCTTCCAAAGAGAATTAATTTTATCCTTGAAACCCAGTCTCAACTAAAAATACAAAAAAATTAGCTAGGTGTGGTGGTGGGCGTCTGTAATCCCAGCTACTTCACAAGGTGGAGACAAGAGAATCGCTTGAACCCAGGAGGCAGAGGTTGCAGAGAGCCAAGATCGCGCCCTTGCACTCTAGCTTGGGCAACAAGAGCAAATCTCTGTCTTAAAAATAAATAAATAAATAAAAGTTGTGTAAGTATATCTTGTTAATTGAGAGAGCATATATAAAAACTTGTTATTGATTTGCTATGTGGAAGGACAGATGCCTATTGATCCTAAATACATTGAATTGAAGAGTTGACTTGCAGGTATGTTTCTCTTTAATGGCTGACTATTAAAACTTGTGTGAGAAAAGGCATTCGGAAATGGGCCAATGTTCTTAACTCCACACAATGATAGCAGAGCATCAGATTAGCATTATCTCTATTCTTAGAAAAGAAATAAACTAACAATTTTCTAATATCACTGTATTTGAAAGAACAATTTAGACTATGAATGGTGAATCTACTTGAAATTCACAAACTACTTTGCTGTATCAAGGTTTTAGTTTTCAGGCAGGTCACATTATATTCCACACATGCATCTTGATACATGGTGTGTCTTTGTTATTGTAATGTGGATGACATTATTCTGACTAAACCAGCACTATAATGGGGGCCTATGATATATATGATGAAACTGTAAATTCTCTTCATAGGTTTTGAAAGGGTAATATTTGGCTTTACTTTATACCGATTGTGTGGTCAGGATCAGATTAAGACCTTTGAGAACGATAAATGTTAAAGGCATTATGATACCTCCTTTCCTACCCCAATATGTACTTTACTTTGCATCTTTTCTTGTCAATTAAATAGGAAATTTCTGCAAGTGTGAAAGAAAGCCAGCCACACAGCTGCAACATCAAGCCTCCCCTAATCTTCTTCCTTCATTCCTGCCTTCATGACTGACTCAGAGTAAAGTCTTAATATTATCTTGCAGCACATTTCTTCCATAAGTGGGTCTTCATGCTGGTTTTCTTTTTATTTTATTTTGATTTTAACTTTCTATCAATAATAATAAATCTAGTTGTTTTATTAGCAGTCAAAATTTAAAGCATACTGTTAATCAGCAACTCACAACAGTTTACAAAACTTATTTGACCAAAAATAAATAGTGATAGAAAAAAACAAGTGCCACAGAAATTTGCCCCAATGCGTGACCTGCAATTTTTTAAACACAAAATCATCCTAAGTGTTATGTTTTTGGAATAAGAATTTGGGATGATCAACGCAGGATCGGAAAACCAAATACCACATGTTCTCACTTCTAAGTGAGAGCTACACAATGAGAACACATGGACACAAAGAAGGGAACAATACACACTGGGGCCTATCAGAGGGTGGAAGGTAAGAGGAGGGAGAGGATCCAGGAAAATAACTTACTGGCACTAGGCTTAATATCTCGGTGATGAAATAATCTGCACACCACACCTCCACAACACAAGTTTACCTGTGTAACAAACCTGCACCTGTACCCTTGAACTTAAAATAAAAGTTAAAAAAAATAAATTTGGGATAATCTGTGAAAGTTCTACTTCATTCCAAGGATGAATAACAGAAAGATCCTGAAGAATCTTGCTACTTGGAAATCTTAATTTGATTTTTTTAAAAAATATGTTTTTTAAAGACATTTTTGACATTTGATCACTTCTCTAACTCTAGGAGGTAGAGTATGGTGCAAACAGTAGGAGAGGGATCTACTCTAAGACCTGAAGAGCCTAAACAAGGATCGGAGTGGAAGGCTGGATTGCTGAGCCACATGGCTCCAATTCTCTTCTGGTGATTCCATCCCACACTAAATTTCCCCTCCTCCCCTTTCCGCTCTTTTCACTTAACTCCTTACCTTTCTCCTCCTCTTCCCCCTTCTCTTGTTTTCTTCTCCTTCCTCTCTCACTAATTGTTCTTTCATTTTATTCTCTGCTTACTCCCTTTCAAGTAGAAAACCAAGTTAGTACCATTTTTAGAAAAGTTTCCACTTTTCTGACTCTTGCCTTTAAACATTCTCCTGAGCTTTTTTGTCATGCTTCTGTTTAGCTGAAGCTTTGAAAGTATCTCTTGGCAAGGCCCTCCATAACCTATCTCAGGTTTTATTGTTTTCTCTCCTTTTTGTCTGAGAATAGTAAATATTGCTTGATATATTTCAAGTGAGACGGGTTCCCTAAACTCCTAGAGTTTTATTTTACCCTTGCAGATCTGATTGTTTTAACATATCTTAATAGAACAGAGTAACATTGGCTAATGAGTGTTATACATGCACAGTAATTGAGGGCTAACTTGGTTTCAATCTCATTAATAGGATCAGATACTGACCCAGCTTTTTACAGTTTGTGAATAAAAAGCAACTTATGAAGCTTCTCTCCTAGTTTATTGTTGCCATAAAATGAAACCCTAGCCAGACTATGTGGACTGGCTTTGTTGAATATTCAAAAGGAAAGTGGTGACCCAAACCATTTCTCTCTCAAAAAGGAATAGGGAATTTATTTAATGTTACAGAATGATAAACAGTAATATAGCAATTATTTAGTAATGTTCTCAAATATCCCAGTCTATACAGTAGTGTAACATCTGTGAAGACCTGAGAAACTGTCCCAGAGTTTTCTCCTGTTCTCTGGAAAGTGACTAGGAAATGTGCTCTACTGGGATCTGGCAATTTGCAAGCCCTCATTTCAACAAAGAAAATCTAAATTTTCTTTATGTATCTCAGATTTTGTCAGTGTTTGAGGCATGAACCATGCCTGATTTATTGGTTCTAAGTGTAACATTGAGCAACAATGCAACAAGGAACAGAGGATAGAAGTGAGCTGAGGCAGATCTTGAGAGCAAATGAAATTTCTTATTGGTTGAGTCAATTTTCATTAAAGAAAAATTACAGGAGAAAAATTATTAAGGAAGTTTCCAGAAGGAAGCATCTCAGAATAAGCTCTTGACATTTAAAAAAAAAAAAATCTTTTTTAAATTTTTGGTACAAAGGCCTGAAATCAATTATTTTGGATGTAAGAAGACTTCCAATAGCAATGATAAAATCAAAAAGCAAAACCGTATATGGAGAAAAAAGGAAAAAAGTAGCTTCTCCAGTTACAAGTTAGTACAAAATATTCATAGAGTCATTCAATATATATCTCAGTTAGCTGATATTCCATTGTAAATATATTAGTAGGAAATACAAGAGACCATAATAAATAATTCTTAAATTGTCATAATTAAGAAATAATTCTGAAATTACTATAATACCATCCCTGTAAGTATGCTATGACCATCTTTATTTTACAAATGGAAAAGCAAATTCTATGAGGTGCTTATCTGCCTATATAAAATAATCTGCTTACTAAATGGCAGAATCAAGATTTGAACTAAAATCTCAATTCTAAATTCCTGTATTTGTCATCAGAATCACATTGTCTAAACAAACAGAGCTAGAGATCAAGTCAGTACAAAAGAAATGTAGTGCAACAGAATATTTCTTTGTTTTCTCTGCACTAAAGAAAAACTAAAATATTTTTAGTGCAAAAATATTCTTTTGCACTGGTTTCTAGCTTCCTCACAAACATAATGTATAATTATCCTTCTGTTGTTATTGTTTCTGTTTTCAATATCTGCCACTTTGGAAACCAACTGTGTAAAACTCTCTTCACTTACTTCCAAATACATAATTAATTCTAAACCTTTATTGATTTTGGTTTTGTGTATTTACTTAGAACAATTCAAGTGGTCCCACAAAGTATACAATCATCTGATATTTTATTCAGAGAAAAAACAGAGTAACCATGAAAAGCACCTATTTGGGTCTTTAGGTCTTATGGTTTAGATTCACCTTTTTGCTGAGTAAAATGAATACTGAATGAGAATGGAGGCAGAAAATAAAAAATTAAGGAAGATAAGTGGAAAGGAAGAGAAATGCTCAGGATCCACACCCTTGGCTAGAGCTGAGTTAAAAAACTCACAAAAAAAACGAGATTTTGCTTCCTTTTCTCCTCCTCTCTGGTCTGCCCCTCATGCTAATGAGAAACCCCCAGCTCCAGAACTGATATCCTCACTCTCCTCACTGACTCAGTGAGGCTCCCACTCCTATCCTGTATCCAGTGTGGCATTGCTATCTGCCCTCTGGGAGACTTGAGTCAATTCCCACTTTCTGCCTTTGCTTCTGGTCAACAAGACTGGGGAAGATACTAAGGATGGGAAAGAGATAATGATGGAAGATGAAAGATCTGTGAGAAAAGCATTCATGGAGAAACCTGTGCCCTGCAAAGAGAGAGAGTGAGGGAGACATAGAGACTGTTGGGGCTTCAGGTTTGGTCAGGTGGTAAAGGCCTAGAGTTCTGTGGAAATACGATGGAAACTTCATTTTCATAGCATTTGTTAAGCATGTGTATTTTCCAGAGCATGATTAATGTGTCCTTGGTAGGGAAAGCTGATATCAGCACAATCTCAGCATTACCACAGGGACATGAATAAAGCGTGAATCAGGGATTAAATGCGGGACTTGCTAATAAATTTGAGGGAGATATACACTCTGACTAGAATGGGTCATCCTCTAGATTTAAGCAAAGCAAGTCAACAAAAAACACTTCAAATAACGTCTCAAGCGAAATGGTGGCATGATTCACGGCAACAGGGGATTTGTTTATGTGAAATTGTGTGTGAGAGTGAATACCCAGATAGCCTGGTGAAGAGCGACTGCCCTGCACACAGTTCAAAGTGGCAAGAAGCATGGTGTCCGGTCAGAGGACCTCATGGAGATAACTCCAGGCCTGCCCTTATGTAGGATTCAGCTATTCTTCTCTCCACTCTCCTCCTCATCCATTTTCCCTGGTCCTTTCTCTAGAGTAATTTATTTCTTAACAGTCTTCTACCCCGTATCTCTTCATTGTTTCCCCTTATTGCTGCCAATAATTCCCTGTCCATCCTAACTCCAAGCCAGTCTCACCTTTCTAGAAAGTAAGGGATTTTTCACAACTGCTTCGGTCTATCAGTGTTGCTCCTTACAGTATCTTTTGTAAGACTTTCCTCACGCCACTGAAAACCACCTAGCAGCATCCCGAGGAGCAGATGTTCCCAGTCAAATCTGTAAGAAATGGCCCTTTCTGTACCGATAAAGAGTGTGACAACAGGTTTGGCATGAAAGGATTAAGGATTGGAGTAATTTTAGCTCTTCCACTTAAGTCCTTTCACAATTAGATAAAATAACAATTTCAGAACCTTGAGTTAAGATGGAATTAGGAGAGAGAGAAAAAAGAAAAAAAAAAGTGAAGGATGGAAAAGAAAAGGAAGGAAAAGAAGGAGCAAGACCAAAAGGGCAGACAGAACAGCAGTGACAGACACAGGGAGAGCAGGAGAAAGGAAAATGGAATTAACATGTTTGGAGGGATCTGAGTGGTCAATATGTCTTTTTTTCAGAAAAGCAAGAGCAATGTGTCTTTTCTCTCTTCTCAACTATTGCAGAATTCAAAATAATACTATAAAGTAAATGTGACTCTTACAATAGAAACACTGACTTACATAACTTCTCCAGCCAAAATCTCTTTTATGAGAATGCACTCTACGTGAGGCAGGGGAATCCTGATATCTCTTCACCACTCCTTGTCATTGGCAGGGCACTACAATCCAAATAGACTGGAAGAAGTCTATTGGAGATGTCTTACTCCAGTGAATACCATTAACTTCTGTTTCAGGCAACTCCCAAGCCTGGGGTGCGAGGAGAGGGCTAGCACAGTTGAGGCTTTTATTGGATATGGTAGGCTTTTAGCCAGGCCCTGCTGCTTTAAAAGCAAACAGCATCTTCCTGCTTGCAGAAGTAATGAAGCTATTAGAGCACTCTTCAAGAATAGAGAAGACTCATCACACCCCCACGCAATGGGTTAACACAGTTACAAGGTAAGATAAGCCTCCTCCCTCCAGCCCTGGCTCTTCCTTACTGTTTTCCCTTGATGTGACAGTGAGCTTATGAAGTCAAGCTACATAAATCTCAGGAGAAGTAAACGAGGGAGAGACAGAGAAAGAGGGAAAGAAACGGAACTGCAATAAAATAGAAAGAAGAATGGTCAAGAGTGAGTTTGAAAAAACAAAGAAAAGAGAAGACACAGTAAAATAAAGGGGCCAAATAGCACTCAGATGAGAGGGGAATAAAGACAGAAAGTGGGATTCAAAGGAAAGGAGAGGGGAAAACAAATTGGTCTGAATCCTCTCTGCTGAGAACTGATGGCCCTGGCTCAGCCTCACTATTTATTGCCTGAACTGCATAACTTTTTGTTCTTTGTAACAAGGAAAGACCAGAGCTTTTATTTTTTATTTTTATTTTTTTTATTTTTTTTGTCACCAAATCTAACTGCCACACATGGGGATACTTCATAGACCTGAGCTGGATGATTCCCTTTGGAAAGTGTTGAGGGGATGAAGGATGTTTCCATCCAATGAACAATGGTTTTTAAGTGTTGGAAGGAAAACGGGATCTTGGAGTTAGGGAGAAAAGGGATTAACGAGCTTATTAGGAGTGCCTTTAATAAGTCAGGATGCATTCCTTCACTCTTCACCATCCTCAAGGGGCTTCAGAGAAGGACAAGATATTAGAATGGATAACGCAAGACAGAGAGAAGTCTAGCTAGGATCAGTGGCCATGACCTGAGTTTGGGTTTTGAGTACTGCACAGCTGCTCTCCAGTCTCCCTCAGGACTTCACACACCATCCCTGTTGGCTGTTAGCAAGCCTAGCCTGTCCAGGTGACACCTAACTTGCAGTGTGGCTGTTCTGTTGAGCTGCTGTCCATGGTTATGCTTTCTTTTGGGGTTACATATAGAGAAACTGAGAAAGGGAGGACAACAAGGATATAAATAGGGAACAAAAAGGAAGAAGAACTAAAGGAAGACGTCTTACACTAAATGGTGTTCTATAGGGACCCTCAACCCCAATGACTCTGTCGGGTCTTTCTTCTCTCCTGGTACATTTGCCCAGATTGCTTTTTTCTCTTTTGGGTCTCACACTCTCCTTGGCCTACAATTTCTTGTATCTTTCATAGTTTTTTTCTTTTTTTCTGTTGTTCCACTTTTGTGAAATGTCAATGTTTATTTAATCTCTGTGCAGCCTGCTATGAAGGACACAACAAAATGTCTGGCGGGGCTCTGACTTCTGGGAGCTTACAGTCATACGGATGAAACAAAACTAATAAACGCGACTTATTTAGTAAGCAATAGTCTGATGCTAAGATGTATCTGAGAAATATAAAGTGAAAAGTATAGTTTTATTGTTCTTCACACTTCAGGCGTGAATGCAACTACCCATGATCCCAAACTCCAGGTCTTGATTGAAGTTCATTTCACACAGCCTCTGAAGGACCACTCAGAGTTTAGTTTGTCAGCAAGAAAAGAGAGCTTGGCACATATTCTCCCAAACACATCATGAGGGTCGGGCAGAGCTTTGGAGCTCACTTTGGGTCAGGAAGCCCACAGATCTGACTAATAAATGATCCTATATTATCAGGAAAAAAAAAAAAAAAGAAGTTTCTCCCACCCCTACTCTTTTCTATAAATTAAGAGGAAGGAGGAAAGGGGAAAGGGAAAACAGAGGAGGAGGAAACCTGTTACCATGAGCAGATAAAGAGGAAACATCAACATATGTGCACACCCACAAAATAAGATGCTCTTGTTTTTCACCTATGTGTTTAGCAGGTTACTCACCAGAACAAATGCAGGAAATCTATATTTTCCATGGGAAGAAAGAAAGTCCGTTAGGCCAAAGGAGAGAAGAGCTCATTCGGATTCTCACCTTCTGTGACCATGGTTCTAAAGTGTGAAGAGGGGAGCCAGAGATACATGTTAGGTATCTAATCTATGTCCTATCCTCACCCTATTTATTTTTGCCCTATTTCTTCTCTAAACATACAGGGAAACTTGAATAACAAAATGAAACCTGAATAGATGGCAAAGACAGGAATCACGGCAGATTTTGCTGGTTACTACCAGCTTGAGAGATAGATCTGGGGCTGGGGGTGTTGTTTTCCAGCCTCATCCTAAATGTTCAAGGACCCCCTAATATTGCCTCTACTTTTAATCATGAAAACATTTTTAGATTAATAACTTTCAGTAAAACAGCCCAAATCTTTAGCCTGTAATACAATATATAACTAAAAAGCAAACACCTCATAAGTATTCTGTCATCCCAACTCTGCAAGCATGGATGTTGTTATTTTTTGGTGTAACTTTATAATTGTTTCACTTCAATGGATATTCATCAGCTGATGCCGTAACTCCTCCATGCTACATATTGTATCTCTAGACTTCAGAATTAGAAGTGGGTTGAAATGGTTCAAAGTTCAGTGTTGCTTAATCCCAAAACAGAACACCAAATCATTTTTGAAAGTTTAAAACATTTGAGTGGCTATGTATTCCTGTTTTATTAACTACACATACAGCCTTATATCACTTATCAATTTGACTATTTCAAGGATGAGGGCTCATAAACTCTCTTAAATAAGAACCAACGTTTTCTCTTTCTAATATGTTTAAAACCTGGAATATCCCTAAAAGGTTTAGTTTCCTTAGGCCTATAGCACTTTTCCAAAGCCAATGAAGAACTTTGATAAAGAGACGGGATGTTTGTTCTCAATAGCTATACTTATCCCTGCATTTTTCAGTTCATTTGTCAAATCCAGCACAACAGTCCTAACGTAGGAAACTAAGCTCATCACTGCTGCTACTCTAAGAAGGAGCCTTGCAATGTTCTGCACAGGGTCTATGGGTCAAGCAACTAAGAAAGATCAGAATCATCAAAATTGGACCCCAAAAGATGTGAGAAAACAAATAATTTGCTTGCCCAGGAGTAAAACAAACAAAAGAAAAGAAATAATAATAAAGCAAAAATAGAGGTTGTGAAAACTGAACAAAAGTCAAAGTATGTTAGTAAAATTTACTCTTCCCTCCTTATAGAAAAATATCCACCTTTATCAAAGCCCATGAAATTTTGTCTCTGGATAATAGATGTACCTTCCAAGCTAATCTCCCTCCCTCTCATCCAGTTGAAAGATTTTAGATCAAGACGTGTGAAATTGCCATTTTTAAAGACAAAAAGATCAAATATTGGCAATTTCAGATGGTTCAATCGACGACTTCACTTATTTCATGACGTTTCTTCCACGTGCAAAACTCTATAATGTCTCCCGAATACTTTCTTTATTAAAACAGAAACTATGAAATGTGCAACTCATGAGTTCCTCCTTACCTAACAGATGTTATGCCTTCCTACTTGTTACCCAATAAAGACCATCTCCATAGCACCCTCTCTAGGTGCTGCAAACCCTGCCTCTAACTTTTTTAAAAATTCATTTCTATTCTTTTATAATTCTACATCCCCTCTATCTACTATACAAATTCTAAGCTTTATTTAAGTACTTTCACACAATCCATAGTAAGCAAGAAGACTCCATGACAAAATTCATACTTCACTGAAACTTCCCTACCTGGAATATTTCCTCAAATATATGATTGGCTCAATAATATCATATTGGCTCATATATAAGCCAATGTAATTAGAATGTGATAAACTCAATAACATCACAAGTAAAGATACCTAATTTTTAGTAAAACATCATTATTTCAATTGTGAATGCATTTTGTATACCTGACTAAACCTTAAGCACTTTAAAACATTTTACCTTTTCATCTATTTACATATTTATTAATTTTATTGGATCTATCCGTAGTATAACCTGGTATAGTTTGGAGACAGCAAAACCAACTATACTAGGTAAATCAATCCTTCTCCAACAGTTGATTTCTGTGTAGTAACCACAAAATGCCAATCAAGACATTGTGAAAAGCCTTTCAATAGCAACTTTCCTTCCAACTCTCTGGGACTACAATTTGTGAATATATATTGCTCCAGTAAGTACTGGTTATAGGTCATAAAAGAAAGAAAAATAACACAACAGCAATCAGCCAGACTCTCCTTCCCAAACCTGCCTCCAGTGCTGATTGTTCCAAATCATTACTTATCCAATCAGTCTGTTAGTAAAGTGGCTGGCTAAAGACACCCACTAGGCACAAAGGAAATTACTACTATTGGAGATGATGAAGCATCATTGTAACTAAGAGCACAAAGCCATTGTGTGCTTATTAAACACCAGGTGCCCTTTTAAGCGCTTCAGAAACCTTATCTCATTTTATCTTCACAAACTCCATGAGGGTTATATACTTTTTCAGTTGAGGAAATTGAGGCAGAGAGTGACTGAGCCACTTGCCTAGTTCAATTACTGCTAAGTAGTAGAATGCAGATCACATACTAGAGCTGCTTTCTTCTAAAACATGGTCTTCTAGAAACTGGAGGATCCTTGTAAATCACCAAGTCCTAATCCAAGCTGAATGACTTGCCCAAGGTCACAAAATGACTCACTGGCTGAGGTAAAACTGAAATACAGGCCTTCACTATTAATTGACTTCTAATTCAGCACTGTTCCAATGTGGTACACAGGCAAGTTGAGCAGAGTGAAGTTCAGGAAGAAGAGTTCTGTTTTCACCTGGTGGGTAAAGTGTTTATTGTTTTAAAAATTCCACTCTTAAGCTAATGCCTTCCTTAGATGATAGGGGAAATCTTTCCCTAACACTAGGAAATACTGGAAAAAAATGGGAAACATGAGGCTTTATTCTGTACCTGGCCCTGTCTTTCTTTTGGAGCCATTTCAGATTATAAATATGCGTTATTCATATGTAATTTTTTTCCATTGGTGTAGGGCTCCAGTGACCTTTCAGAGAGCGGAGAAAACTGTCCACAATTGGTATTTCTCCAAGTTTAAGAGGAATTTGGCCTACAAATGATTCCAACGCAGTTCATGTTTTCAAAGAACTGGGACAAGTAGACGCATTCTTAAAACAGATGCTAATGCACAGGCACCAAAATTGAGTAGTCCTGTTTTATATCTCACTGAGATTTTACTAATTAAAACGTACACACAAATTCTTTACAACTAAGAACAGAAAGTCATCATGAGGCTGGTTTTGGCTGCTGTTGTTGGTCTTTCTTGATGGCTTGCAGGCTACTTTAATTTGGACTCATTTATTTAACTGTTCTTGGACCTCAGAGTTTAACAGACTGTGTGGCTTTCCCTTTGTCTGGATCTTAAGAGAAGGGATGTGGCTCCCATGCCAGCTCCCTCTCCCACACCCCATCATGCTCTGCTCAATGCTTCCTGGCTTTGAGCTATCAGAATAAGCATCAATGGTCTGTTCCATTCTCTCACTTGCTGTGCCCTTTCTTCCTCATTTAATGGTCTGTTCTTTTCTCTTCTAACCTCTCTGAATTCAAGCTCCAGGCAAGAAAAAAAAAAAAAAAAAAAACTACAGAAATACAAGCACAGAGTTAGCAAATTATTTAGAGTATTAACATTGTTTTCTGAGCTTTGTGTCCTATTCCTGATGTTTGCAATAGGTCCTATGGAAAATCAGTTGATGTACTTCATTTTATTCCTATCCAAAGTGGAGACCACAATGGTGCCCTTTGTCTTAAAAGATCACAGTGATGTGTTACAACCCCATGTTCCCAAAGAGCTGTATTACTTACACTTGATGCGTGATCTGAGCTGGTACATACTGAACTAAGGAGCAGCACAGGGTAATGAAGCCATGCCTGACTGTGGTGACCAGTGCCATAATGAGATTTCCCACAATGTACACACATCCTACATTTCATTTTATTTAACTTTAATTGAAAGCTTAGGAAACGCTTCATGCTTCATAAACGTTCTGTTATTTTCAGATCAATTTACTATACTGGAAAACTTAATAAACAAATAGATAATCGTCCTGCTGAGTTGTTCAACATTTCCTGTTCACATCTCACCAGCTTCGTGCCCTATTCACAGATCCTCATCTCTTGTTTTGTTGTGGTTTTTCATTTTTTTTAAACTTGAATTTTCAGAAAAGATATGCTCTGTGGCAAAAAGGGTGATAAAGACCAGAGCAACCCCTTTCTGAACCACTTTGCATTTGACTGGTTTTTGAGTTATATGTTAATATCCCTGTTAACACATATTTTTGCAAAATAAATAATCAGGACAGTATTATTTTCTTCTTCATTCAGTTTTCTTTTTTAGGACAGCAAAAAAGTATTCTTGGAAAGATCTGCCTCCAGCCGTGTATGTGATGTGTCATTCTGGTTTGTTATATTCAACTCCTAATGGCCCCATGTAGGTGGCCTGTGAGCTGTGACTAATAAAACGCAAACTTCTAGGTATCTCAGGATTTTGCCATGGTGCTGTATTTGCCTTGATGCTTCCACATAGCCTGCTTAGCAAAGTTTAAAACTTGATAAAAGGAAATAAATACAGTCACGTATCACATAATGATGCTTTAGTAAAGACTAGACCACATGTATGATGGTGGTCCCATAAGATTAGAATACCGTATTGTTACCATATATTTTCTATGTTTAAATATGTTTAGATTCACAAACATTTACCACTGTGTTAATTGCCTAATGTGTTCCCTAATACAATTGCCTACTGTGTTCAGTACAGTCACATGCTGTGCAGGTTTGTAGCCTAGGAGCCATAGGCTATACCATACAGCCTAGGTGTGGAGTAGACTACACTGTCTAGGTTTGTATAAGTACACTCTGATGTTCGCACAATGATGAAATCTTCTAAAGACATATTTCTCCTACCCCATTTGTTAAGTGACACATTACCGTGCACAAAATAGACCAACCAGTGATAAGAGTGACTGCAGGGTTAGAGAGCCCAGATAAATTCTGTTTTTTTCCAACTTGAATAATGAGAAAACCCAGCTATTTTCTTGATCTCAAAGTCCCTGGATGGGAAAATTCGTGGGCAGGATAAAGAGAGAAATAATTATTCCTTTGGCATGAGTATTATATTTTATTTAGTATTTATTAAATATGAAGGACACAAAACAGTGCCTGGCACCTAATAAACACTAAAAAGTAATGATAATAAAGTATATATCCCATGTGTCTAGGACAGAAGTGGCCCATCACAGCTATTTGTTAAATAATACTTCATTTTCTAAGATGAATAAATGGATAGTTTTATGAGTCCCAGAAAAGTGGTAGATAATTTTCAGTGTTGTGCCTACTCCTGTACATCAATTGTCTTGAGCTCCATTCTTCAGAGGTTCACTAATATAGTGCTGGCCAGTCAGAACCATGTACAAGTCACTGAAAGAGGCTAGGGATTCAGGATGAGGAGATCCATGCCTCAGTGGCCTACTGCAAATATAAGGGCTTCCAAGTCTTTTGTATAAACCAGAACCAGGATCACATTCCTCAGAGCTCCTTGTCTGAGGTCCATACTTACCCTAAATGGCTATACTTTGACATTTTCAACATGACATGTGTAAGAAACATTTCAAGGGCAGAAAAAGGAGAAATAAATGGGAAACGCAGAGACCAATAGAGAATACTCATTTCTTGTGTTGGTTAAGGACCGAAGTCATTTCTGTGCACCTGGTGTTTGTCTTATTGTTGCTTATTTAATCCATTCTGTACTTCTCACGCTGCTAATAAAGACATACCCAAGATTGGGTAATTTATAAAAGAAAGAGGTTTAAATGCGTCACAGTTTAGCATGGCTGGGAGGCCTCAGGAAACTTATAATCATGTCAGAAGAGGAAGCAAACACATCCTCCTTCACATGGTGACAGGAAAAAGTGCAGAATGAAGGTGGGGAAAGAGCCCCTTATAAAACCATCAGATCTTATGAGAAGTCACTCACTATCACGGTAACAGCGTGGAGGCAACTGTCCCCATGATTCAATTACCTCCCACCTGGTCCTCCCACCCCACAACATGTGGGGATAATAATAACTACATTTCAAGATGAAATTTGGGTGGGGATATAGCCAAACCATATTACATACGATTTTGAGAACTGAGATCATGAACTATTTCAGAGAATCCAGAGTATGTAGCATGCTGTCTAAATTGATAGGTGGGAAAACTTAGGTCAGAGGATTCTAAATATCAAAGAAACAGTAGATGCAATTTTTAAAAGCAAAATTAGAAGTGATTAGGCCACAAAACATGCCGACAACACAGACTGTCTTAGTCCCCTTTGATAGTTATCAATGAATGTCAGAACTTTCACTCCCCCATTTTATACAGAAAATGTTAGTATGATAACTCAAACTGGGGAAACCTTATATAACAATATGAAGTCTGTGGCCATGTATACCATTAGCACCTTCAGCACTACGACTTCCCTTACTAAATGGCCCTCTATTTAGGCTATCATGGAAAAATACAAAAAAAAAAAAAAAAAAAAAAAGAGATCATTTTTGCATGTTCTAGGGTGATCAGGGCTCTTATGAAGAAGGGTACTTCTTACAAGAAGTATCAAGTGGGCTAGGATACAGACTCACAGTTAGACAATTCCATAGTTTTTGACTTACATCTATTATCTGTTTCTGTGAATAAATAAAACCCCGCCAAACCCCATGAAAATATATGGGGTTAGACACAAGAACGGAAAACCAAACACTGCATTCTCTCATAAGTGGGAGTTGAAAAACGAGAACACATGGACACAGGGAGGGGAACATCACACACTGGGTCCTGTTGGGGGGTGGGGAGCAAGGGGAAGGAGAGTATTAGTACAAATACCTAATGCATGCGGGGTTTAAACCTAGGTGACGGGTTGATGGGAACAGCAAACCAACACGCCACATGTATACCTATGTAACAAACCTGCACGTTCTGCACATGTATCCCAGAACTTAAAATATAATTTTTTAAAAAACAAGAAAATATATGGGGTTAGGTTATACTTGTCTCTGCTGTATAATGCTGTCTCTATTATCCTTTTATATAAAACTGAGTAAATAGAGCAAAAATAAACAAAAGAAATGAATGTGCTTATGCTTTTATTTGTAAGTGTACTTTATATGTGACTTTGTTTATTTCCTCCTTAATAAAACTCCATTAGCCCATCTGAGATGTTTTCGGCAACAGGGTGCTAGATACACTTATTTTTACCAAAGTTTAAAATAACTGCAGAACCTATGGAAAAATGGAAAAGGAATTTTTGCTAGAGCCATAGGTAAGTGTGCCTGCCTTTCTGAGAAACATAGTTCAAGCAAGTCTGACCAAGGGGAATGAGAAAGGATGGAAGAACACAAGATGGAGAAGGGCATGTTGGAGAACCTGTAAATGTGCTTGACCTTAAATTAATGTTTAAGGTATGCATGAGGAAGGAGGAAGGTCAAAGATTGCCTAAACCTTGAGCATGTATGTTTGTTAGACACATGGCTATGTGTAGATGTTGTATCAGTATGTGACATCACAGAAAAGGAATGGAGAGGAAATGAAGGAGGAGGTGAACACAGCTCTGCCTTTACTTGTATTTCTGCACCAATTAAGTACAAAAGTGCTCTCGACCATGTATCAGCAGTCATGGTATGGCTCTCACCAGGGAAAGATTTGCAATTTCTCACAAAAGCCAAGTAAGAAAGGTAGGCTGTGAGAAACTTACAGCAAATCTCCTCATTAATGAAAATCTGCTTTTAAGGTGATTTGCTTTGGTTCACAGCTTATTTTCAAGATCAGGATTAATATTAATTGTAAATTTATGGAAAGTGGAAATACTTAAGAAACAGCAGGTTTTCTGTGCATAGCTTTGTCTGTCCTCTGGGGATACATGCCTTCGGAGGATGTGGCTTGCACGGCAGGTTACATAACTGGTATGATTATGAACTGTGCATGCATTATTGATGCTGGAACAGCTGCATGCTTGTAAAGGTTTGCATCTTGAAGTTGAGATAGAGTCCCCTGGGCATTGTGAAGATTTGCATAGGGACTTCAGTATGGTTCACGTCTTCATGTTCTCTGTATTCATAGTAACAACTGTATTCATAGTAAATACTTAGACCCTTAATATATACAAGACACAGTTTTATTCATTTAATCATCACAATAGCCCTAGGAATTGTATACTATTAATAATAATAATAATTTAGAAAAGAGGAATGTGATCCACTGAAATGTTAAGAAATTTTCCAAGGTCATATGACTAGGAAGTGCTGGAAGCACATCTTGAATTCAAACAGAGTGGTTCCAGAGTCTATTGATCAACCATGGGGCTAACCTGCCTGTGCACACATTCTAGAAATGGAATTACATAAATATTGGATGAATGGTGAGTTGTGTGTGTAAGTTACATCCATTAAAATCATACTTATCCAATATAGCATGTATGAGAGCTACGTAACAGATACCATATTTCCTCGATTTTAAGGCACACACTTTATTCATGAATTAATATTTCTGAAATTAAATTGCATCTTACTGATGACAAGACAGTATCAGGTTGTAATTTATTTGCTTCTATGTTTTTCTTTCTAAGTGACTCAAAATTATGATATGTCTTACAATCAGTGGCATCTTGTTGTCAATATAATAGAGAAAGTAATTTTTATTGCCTAAATACAGTAAATTAAAAAGCGGTATATGGATTCAGATAAAAGAATGTTGCTAGATGTGTATATGTTTGTTTTTTGCCTGAAGGTTGATATAACTGCCCTGACTCAAAAACACAGGATGCACTTTTCCTCCAGGACAGGGTCCACTGATAGGAGGAGTAACACATAACGAATGTGGAGTAATATCATTAAGAAAATCGGAGTACAAAATGAGGAAGAAAGGCAAAATTAAAATAGAATATGTGAAGAACAGAGAATTACATATGAAGTACAGAGAAGTAAATGAGCATCAAAGGGATGACTATTTAATGAAGTGAAACAATGACTGAGAGAGCTTGGGAGTTAGAGTCAAGCTCACCTTTGCTATAATTCCATCTGTACCCATATTAAATACAAGTGTATATGTTGCTATGCTATACATAGGCCCTATCCCAGAGGGAACATGCATCCTATTTTCTATAATTCATGGGAGATGCATCAAAGCTCTGGAAGAAAGCAGACGTATATACATCTCGCAGTAATCATTTCATTCATATGCACATGTTTCCTGACGTTTAGAAGCTTCACTTTCCTAACCTGAGATAAAGGAAAAATAAGTCCACCTTGTAAGCATTTTTCTAAGAACAAATGAGAACTATTTGTGAAGTTCTTTGGCAGTGTAAGAACTCATTAAATTATGTTGGTTATTATTTTTTGACAAATGGGCTGAATCAGAAATGTTGTATTCTGTACCCTGTGCCTTTAGGTTCAATTACTGTTTAATGGTATCTAACGTTTCATGGTATCCTGTTACTGGCAGCATTCCTGCAGCATTAATTATATACCATCCTGAAGAGCATTTCTATGAGCAACAAAAGCTCTTGACGAGAGGGCACTGTCTCCCTTTATGGGCATTTAATTTTAAATGTTTATATATATATATTATTTATATGAATCAGAATTCATGAAATCTTTCGTAGTAATTAAAATATAGATACATTCTCTTTAAAAACTTCAGTTTATCAATCATATTTCTAGTCAGTAAATTCTGTGCAAAATAGTGTTCAGATATTATCCTTATTTAAGGTTCAGCATCCATGTAATACTACCTACCATTGTCTAGAAACAAATCTGAAACAGGAACTTGTCCAAAAATTTCAAAACTTTGTATCCCCAGTGGGCTTCGATGAGGTTCTCTGCACACTGATACCAAACCATTCCTATTATTGGCGTGACAGGAGTGGGCTGTGGAGTTTAAGCATGTTTCAAATGTTAAGGGTGAATCTGTATTTTAATCAGAGCAGAGTATGCATGATTCATATTTTTTTAACTGAATAAATCAAAGCTTGGGGTGATTAAATGATTTACTCAGTGGCTACCTCTTCTGTGAGTGTTCTCTGTCGCTTGTTAGATCCAGTTGCCTGATTTGGATAAGAAGGTGAGACGGAGAAGGGTCTAAGTCACAGTCTCATGAGACTGACTTCTAGTTCCTTCTTCATGTCTGCTCCGTCTCCCCAAAGGAAGAATAGGTGGGTTCATCAAATTCAGACAATATCATGAAGTAAAGACCATAACATTTGCTTTTTCAGGACTTACACTAGAATAAAAAACTGATGCCTTGATTTTATTAATTATTTCTATTAGTATTCAGATTTAAACAAGATCTTAGTGATATAATGTCCAACTTTTATCTTCTGAGTTTTGATGGCAGATGCTTTGATCTGGGAATATTTAAGCCTGAATGACTACTGCCAGGAATATTATAGACAGATCATATCCTTGCTAGAGTTGAAAATGAAATTACTAGCCCTTTACCTGCTATGCAAAAGGTATGTGAAAAAATATATATTTAATGAAAATAAGTTTCTAATTGAGTCAAATGTGTTCTACTGCATATAAAGTTTATTCAAAATCTAGTGTTCTTTATTAGATCAAAATCTAATCTTTATATACATAGGTTCTATCACAATTTTAAAATTCTGTATCTTTATCAAATTATTTTCTTACCATCCCCTAAGAAACTGAGTGGTATTAGTGAAAGAGATCATGATTTGGGGATATCGTACCTGAATTCAAATCCCAACCACACTGCTTTTGTGCTGTGCAATTGTGGGGAGATTGTTAAGTTGACTGAGCTTTGAATCTAAGTTTGTAAAATGGAAATGATAATACCTATTTCCCACAGCTATTATGAAGATTAAATAAATTTATAATATGGCTTATAATAGGAACTCAGCATATGCTACTTCCTATATGCTTCTCTCTAATCAGAAAATTTTAGGTTATCAGCCTTCTGCTTAAGTATAAGCTGGGCAAAGCTAGTTGGTAAAGAATAATTTAAAAAGAAAGAAAAGCAAAATTATGTGTGACCATTCAATTAACTCTACTATATTATACTCTGAAATTGATTCTTAAATCTTGTGTTACAGTACAATTTATGAAATACATATTAGCAGTATGGTATATGCACTATATTATGCTGTTCATCATTTTTAATTTTTTTAATTTTTTATTTTTGTGGGTACATAGTTGGTGTATATATCTATGGAGTTGAGATATTCTGATACAGGTATACAATCCATAATAATCACATCAGAGTAAATGAGGTATCCATCACTTCAATACTTGATCCTGTCTTTGTGTTAAATCAATCCAATTAAACTCTTCTAGTTATTTTTAAATGTACAATAAATTATTGCTGACTGTAGTGACCATGTTGTGCTATCGAACATAGATCTTATTCATTCTATGTAAGTATGTTTTTGTACCCATTGACCATCCCCATGCCCCTACCTACCTCCCACTACCTTACCCAGCCTCTGGTAACCATCATTCTCCTTTCTATCTCCCTCAGTATAATTGTTTTAAATTTTAGCTCCCATAAATAAGTAAGAACATGCAAAGGTTTTCTTTCCCTGGCTTATCTAACTTAACATCATGGCCTCTAGTTTCATTATTATTGTTGCAAATGACTGTATATTTTCAAATAACCTGTCTTCAAGCTCACTAATTCTTTCTTCTGCTTGATCAAATCTGCTGGGAAGAAACTGATGCATTCTTCGTTATGTCAGTTCCATTTCTCAGTTCCAGAATTTCTGCTTGATTCTTTTTAATTATTTTCATCTTTTTGTTAACTTTATCTGATAGGATTCTGGATTCCTTCTCTGTGTTATTTTGAATTTCGTTGAGTTCCTCAAAATGTCTAGTTTGAATTCTCTGTCTGAAAGGTTGCATAACTCTTTCTCTCTCTCTCTCTCTCTCTCTCTCTGAGATTGGTCACTGGTGTCTTATTTATTTGTCTGGTGAGGTCATGTTTTACTGGATGGTCTTGATGCTTGTGGATGTCCATTGGTGTCTGGATATTGAAGAGTTAGGTATTTATTGTAGTCTTTGCAATCTGGACTTGTTTATACCCATCCAACTTGAGAAAGCTTTCCAGGTTTTAGGGTCTTGGGTGTTGTGATCTAAGTTTCTGGTCACTGCAGCCCTATCTGCATTAGTGGGCATCTTAAGCCCAGTATCAGCTGTGGCTTTTGGGTATCACCTTAGTTGTCATTGATTAGATCTGGAAGAACTCTCTCGATTACCAGGCAGAGACTCTTGTTCTCTTCCCTTACTTTCTCCCTAATAAATGGAGTCTCGTCTGTGCTGAGTTTCTTGAAGCCGGAAGAAGGGTGACACCAGAACCCCTATGGCCACTACCACTGGGACTGCACTAGGTCAGATCTGAAGCCAGCACAGCACTGGGTTTCACCAAAGGCCTGCAATAACCACTGCCTGACTCCCACCTGTGTTTGTTGAAGGCCCCAGGGCTCTACAATCAGCAGGTGGCAAAGCCAGCCAGCCCTGTGTCCTTCTCTTCAGGTTGGCAAGTTTTCTTAGGCCCCAGGTAGGTCTAGGGATGCCATCCAAGAGCAAGGGCCTGGAGTCAGAAACCTCTGGAATCGACATAGCGCTCTGTTCTACATTGTCTGAGCAGGTACACAGTGTCACAAGACGAAATCCTTCCCACTCTTCCTTTCCCATTCCACAATAGGAGGAGCCAGTCCCCATGACTACTACCACCCCAGGCCTGCAGCCAATACTGCCTGGCTGCTGCTGATGTTTACTCAAGGGCCAAGGGCTCTTCAGTCAGACTGTGGTAAATGCTGCGAGGCCTGGGACTGTCCTTTCAGGGCAGTGAGCTCGCCTTGGCCCAAAGCGAGTCCAGAAATGCTGCCCAGGAGCCTAATCCTGAAATCAGGGACCCCAAGAACCTGCTTGGTGTTCTTATCTTACTGTGGCCAAGCAGGTATCCAGGCTGCAAGAAAAGTTCTCTTTACTCTGCCCTCTCCTTTTCTCAAGCATAAGGAGTCCCTCTTTATAGCTACTATAGCCGGGAACGTGCTGGGTCACACCTGAAGCCAGAGTCTCACCCAAGGCCCACAACAAGTACTGACTGGCTGTCACTGCTGACTATTCAGGACCAAGGGTTCTTTATTTAGTAGGTAATAAATCCTGCCAAGACTGGGTCCTTCTCTTCAAGAGAGTGGGTTCCCTTGTGGCCCAGGGTGTGTCTAGAAATACTGTCTGGGAGTTAGAGCCTGGAATGTGTGCCCCAGGATTCTGCCTGGTGCCCTATTTGTTATCCAAGTTGCAAAACAAGTCCTCTTTACTATTCTCTCTCCTTTCCTTGAGTGCAAGGAAGGAGTCTCTATCAAAGCTGCAAGCTGCACTGCCTGGGGCTGAGGGAGAAGTGGCACAAGAACTTACTTGGCTGGCCTGGCTCGTGTTTCCCTAGGTCGCATGCCTCTCAAGCCCACTGACTCTGAGCCCAGCACAGCACCAGGCCTTGCCTAGGAATTGCAGCCCTTATGGCCTAGACTGTCTTTCAAGTTTATGTAGAACCTCAGAGCACTTTAGCCCTCAGTAAGTGAGGCTTGCTGGGACTCAGGTTACAACTGCTGGGGTTGATGATTCCCTTTTAGCTAGGGCTGGTCTAAATGCTCCTCCTGCCAGCTGAGTTCTGACTTGTGCTGCTGTAGCAGAGCATCCCTGAGATCCAATGTAAAGTCCCACAATCAGTGTCCCAAGCACACAAATTCTTTCCCTGTGCCAAGCACTTGCTGATGGGGAATGTGGGAGGGGATCAGCAATTCAAGCCGGTCGGTCTTTCTTACCCTCTTAAGTGCCTCTTTCAGTGACATGGAGTTAAAACCAGATACTGTGATTCCTCACCTGATTTTTGGTTCCTCTGAAGGTGCTTTTTGTGTGGATAGTTGTTCAATTTACTGTTCCTTCAGGGAAGATGATCAGTAGAAGCTTCTACTGATTGGCCATCTTGCTCTCAGTTTTCCCTATATTATTCATCTTTACAGCACTTTGACAGAGTTTAACTCTTTTTCTGAATGCAGAAGGTCAGTCACACAACCAATCAACAGCGAGGTCAACAGATACTCCCATGAAATAGCTGGTTAAGAAACAGGTCTTTTAAAAGCTGGTCTTGTAAAATAAATAAACAAATAAATTAATGAACAAACAACTCCCCCCCCCCCAAAAAAAAATAATAAAACTTTTGCTTGGAATTACAGATGCTAGTAAAAGAATAATTTTTGTTAAAGAGCAGAAGTATTTAATTAAATAATTTGATTGTTATTAAAATTCTTTCTATAAAGTAAGTGGTTAGAGAGCTGCATTGTAGCTAAGATAAACATTCCTGACTGGGGATAATATCAGGAGATAAAACCATATTTAATATCTTCAAATGGAATGAATTTGAACAAAGAAAATACTGAATAGGAAAGAAAAAAACCCAGTAAAAGTATTCTCTTCTATTTGGGATTCCTGAGAGAATATGTGCTCTAGAGATCAAAAGAACACAGTTACTACCAAAGATACTTGTTGGCACATTTAGGGCAGTACACAGTTTTTATGGAATAGCTTGCTACCTTCATTTAACAAAAAATAAAAATGAGACCTACCATCAAACAAGACCCTAGAGTTGCCTATAGTTGGCCTCAACCCAGGCCTTCGGATTCCAGGTCTACAGCACTTTGCTATACAACCCAGACCCTTATGTAAAATAATTTTTTTTTTTTTTTTAAAAAAGAAGCCAACATTCATTCATTCAGTAGATTTGTCAACAAATATTTAGGCAGTTCCTGTGATATACCCTGTTAAGGTTGAGCAACAAATGAGAAACATTTATAGGGGGTCCCATTATGAAGGCCAGATTTACTATGCATCCATAATGATTACTTGCTGGCAAGATCATTGGCTCAAAAGATACAGAGTAAATTAGAAACAAAAAATTCTGTGTGGTAATTACTAATAAGCAAAATTAAAATTTAGAAGAATTACCTTTTTGCCTCTTTAAATCTTGATATCTGTTGAATCTTTGTATTTGTTTATATCTTATGTTAAGTAGTTCAACCATTCATGTATGTATGACTTCCATTATATAACATATATTTATACATACTTTCTATGTATCTGCATGTATAAATAAATCATACAGGGAAATTTTATTTGGAGTCAAAATTGAATTTTAAATTTTAAGATATTGCTAAGCAGTCCATGGGATTCATGAAACATAAGTCGCCAAATGCTTGCAGAAGACGAATTCCTGGAATAATGGAAGAAATTAGATTCTAGTAGTGTATTCCAAAGCCTTGAGGCTCTCTGAAGGACCTCAGAGTTTACTGATGGGTGTTGGGAGAGGGTAGAAGACTGGAATTGATTTTCGACATGAGTTTTCTGAGTATCATCTCCTGCAGAATAATATTTTATTTGACAAAAGAGTCACTACTTATTAGAAAACTTGAAGACAAAAAAAAAAAAAAGTTTTAAGAGATTTCCTAAGAAATGAAATCCAATTTGAGTGTCAAAAGCATCACTATCGCAAACTAACAAGCATTACCCTGATTTCTGTAATAAATAATCATCCTGAGTGTTCAAGGCACAAGGCAAGTTTTATTTTAGGAGCCATTTGAATCTCTTCTCTTCCTTTCCTGCCTGTTCTTTCGGACATAGAATATTTCACAAATGTGCCCTTAATTGTCACATGGGCTCCATAAAAAAATAAAAAATAAAAAATAAAATAAAAAAAAGTTATTGTTCTGTAAGCTATTATAAGCCTGTTCTCAAGTCTCAAAGATTTAAGCAATGAGATGCCTCCTAAATCCACACTGTCAGCATTCTCATGCCTCCCAGTGCAGTGATCCTCTGCTTCCACAAGGATTTGCGGAAAATAGTTGATTCCAGTCTCTGCTCACCTTGACCTTCCCTCTGTTACTACTTCAGACTTTCTGTCTGGTAGTATGTTACATTATTTTGTCTAAATAGCCTCAGGAAAACCATAATTAGATCTGTAAGTTTTGTCTTCAACATTCTTCATCACACCTTTGAAATTTCCTCATTTCTGCTTTCCAGTTGGGAAATTCCATTGTCCATTATGCATATTTCAGATTTTGGGCCTTCTCTTCTAGAAAATTGCCTCTGGCTCTCCAAGCCCTATTAGGTTACTCCCCACCTCAAAAGTGTTCTGCTGTCTCTGGACTATGTCCTACACCATCCATCACCCCCTCTCTCTTCTAGGGATTGCAACTGTTACTTGCTTATTTTTTATGTTATAGTTATTAACTATTTGCCTAAAGAGGGCCTAGCTAGGAAAATAAACTAAAATAATAAGGAAAATGGACATGATCTCTGTCCTCGGGGAGATGCGAATACAGTGGGAGAAAGTTTCATTTAAAAGGACCAAGGCAATATGATGTTTTTTGATAGGGTAAAACAAAGGTGCTGTAGGTTCATATAGTAGAGGCTCTTATACCTCACTGTGGATATCAAAGAAGGCTTCCCCAGGGAAAGAAAAAGAAATAGTCAAGAAAAGTAGAGAATTGCAGTGGGGAAGACAAAGAGTATTTCAGGAAGAAGGAAAAGTATTGTGAAAATCTGGGAGTGGATAAAACATTGTACTTGAAGGACTAGTAGATGTATATTGTGTTTAAAGCTTAGATAATGAAGAGGACAGTGATCAGATATGAGGTAGCAGTCACATCTAGTAGAAGTTTGTGAACGACTTTAAGAGTTTGAACATTGTCTATACAACAAAAGAAGCTACTAAAAGATTTTTTTAAAGAGAGAGAAATAATGATTTGGAGTTTTTAAAAGATTATTCTGGCTGCAGTGTGGAAAGTAAAAGACTGGGGGTAATTCTGAAATACATTCACACATCCATTCTTTTTAGTACCAAAATATATTGGTTTTGAGCCACGAGTTCTTAAAGTCTCTTTAATCTATGGTAATTTGTATGTCTTGTTAGAAATAGATCAAAAATAGAGAAAGGGACTTGGTTTGTTTAAGTAATGGAGCTTTTCAGCTCCTCCCCTTTCCTTCCACTCTTCTAAAACCCTTATTACTCGAAACATAGTCCATGGACCAGAACAATCAGTATCTCCTGGGAATTGTTTAGACATGTGAATAGCTATTCCCACCCCAGACCTATTAAATCCCAATCTGCATTTTAACAAGTTCCCCAGTTGATTTGTATGCACATTAGAGTTTGAGAAGTCTGTTCTAGAAATCTACTATAGGCTGCCTCAACCCTTAATTCTACCTTTATGTCTTAGAGACTAATGTAAGATTCTTAGTGACATTACACATAAGCACATGTATACACATTAAAGTAACTTTTAATTTTATATCTGCAAATACAATTAATAATGCCCCAAATCATATATCACAACAGTCCTGACCTCAAGGTGGATTGACTACAGATTTTGTGACTTACGGTGGCGAAGGCCTAAACAAATAAAGAATTATCCCCAAATTTTTCTCCAGCATATTGTGTACTTGTACCTTTCAGTATGTCTACTACGTGTCAGGTCACCCTGTACTCTGAGAGCCTTGCAACAACAAATTCAGCCTGTGAGCAGCTGCTTCCATTACATGAGATGACCTCCCTTTAATCATATTATAAAATGTTTTCTTAGGCAACTAGTTTATTTTTTAAAAATTTAACAAAAAATACTCTTTCTGCAACACCCACAAAGCCCAATCACTTTCTTCTGTATATTTTGCTCACTGACAGTTTATGAGAAATGATACGTGAACAAGTGACTATCATTAATAGTTTAATTTTAAAAAGGAAGTTTTGGGGTACTGTATTTTGCGAGAAGAGATTTAACCCAAGCTCCTATGTCTACCCTCCTATGTCTACTTCCTATGCCAACCTTCTACTTCTACCCTTTAGCCTGGTATGGGGAGAACTGACATCAGTAATGATAACCTCCAAAGTACTTAAAAATTTTAGTCACCAAAAAATATCTAAGAATGGTAAGAGTGACACAATTATGTGGGATAGTGGAAATAAATATTGACCTAGAGGTGAGGAAATCTGGATTCTGATCTTGACTACAACACTAATTAGCTATGACTTCATACACATGGTTCCTTACTGGGCCTACACGTACTAATCTATAAGGGGAAGCCATAGACTAGACAATCTGAATATTTTAAGATTCCACAGGCATTTCATTTATCTGAAAATTGGTGATCCATATGTGCTGCATAATGATGGGAACACCTGGGAAAGCATAATATCCAATTACCAGGCATTGCCTGGTATTTGAACTGCCATTTCCCAGGCATCCTGAATTAGTGGCAATGTACACTCTTGCATGCAAGCCGCCTCTCTCAGTCACCCCCCTCTAAGTGGCAACTTTTGCCAAGTCTAACCAGCACTTCCTTTGACTTGTTGCTATTTATTTTTTTCCTCCAAGCTAACTAAAAGATTATACCTTTCCTAAAACTTATGACAGATGCTTTCATCCCTGCCTTAAAAATCTGGATGAAAATGTATCTTGAAGTCAAAGTCATTGAGTCTGTCAGCAACATTTCCACAATACCATCTTTACACGAACACTTGCTAATGTCTATCTCCTTTGAAAATAGTGCTGAAAATGAAGCAAACTCAAAATGTTTCAGCTCACTTGTCCTCTTCTCAAGGATTCTGCAGAAGCTCTTCCTTCTCTTCTCTTCCTGCTTCCTCCCCAGAGACTGCACACATGCGGTGCCAAAGACCCCTTTAGGCTTTCCTTCCCTGTCATTGCATTTCTTAAATATTTCTTTTTGTTTACAATAATCTCACTTTAAATAGCACTATTAAGATATAGTTAAAGCCAAATTTGTTACAGATTTGAAGTCAAATAATTTAACATAGCATTTAAGCAGGAGGAACTCATTTTGACTGCTTTTTTGCCCAATCTGAAAACAACTATGGATTTTCTCTTCAGGTCCAGTGATCTTCCCATGGCCTTCTAACAACAGCAATAAGCACAATGACATTTATCATCAGTGAAAATTCACTTTATAGTAGGGACTTTACATAAATCATCGTATATTATCTTAATAATGAGCAAGAGAGTATTTTTATCCCCCACATTATGAGTAAGGAAACTGAGACTAGAGAAAGTATACTGTTTGCCTAGGGTTGCTCAGCTGGAAAGTGGAAGAGCAGAGATTTGAATCTGGGTTATTCTTACTTCAAGTCCCTAGTTCTTCTACACTGTCAAATGTTGCTGCTTCTCTCCTAACACAGGTTATGTTATTGGGATTCGAAGTCTAATGATGATTTAGTTGGTCATCCATGTAAAATAAGATTCACCAAAAAGGAGACTTAGTGTTTATGGTTAATCTGATGCTTCATTTTCCTTTTGGAGTTTCTCTCCTAATCGAATCCCAGGCCCTCTGCCTATCTGTGGGCTTTAGGAGTTGAGTATGTTTTATCACTGTACACATCTTCTAGAGCGGTGTTTCCCAAACTTTGATGTACTTAAGAATCTTCTGGGAAAATTGGAATAGAGTAGCCTTAGCCTAAGGTAGGGCTCAGTGATCTGCATTTTAAAGCACCCCCTATGCACACTCCTATGGAGAAACATGAAAAACATAAGAATATTGTGTTAGGCTGTTCTTGCATTGCTATAAAGAAATAATGGAGACTGGTTAATGTATTTAGAAAAGAGGTTTAATTGATTCATGGTTCTGTAGGCTTTAAGGGGAAGCATGGTGCTGGCATCTACTCAGCTTCTGGGAAAGCCTCAGGAAGTTTACAATCATGGTGGAAGGTGAAGAGGGAGCCAGAGTATGACATGGCAAGAGCTGGAGCATAGGGAGGGGAGGAGGCGCCACACACTTTTAAACAAATCTCGCATGAATTCACTCTTTACCAAGAGCATGGCACTAAGCCATTCATGAGAGATATGCTTCCATGTTCAATCACCTCCCGCCAGGCCCCACCTCCAACATTGGGGATTATAATTCAACACAAGATTTAGACGGGACAACATCCCAACTCTATCAGTCTGTTTGTCTTCTCTATCCTAAGTAAAGGGTAGAATAATCCCAGGCCTAGAAAATGGTGACGGATGAGTCCTAACATCTATTTCTTACTAAAGTGTTCCGCTAAGAAGAATATTTTATGATAAGGATATTAATTGATGTTACTGACGAGATCCGTGCTTTTTCGTTCTGTCTTTCTTTCTGGACTCTTTTAGTCACCTCCTGTGATCCTGCATCATCTTTATTTTTCCCATAGACTTTCCTGAATGTAATGAAAATATTTTCTTTTTGGTCTCAGAGAGTTTCCTTATATGTACAGCAGGATGGTATATAGTAGTGATTATGTCATATAACTGATGAAAAGATTAACTAGTCAATGACCCTATGTGGCACATTTCCATAATAGCATAAGTAAAAGGCTCCATCTAAAATTTTGCAGTGTACTACCTGTACAACTGTATGAAGAGGCCTTCAAATGAACTAATGTTATTAAAGAGGTTAGCACAATTCTTGGTATTGCCATCCCGAAATGGTACCTATTATCTAATATTTATCCTTACCTTTGATTAATTCTGTCTGATTTGTTATTATATTCTTGAAACACCTTTACTAGGCACTTTTCAAGTTAATACTATAATACTTGCTGGCTTAGCTTACCTTCTTCACTATGTGTCAAAAATGACTGGACTGATTTATAGAGTGGCCTTAATCCTACCTTAATTGTGGATTTGCTTATACCCATTCCCTTTCTCTCAACCTAGTCTGCTTGTAACCAATGCTGTGCCTTTGCAAGATGGCTGGCTGAGGTTAAGGGTGCAGTCCATAGGCAGAAAACCATTTTCCCCCTCTGTGAATACCAGCTGGCTGACCCAGAGACTGAACCAACTACCTTGACCTCATAAGCACTGCACTGCAAGCAGCTGAGCATTTTGTTTTAATTATTATTATTATTTATTTTTATTTTTACTTTATTTTATTTTTGAGACCGAGTCTCCCACTGTCGCCCAGGCTGAAGGGCAGAGGCGCCATCTCAGCTCACTGCAAGCTCTGCCCCTGGTTCATGCCACTCTCCTGCCTTAGCCTCCCTATAGCTGGGACTACAGGTGCCCGCCACCACTTCTGGCTAATTTTTCATATTTTTAGTAGAGATGGGGTTTCACTGTTTTCGCCAGAATGCTCTCGATTTCCTGACATCGTGATCTGCCTGCCTCGGCCTCCCAAAGTGCTAGGATTATAGGCGTGAGCAACGGCGTCCGGCCTTGTTTTAATTATTTTAATAATGTGATGATGATTATAAATATACAGCCAGAACAGTACTGAATTTAGAAATTTCATTATTCCAATTAATGTTGCAAATCAGAGGAAGTGTGTACATGAGAGGGTAAATTAGAGTACTCACATGGAAATCATAGGTCTGGCAAATAGATTTAAGAAGGAATATGTGGTATACGAGTGTGTGTGCATGAGATGGGGTAAGGAAAACAGAAGTGGGGGGTGGTGGAGACAGAAAGAAAGAGGATTAACTATATTTCCTTTAGGCAAAAAAAGTAAGAGGTACTAAAACAGAAATAATTACAGGTGTGATGAGACAATGGGATAAACCACACAATTTACTTCCTTACTATTTTGCATTTTTATATCGGTTAAATACTGCTAAAGCAAACAACTCGGCAGAAAAGAAGGAATGTTATCTGGTATTGGACTGACTTTGTTTTTTATCCTTTTGTACAAAAAAAGTTTAACAGAAAATTCTGTGTGCATGAGTGTGTCTGTGTATTCAACTTCTCTTTTGAAACACAGATCATAGGACTGGGAAAATAAAACTAAACAAACGGGACAAGATTTCTGACCACGTGAAGCTTACATTCTAATAGAAAGGTTTAGACAAAAGAAAAATAGCTATATCATTGAGTGAATGCATAATGAAAAATAGTATATCAGAAAAATTTTGACACAAATTGAAAATGTAAATGTTTAGAAAGTGGTGGGAATGAGGGAACAGGTGGGTTACTGTTATCTAAATAGAGACTAACTTTTCCCAGGATATCATAATTGGGGAAATTACCTCCAGCTTTGAGGCACCTCACAGAGCTGTCTCTGGACTGTGGGAAAAAAGTTTCTGCTCTCAGGTATTTAAAAGAGGTTTAGGTTGGGCGCAATGGCTCATGCATGTAATCCCAGCACTCTGGGAGGCCAAGGAAGGTGGATCACCTGAAGTCAGGAGTTTGAGACCAGCCTGGCCAACATGGTGAAACCCTGTCTCTACTAAAAATAACTAAAAATATTAATTAGCTGGGCATGGTGGCAGGTGCCTGTAATCCCAGCTACTTAGGAGACTAAGGCAGGAATATCGTTTGAACCTGGGAGGTGGAGGTTGCAGTGAGCCGAGATCGTGCCATTGCACTCCAGTCTGGGCCACAAGAGTGAAACTCTATCGCAAAAAGAAGAAGGAAAAAAAAGAGGTTTGACGCTCAAAACACAGAGCAATACACTATAAAGCAACCCACTCATCGACAGCCTTCCAGTACACCAGACAATCTTTGATTATCCTTTCCACATCTTCTGTCTGGCTAAGAATCTTGTGACCTGTCTGGCCAGGGCAGGCTCAGATGGTTCTGTTGGCGCAGTTTACAAATGTCAGTGAACAAAGCACACCACTCTGTAGAGGGCTCATCTCCGGGGATAATTCTGTTCATCTTCAGCTCACTCCAACTCCCTCCTCATTACAACTGGCTTTGTCTGTATGACTTCAAGACTTTACAGTTGCAAGTTCAAGATTCATCACAAACCTTGACCTTTTAGTGCCTCAGTCCCCTCAGCTCCAGTGACCTTCGGTCCTTCTCCATTTCAGTCGCCTAGCAACACAACCACACTTAAAGACCAGCCTCGGACTCATCCCCCTTCAGGGCTCACAATCACTTTAACTTCACTTTCTCCTATTCAGTCTGCTCTGATTTTTTCCCATAACCTCTACTCCCCTGACAATTTTCCCATTCCCACAGTCCGTGAGCTTGCTTCTGTCCTCATTTGTTTGGCTACCCAATTGTGGACCCTACTGTCAGGCACTTCAGTTCTTCATATGTTTATATTTCCATGTTTTCCAATGCTTCTATCTCTGGAATCTTATACTTTCCCATTTTCTGTTATGACTGAGAACTGCAGAGTGGCGTTCACTAAATAATTTTGTTTGTTTTGTCATTGGGTTTGCTAAAATTCATGTTACCTAACTTTGGGTAAAAATCTTCGTAATTCATTTTATATCATTCCAAGATACTGAAATCATTTTACTTATTTAGTAAATGTTTAATAAACACTTGTTGAAGTCCACACACTATTTTAGGTGCTCAGGTTACTTGACCATTACTGAACAATCATGTTATCCCTGTCCACAGTGGTTGATCCAAAGGCTCTAAAACACAAAATAATAAAGTGGAAGAGGGAAAAAGAGAGAAAGGAGAGAGAGTGAGAGAGAGACAGAAAGAGACAGAGATAGAGAGAAGTAATTATATCACATGAGCCCCTGAATTGAGCTGTGCCTCAAGATATATTCATGGCCTTTTCAGTTACATAAACCAATAAATTTATTTTCTGTTTAAGTGACTTCGCGTTTCGATTCTGTCATTTGCAACTGAAAGAGTACTGAATAAAATAATATAGTTATTTGCATATATATATTATCCTCCCCTATGCAATCATAAGCGGCTTGAGAGAAAAGACTATATTATGCATCTTCTATCTTCCAGAATGCTTTGCACATTGTGAGTGTCCAATAAATATTTATTGAAGGAATAAATCGGTTTTAAAAATACCTTAAATTTGGATTAATGCCATCTTTAGGCTTCTCTAGGGTGATCTGGATAATGAAAAGAACTACACCTGGCAAAAGTCTTAAAATTCCCTCCAAATGGGTATGTCGAGCCCTCATCCAACCTTCCACCTTTCCACCATTGTCACTTTATCTGCATCCCCTTTCAGCTCTTAGAGAGAGACTAAATGCACCTGGATGGATGTGTTCTTATTGTCAGCAATCAAAATCCCAGGCTCTGAATGTCATGTAACTGAGAGGGAAGAAAAATACTCCCACTTTTGAATTTTAGTCTTTCTTGATCTACTCACAAGCATTTTTTTGTAGGGATTGCAATGCTACTCTCCATCTATAGACATATCCTAATAAATGATGACAAGAGCAAGACAATGGAGGATTATGGTTTTCAGGATTTGTTTGTCTATCTGTGTCTCTCTCTGTCTCTGACACACACACACACACACACACACACACACACACACACACCTCAAAGACGAAGGATTAAGGACTAAACAGAAATCCAACCAATGCCGAGGGCACACATCTGTAAGGAAAGCTGGCTCTGTCTCACAGTTTCAGCTCTCTGTTTCTATACACACAGACAAATCTTTTCATTTATGGAAGGTCTCCTGTGCATGTCTGGTGTCAGGGAAGTCAAAAGGACCAAGAACTCTTCCCTGAAGCAGACAGAATATGGGTAGAGGTAAACGGAATGATATATTTAAACATTTGGCAGGAAGAAAATCTCAGACAGTCAAAACAACATCGTTATTAATTGCCAATTTTAGAGGCACTCGAGCATACAACCAGTTTCTCCGTCTTATTACTTGTTGAAAATACAAGAGGATTTGGGGCAGGGAAAACAAAAAATCTATTTTTCTCTGGGTGTGCATATGTGTTTTAATTATCCCTCTTGAGATGCATCTTTGCACGGTTGTGCCTTCAATCTGTTGCTTGCAGTTTTGTTTTTGACAGCAGAGCTTATATTATCAGTAGTAGTTGCCAGTTTTCTTTCATGTTTTGTATTTTGAGGGGGTTGGGGCAATTAGGATGGCCACCAAACCGTACTGTTTACTATTTAGAAGAGGCTAACTGCTTATCATTTAAAGAAACCTAAAGTACATGGGCTCTTCCTACACCCTGCTTCCTGGGGTCAAGAACTCATGCTGTTGAGGCAGGAATAGATTGCTGGGTTTCTATTTGAAGACTACTTGCTGGTTTGGTATTCATGGATTCCTTCTTTGAAAAAAATAACCAGGTTACTGCCAAGACAACTAAAACAATAACAATAACTAAGTCAGTGAAGTGGCAGAGTGCACACTAACAAGCAGTCAACTTCTTACATTATAAATATAAATAGCAATCCTCTCTCTAATAGCAAATGCTAAATATTCAACATTCTACATCTGCCTGTGGAGATGGAGATCTTTTTAAGATATGGATGCACAGAAATTCCCACAAACTCCTGCCGTGTTAAGAATGCAAATCATCCTTGATTCAAAACAGAGCATGTTCTTAGAAAAGCAGAGCTTTCATTCTAACAGATTTCCTCAGTAATATGGTAGAAGCAAAAAACAGAGTTTGTGGAATAATGTGTATTATTAAATGAAAGTATGAAAAACTTATTCAAACATAGACTGCCTCACAGTTGACGACACAAGTGCATTTGGTATGCAAGACACATGAGTTTACAATGTCACAAAACTACAAAGATGCAGAGAAGAAAGTAAACTCATGTCGCAGTAGAAGTTAGGGTGTAGAGATACTAGCTCGTAATATTAAAATTTTAAATATGCACATGTCATTTTTGTTTTGCCTATTTTCTGATTATGAAATAGTACAAGAAATAGTCCAGAACAAAGCAGATAGAAAACAACCTTTCAGCTGAACATCCTTAACTTACCTCAGTTAATGTGCTGGAAGATTTCCTTTTATTCTTTTTTCTGTGCACTTTTATATTGATAAATGCATCACTACTTTAGATATGATGTAAAGTTTGGATCTGTAGTGACATGACTCACATTATGACCACCTCCTTCTTACAATCTTACCTTTGACTCCTGCTCAACAGGAGTCCAACGCTAGTCCTCCCATTATCTGTCCCACTCTTTATCTCCAAGACAAAAGTGAGGAAATAATATGTGAATAATAACAGAGCCCCACCATATCAAGGCAAGGGGGACAAATATTTTCAGGGTAATGAACACAGCACCGTCAGACTCCTGCCCAGTGATTCCACTAGTCACTTGAGTCCAACCAGAGGTGATTAAGGTGCCCATTCTTTCCTAGATGAAGGCAAGGAATAAGCAGGGAATGTCTGGGCTGTCTTCAGTGTTTATGTTATATGGTGCCAGTTCTCATCAAGTGAAGTGTTCAAACCTTCCCTTTCGTCTTCTGCCAGTCATGGTATGGTTTAGAGACTTTTTCTTTAGCACCTTTATATACCTGTATCAGTCTTCTCAGGCTGCCATAACATGGTACTATAGACTGGGTGGCTTAAACAAAGATAATTTGTTTTTTTCACAGCTCTGGAGGCTTGAAGTCCGCAATCGAAGTGCAGAGTGATTTGGTTTCTGGTGAGGACTCTCTTCCTTGGTTGTAAACATCTACTTTCTCGCAATATCCTAACAAGGGCTTTTCTTATTGTGTGTGTGTATGTGGAGGGAGAGGGAAGGCGAGCTCTCTGGTGTCTCTTTTTACATAGGTCAGAGGCGCACCCTTTTGTCCTAATTTAACCTTAATGACTTCCTTAGAGGTTCCATCTCAAATAAAGCGTTTTAAGAAAATGAATTTCCGAGTATATGAACACTTTGGGTAAGTCGGCAGGGAAAATAAAGTAAGAACACAAATGTGGAGTTAATTCCATATTTGATGAAGGATGACTTGCCAGTGACCAAGGAGATAAGGGGCAATACATTGCAGAAAGTTTACTTGCTCATTGTATGCTGTGAGCTGAGTATTAATGGGATGAGTAATTGACATAGCAAGCAAAGACAGAGTTAAAGTTTTAAAAATCAGCTTTCAGTGATCTAGACCTATCCCAGCTATGGTCTGTGGCTCAGGTGTAGGTTAGAGGATGCAAATATTAACTGGAATACATTTAATGATTAGACAGTAGAGACCACCTATTGGAAAAACCACTCTTGATTTTCACAATGAAAATTTTGCCTTGATGAAGTTCAAGGCATTTGCTAGAGAGGTAATGGAAGGACCAATTAAACATAAAAGGTGGTATGAACAAAGGACAAGTTTATGGTGATTAAAACTGCGTTTTCTCAGAAAGACAGTGTGATATAAAGCTGAGTAATGTAAACTTGCTGGATGGTGAAATTATGAATCCGGGCTTGGAAAAGATTAGGAGCACAGGGGCCATTCTCAACACCCCGTGATCACATCTCACCTGTAATCTCCTCTTTCACTCAGACTTACAGCTGTTGCTGACTGTTCCACTTGAAAATATCGACAAGCATGGGCCATGCATATATTGCTGGTTTAAATAATTTTTTAGACACAATAAAACACTCTCAGATAAAGGGAATAGTATATTTCTCTGATGGATGCAAAAGGGTCTTTCTCATAGGCAAATCAGGATCTCAGTGTCACCAAACAGGTGTGATATTAAAAACTTTCCTACTTAAAATATGTAAGTATGGAGTGGTGTAAACATCCTCTAATATAATGTTATTAAAAGAGAAAATTGTTTGACATATTTAACGGATTAAAATGAGTGTCTATTTTGGTTTAAAATGAGGTCTGGTTACCAGCCATTGATTCAATGTCTCCCAATTATCTGCTCAAATGGTATGGAAATATGCCCTGAAAGGTAAAAAGCCACAAATGTGACAATCTGTCAGTTGTCCTCATCTCCATTTTTATTCGTTTATTTAGTATTAAAATCCTTGGTTTTAGGTAGGTATACTATCGCTTACAATGAGACTCTATTTCCCAGCTTAGCCCTCCTCTCAAAGTAGTCATGGCTCTGTAACTAAGCTCTAGTCTATCAAATGTAAGTAGGAATGCCATGGAAACTCATTGGAATCTCCCTTAAAATGCAGTTTGTGCATATCCTTTGCCCTTTTTTCTTAATTATTTCTTTTCTCCTGTTGACTAGAATTTGAGTATAATGGGTAACAGTGCCCACATTGGACTGTGATGAGACCTTGAGAATGAAAGCCACAACACAGCAATGAGATAGAAGGAAGCTGGACCCTGGGAGCTTGGGGATCAAAGCCATCCTAGCCTAGAGTGCTTCCAGACTCTTACTGACAGGGAAACGAGTTTCTATTCTGTTTACAGCTCTTTGACTCAAAGCTGAGAAAAATGCTAACTCAAAGTCTATGCTGCCATTCAAAAGCAGAACTACCCATCAATCTTCTCATCATCTTCTAAAACCTTAAGACTGATAAAATTGAACTGAGAAACCCCATCGGTGATGAGCCAGAAACAAAAGACAACAACTAACCTGCCCATGGATAGGAAAAAATAATTTATTTTCCATTGTTGTTATCTGTCTTCTGGATCAGAAACAAAAAGAATTTGTATCAATCTGACAGCCAAGGGGTCCCTATACTAAACATGTGCTGATTAGGGCAGCCAACCTTTTCTCCCACCACTTTATATCTGCACCTCTTTCTACACCCAGTTTGAGACTGTATCTTTCTGAAAATAAATAGATGAGATATACTGGAAGACAAACTGTGATTCATTGTATACTGGAATGTGTATTTGCAACAGGTAAATAACTCAATTTGGGAGGGATAGAGAGAGGCAAGAAAAAAATTGTATCAGCAGATACTTGTTCTGCTATGTGTTTCAGACAATCAAACACTTGACATACAACACTACCTTGTTTCAACCCAAGAGGCCCACACAGAACAAAAGAGTAAAAGATATCAAAAACTGGGGTAAAACTGTGCAAATGAATGTCTAAATATTTGACCAGCACCCATGTGAACAAAGAGTAAGGAAAGAAGCAGTCTACACATCATATTAGTTAATAAACACAAAGTCTGAATCAGTTTGTTCTCTATCCAAGGTTGACTAAACAGAAATACAAAGAGAGTAAAGAAAGGAAGACACAGCCTAGAAAACGATACAAACTTGGGAAAAAAGCCATTAAATTGAAATAGAAGAAGAACAGACCTCTAATAACCATTAATGATAAGTAACAAAGTAAACTCTAGAGAATTCTTTGTACTTTCAATAGCACTTAAGATCACATTGTCTCTACATATGAAAAAAAGAAGAGAAGTAATAGAAGAGAATGACTTGAGATGAAAGACAGTAGAATATCTGACAAAACTGATGGATGAGTTGAGGACTGATTGCAAAGAAACCTAAGAAAATGATAACTGAAAACAGAACTGGATAGTTTGAAATAACAAGTCAAAAAAATTCTAATTAATAATATGGTAAACAAACTTGAGAAATTTATAAAATGTACATTAAAAAAATAGAACAACCATAAATTTAGAGAAAAAAGAAAAATGTGTGAAAGAAACCAAGAGATAAAGAAGGCTGAGAGTGCTCTCCCTTACCTAGGCTAGTAACTACATGTGTTCATCAGGAAGAAACTGAAAATTTGGAACAGAAGCAATGATTATAGACATAATTGGAGCTTAAAGTTGACATGAGGAAACAGATCAAAAGGGAGTTCTATAATACAGAAGAATCAATAGAAAGATATTCTTGTCTAGAAATACACTGAACATATTTGAAAGTTGCAAAACTAAGAAAAAATAAATTACAGAAATGGGCAGAGAGGAGGGATGCTGACTGCTGATTGCCTTCTCTGCAATAATAAGGACCAATGGCCAATGGAACAATGTCTGCAATATATCTAGCTGGGAATAATATTCTGAGATATGTTTATTAACTCTTTTTTCTCTTCTGAAGATTTTTAAAAGCCTTTCTCAGCTATTCCACAGTGTAGACATATAATATCTATATGTCATTTTTAAATTACTTTAAAATGTACAACAACTGATTAAGAGATGAAATAAAATTAAGAAATAGAGTAGTGCAGTACAAAAATGCTAAACTCCTAATTTTACAATAGGGTGTTTCAAGAACACTATTTAATTATTAACTTGATAATTAGAGGAATACAGATTCTTATAATGAAAAGTTGAAAACGTGCATGGGACAAATTCCCACCAACTTCGGGATAGTGTTTCTCTCTGGAGATCCTGGAGCTGGCCTTTGGCTCTATATGTAATGGTTTGTTTGTTTAAGAGAAAGATACGAAACAAGTAGAGCAAAATGTTAACATCTGTTAAATCTGACTGCAGTGTTGGTGTCTGTTGTCAGTTATAGTACTTTCTGTAGTTTTCCATATGTTACTAATATTTTACATTTTAAATGACTAGTTAGTTGTAATGATAACCACTAAGTAGAATTAAAAACAAAATATGTACTGATTCATCACAGAAAAAGAACATCAAGTCACACAATGTGCAAGAAATTATAGTATAGCAAAATACAGAAAATGCGAAAAAATACTGAAAATAAGATGACAAAAATAAGACCATAGATTCATTATGATAGTCACCATAAATTATTTAAATTCATATTAAATAAGTAGTGATAATAATAATATTAAATATTTAGTACTACTTAATGTATGTCTGAAATTATGCTATATGCTAACCTACATAATGTAAATGTTTTATCCCTTAATCCTCATGACAACTCTGAATCAAATAGTAGTATTATCTAAAATTCTCATGATTTGAGTTGATAAAAAAGTCAACTAAGAGATATATCTTTTTAAGACTTTTTAAGAGATACATCTTTTTAACTTCTTATAAGAAGAGTTAAAAGATTCCTAACTCCCAGGGTGATGAGTTAGGCAGTCCCTTTGAGAGGTGATTAGATCATGAGGGAGTAGTAGCCTTTATAATGGCAGAGAGCTAGCTTAGCCCATTCTACCATATGAGGACACAGTGAAAAAGGCATCATCTATGAATCAGAAAATAAATCCTCATCAAACACTGAATCTCTGGGCATCTTGATCGTGGACTTTCAGCTTCCAGAACTATGAGAAATAAATTTCTATTGTTCATAAGCTGCCTTAGCAATGGCATTTGTTAGCACAGCCCAAATGGAAGAAGAAAAAAATTTTTTTTAAAAATGTGCACATTAAATGTTTTTGGATATTTCTAGATCAAGGAAACAAAAACAAAATAGTGGCATAAAAAAATTTTGTTGAACCTAAAATGATGCGTGGGTTTTTTTGAGTGTTGATAAATCTTTGATCTCTATGCAAATTATTATTTCTGTGTGTGTGACTGTGAACTTTTCTGGGAACATGGTACGTCCATTAGTTCCTCAGAAAAGGTGTGTAACTCCCCCTAGAACGTGTATAAAGTACACACACATACACGTGTTTATGCCGTTATTATTTTTTTAAATCCATGAAATACTTACCAAAAAAAAAAATATAAAAAGTGCCAAGAAAAAATACTTTGAGTCATTCTTGAGATGACTTATTTAATATTTGGCTGTCTGACTAGGTTTCAAATTCCCCGATCATGGAGACCATAAATGTCTGGCTTTCTGATTCCCCATTCAGCACTATACACTGTATATAGATGAGACTCAACACATATCAATTGAATAAATCAATTAACCAATCTTTGGAGAAGCCAGTATTTTGTCAAAGAATTAGCTAGCTAAATAACTCTTGATCCATACAGTTTTACAGGTGAATTCTAGCAAATATTAAACTTATCCATAGTGTAGAAAGTCAACAACAACGAATGAAACTTCCTTACTTCAAAAGTATTAAATCTCAGAAACTAAAGGTTGAACAACATAACTATAAAAATACTGCATGCTAAAATCACATAGGTGCCCACACATAATACACATACATATATGATAGACATAAATCAGATGTTATTAAACAGATTCAACAATGTACAAAAAATATACCATAACAATATAACAAGTAAGGTTTAATTCAGAAAAAATGTTTTAAAAAGAAATATGAGGAAAATGTTTAATTCAGTAATATCAATACATCAAATGAAAAAATATGACATCTTGATAGATACCAAAAAAGTAATTTGATTAAAATTTTACATGTAAAATGCTAAATGTTTTAGTGTACTAGCAAAAGAAAGATGTTCTTTTAACCTGATAAAAAATAAGCATCTGAAAAGTTGAGTCTATTTAGCTTCTTTCATATTTAATAGAGAAACACTTGAAGTATAGTCATTAAGAGCAAGGCAAGAACTTCAGATATTTCTACATCAAGGAGACAAAAAGAAAATAGTGACATTATAAATATATTATTTAACCTAAAATGTATGGGTGGGTGTTTTGAGTATTAAGAAATCTTTGAGCTCTATGCAAGAACAATATTTGCATTTATTGAAAGAAAGAACCATTTGATGTTGACATGTATATATGACAGGATAATTGAAACAAGACAAATATAATATGATATAGCTAGAAATAAAATATTTTTAAAAGAAAATTATAGGACACAGCAAAATTAAAATTTAACTTCATATAATATTTCTGTAGTAAGCATATAACAATGTGCCTTCAGGTACTAAATAGCAAAAGCCCTAAGAAGGAAAGTCAATAAGGCAACAGGTACAAAATGAATATACAAAAATTAACTGATTTCCTATAATCCTATTAAAGATTATAAGACAGAAAGAAATTCAATTAAGGAAAATAAAAATATAAGCTATCTTTATTAAGAACCGTTTGAGACATGACAACAAGGAAAATGAATAGAACTTTAGGGTATAAATTTCTTCCCATATTATTTTATAGGCTTAGTATAATTTCAATTAAATGCATAATTACCGTTGAGTGTGATACTCTTTAAACTTCTAATTCTCTGTGAGAAATATAGTGTAATAAAAAAATCAGAAGTTTAATAGATTTCAGAAAGGGTGATCTTTGACTAATTTTTTAAAAAGGTTGTAAACAACAAAATTGCTCACAATAGCAGTATAGTTGTATAAGTTGTGGCACAGATAGCAAAATATAATACAAAGTCATGCTTAGGAAGAGCAGGATAAAAGCAAGAAAATGCTCAAGATATAATAGCAATTTAAATAAAAAGCAGCTATTAAATTAAACCTTACATATGCTAGTATTCTACAATTTTTAAAAACATATTGGTTTTTGCGTATTTACATAACTATAGAAAAAATAAGCAGAGGGAGATTCAACACTAGATAGGAGATGTATATTTAAGAGATTAAAATAATGTATTAATTGTATTTTCTGTATCCACACTTTCCTTTTTTTGTGTACAGTACACATACATTTTACAATTGTAAAAAGCAATGGATTTGTGTATCATAGTTATTTATTTGATAACTTTGTTACATTTGTACTAGGCTTAAATGTAGACCTATAATATATTTTTTAAATATTTTAGGAACCACAGCTGAAAATTCAAGATTTTGAGGAGTCACTTATAAGATGGTCAAATTGACATGGTCTTTTATAAACAAAGAATAAGAACTAGAAACCAAAATGAATACTAGCTCCAACAAAGGAAAAGAACAGTGTCATTTAAAAAAGCAGAAATTTAGAAGTATAATTATCTCCATAAGAGTTCAAAATGCTGATATTATACATTAAGCATTTTAGAAATGTTTATACCAATATTTGCAAGGCTTATAAACCAATTTAGCATTGTCTCACACTCAGATTGCATAAAAAATAAGTTTTCTATCTTTGAAATATAAAAACTAGGATGAGTAATAGATTGAAAGTTTTATGCTTATGAGCATAAACTGTGATTGTTTACTGTGCCTTAACAATGATGAAATCACTAAACGCTTCATAGCAAGACACAAAACCCTAGGGAAGCTATTAAGAATTCAGTATTAACAGTTCATGGAGGAAAATGGATTCCACTTACTAAAATGATTTTAAAATGTTTTCTATAAAATGCAAATATCTCAGCACTGTGAAGTTGGACATTTTAGATAGGTTTTATTTGCATCTTTGTTCTTACACAGTGTGATGCATTATTTTCAGTGGAATCAGAAGATTATAATATGTAGTTAATAGTGGGAATGTAATAAATTTCAGATAAGTACAGAAGAAAAGATATTCTTTAGGGTGAAAGGGTATGCACCCTGAAAACCACTTCCAGATATCCTAGACTTCTCTAATAGCATCCCAGCCCTAAAACTATGCAATAGATGCTACTTTGATACAAAGTGGAATGCCTCCAACACTTCACCCACACTCATATCTTCGATGTCTTATTTTATCCAAACATTTCAATGTCCCTGGGTAAACGGCAGAAATTCCTGTAACCCTGACTGAGCCTAACTTTTGCATAATGCTCTGAAATTTTCTTTTTATACCTTTAGTAAAAAGTTAAAACACACACACACACAATACACACACAAGAAGGGTCGAAACTAACAACTGACAAAAGGAAAAGCAAACAAATTCCTTTGGCAAGAATTAGTCCATGCTTAGAGAAGATGGGCAAAACTTGCTTTGCTTCATTTGACTTTTAGTCATTTCAAAATAACAGTTAAAGGAGGAGAGTGCCAGGTCCTGAAATTGCTCTCGTTTCACTTCTGAAGAGCATCACTTTTTTGCAAACAGTTTGTTAGAGCATAATTAAAATGGAGAGCTTGTGTTTCTGGAATGGGAGAAAAACTGCATTCAGCGATAGACTAGTGATTTCTGTGCTGGGGTTTATTAATATCTTTCCAATCGTATCAATTCCTCTTAAAGCTAAATAGATGTCTTTCATAAAAATGTCATCCTATTTTTGGTTTTGAATTTTGTTCATTATACAGAATTTCCTAGTTCTTACTTAGAGTAAACATAAGTGTTGAGTATACTGAAAAATCTCTATTGGATAGAGATTTACTGAGGGTTCAGAAAAAGGAAATAAACAAGAAATCAGGAATAGTTTTTTTTTTTTTTTTTTTTTTTTTCTCTGTCAATGTCTCTCTCAAATTGTCTATATGTCTGTCCTGGTCTCTCTGGGCATCTGATTGTGTTATGTCTCTATCCATCTTTATTTCTGTCTCTGTTCAGCTTGGTCCCTTTTTTCCCTGCAGCCTACCCTTCCCAGCATTTTTCCCACCTTCCACCCACCATGAGACTAGATTGGTGAATTTATACTGAATTCAAAATTCACTACCAGAAGCACCACCTTGAGCCCAGTTCAGAGAGTGCATCTGCCCTGGAAGTCTCTCTCATACTCAGTGTATTAGACCCACACAGACTTGCTGTAACCTGACATTCCAACTCCATAGATTCCCTCAGGTCCCTCATTTCTTGTTGCAGAGCTTAGTGTTCCAGACCATTACATTCCATAGAATGTGCCAAGGACAAGAGCATTGATTTTCAATGGTAACACATGTCAGTGCAGTCAACTCTCTGTGTCATCCTGTGTCCTGTTTTCTCTCAGGGCCAGAAAAGAAATAGAAAAGTTTTTGACTTGACAGTGTGGAAAAAAAATTAAAAAGAGACCTTTTCTTAACACCCGAGAAGGGAAAATAAATTATGTAGAATTATGTCACATCAAGAAAAACATGATTAAAATAACCTGATATAAATATTCATCCATGCTTGACAGAAGGGTGGTAGCAAGAAGAGTGCTTGCAGCTTATTGCTATCAGAGATCTCTTTCAGTAAAGAGCATTTTAAAAGAATTTATGATTAGGGCTGTTGGCCAAAACGGAAGGAGCTTTTTTTTTTTTTTTTTTGGTTGTTTTTCATTGTCTTTAATCTTGGCATTTTGGATGCCCAGCTTCCTGCTGAAGTGAATTTCTCTCTAATCACAACACTCCCAGGTGGTTTGCCTCACTCGCACCAGGACCTATCAGGCTGACTCATTGCAGATGGGAAGAAGCACGTTATCGTGGCAACTTATTACCTTTTGTACAGTAGTCTCTTTGTCCGCAGAATGAAAATGATACTTTACTTGTTAATAATTATTCCTCTATCTCCAATGTTTAAACAACAACCATGCCATTCTGTCAGCCACATTATTTTTCACTATTCTGAGAGACCTTTTCTTCCCTCAAACCCTCTCCCATTCCTACCTCAACCAGCACTGTCCACTTGAACCCTATCATGAGAAAAACATTCTGTATCTGCACTGCCCGATACAATAGCCACTGTCCACATGAGGCTTTTTAGCACTTGAAACAACTGAGGAATGGAAATTTAATGTTATTACAATTTAATCAGTTAAAATTAAACAGCCACATAGGGCTAGGGGCTACTATATTGGACAGCACAGCTTGAGACCCTTGAAAATGTCAGCAGAGAATTCCAGTGCACAAACCTGTTCTAGAATCCAAACCTGTCAAGCAATGTGAATGCATAAGTCTACACACACACATGCCTTTATTCTCCAAGAACACTTTCTTTTAACTTTTATAATCATTCCAAATCATTCATCATCATTTGTCATTAAATCTCAGCCTTGCTAGTCAGCTGTTACAGTTGCAGAGGACTCAAGAAGATAAAATGTGACATTATTTTTAACTTCACTCTACTGTTCTTCAAATAGCTAACATACAGGTACCGGGAAGGACAATTACACCTCACATCAGAATGATGTGCATTGAACAGGAGCAATTATTTCGGATGTGAATTTTTCATGAGAATTTTCAATAAAATTTGGATAACCACGCTTTCCATTCTTTAACCTAGTATTACCAATGTTTAAAATGAATTAATGTCAGTAACATTGCCGTTGTTGTTTATATATAAATCAATCCATGCCTGATAAAGAGTTTTTAGTTATTCCTAGGTTCTGTCTATGTAATACTTAAATAAGTAATTCAATTTGATCTGATCAGTAGAATGAAATCACTTAAAGCTGATGAAGATAATAATAGCAATTATTATTATAAATTATTGAGTGTTTATTATGGCACTATCTTAAAATGCTTTACTTTATTGTATGTATTACTTAATTTGTTTCTCACAACAAGCCTACAATTTTCATACCCATTGTACATATAAATGAGACACAGAGATGTTAAGTGACTTCCTCAAGGTCAGCCTAAATTGACATTCAAATGAAGGCAGTCTAACCACAGAGCCTGACCTCTTAATTACTATCTAATCCACCTCATGCATGAGGGAAGCTACAAATCAGATAACCAAAATGTTTTGTTTTCAACAGATAAACACCAGCCTCAGCGGAAAAATTATGTGTACGTTGTCAAATTAGTTGTCACTGCATTTCTGGCTTAAAACAATTAGGCTTTACGCTTTCACCTAGAACAGAACAGAAAAGAACACTTAACCAGAGCAATGAGATGCTAAAAGTGATGATGAACAGGTTACCAAAAAAAAAAAAAAAATGTTAGACATGTTAGACAAGGTAGTCTATTGATAGCAGTTATACATCGTATGTGTCCAAGATTTTAAAAGTATATATTGAAATAAAATTACATTGTATTCCTACCTTTCGCTAACTTTCCTATTTTTAATACATCACATTCTTACATTTTTTGGAGCTGATATTCCATGGATTTGGGAAGTCTTTCTGAAAAGATAACACGTATCCTTCTCCGAATATTCTCTCTTTTCCTTTCTAATTGGTTCTCCGTTCCTGTAACATTTCCCACAACTGCATAACATTTTATATTTTCTGCTGAAAACAGCTGTCTCTTACTCCAAGGTCAGAGGCTGACTTTTTTGAGCTTAGACGATGAATGCTTTTTCCACTCTGGTTCATCTCTTCTCTACCCACTGTCTATGCCACATATTCAGGGTCGGCGTTTGAAGGGAGGCTGCCCAGGAAGAACTTATTTTCAGAAAACTTAGATTTTATCTGATTACAGGTAATTGAGCTAAAAGTAATTAAGAAAAGAGGATCCCAACTCTTTGTTTTTCTAAATCGACAGGGTAATATCAAACTTAGAAATGACCTCAAAGATCACCCTGAATGTCTTATGCCAGGACTGCTCAGCCCTGTTTGAATACCTTTAATGATATAGTTAACTCACTAGTGTATCAGGCAGGTATGCTTTGTTTTTTTAACAGCTCTAATTATTACATATTTTCTTTCAATAAAATTTTCCTTTCTCTAACTTTTCCAAGTTGAATTTAATTCTGCTCTTTAGGCCAAAAGTAAGATATCTTTTTTTAAATGTGATGGTCCCTCAAGTATTTACAAGCAGTTCTGATATGTTCCCTAACTCTCCCCTGCTCCAGGCTAATGATGCTCTTCTTTTTTTACCAACTGTTCCTCATTTTCAGGGGGTCCTTCATTTCACTTTCCTAAATGGTCCCCCCTAACTCAGTTGGTCAATGTCTCATTTCCTGCCTAGTATCAAACTTATATATAGCAACATTTGATCACCAAGGTAGACTGGGAAAATCTCTTTCTTTGTCCTGGATGCCATCTCTCAAATAATGAATCTTCAGGTCAACCAAAGGAGCACTCACGTGATTTAAAAACAAATCTTGTTGAGTCTCTTATCAGTTCCCTAGTCATTGGAAACCTGGTGGCAGCTAGGATGTCAGAAAACTAAAAATCCCAATAACGGCAGTGTTTTGCTTGTTCTCGCTAATGCTACTAAAGGTTCTAAGCCTGTCATCATTTGTTTCTATTTAGAGGCTAAATATTTTGCTGACATGGCTTTTAGTTTTGTACCTGGCTAAGAGTAGGGGTTCTAGAAACAGATTTGCCCAATTTGATCACTTACTAGCTGTATAAACAAGCATGCTACTTTAAGCTTAGTTTCTGTTTTTCCCTCTTCAAAACGGAATAATAATTGTACCTTCTTTATAAAGTTGTTAGAGTCAAATGAAATAATGTATACAGTACTTAGTGTAGAGCTCAGCATGTAGCAAGTGTTCATTAAATGTTAGCAATTATTATTAAGATATGAACTTATTTGACACTCTCATAGAAGAAGCTCATGATTTAGTCATTTCTAAGTGTCGCACCTTTGATCATGACCTCATCCTTTGCACAAAATGAAGTCCAAAGAATTCAGAAACCAAAGCTGAGGAGTTCTTCAAGGCCCCTGTTATAACTTAACGTGGTGAGTGGCAGACCAAAAAAAAAAAAAAAAAAAAAAAATCTTTCCCAGGACCAGTGGAAGGACTCAGACCACAATATCCTTCTCTTTAGGTCGATCTCATGGCCCATTAGCTGGTGCCTCAGTTACTTACTTTCCTGGTTCTAGTATTCAGCGTGAGAAAATTGGTCATACAAGTCAAATGCCATCTACAATATTTGGGGCCCACACTTGTTGCAAGGATCTACGATTAGCGGTGACCCTAGGAAAGTAACCCAGTATAGGATATGGCCATAATAAATACGAGCTGTGCAAGAGGGGATTAGTGAGAAGAAGATTGATTTGTCTAGTATTAAGGTTTCCGTTTCCACTTTTTGGAGCATAATTCTGAAGCTTATATTGCTTAGGTGACTTAGACAGTAATCAGTAGTGTGCTAGTAAGTGTTTATCAACCAGCTCTCTGGGTTAGGCAGAGAACCCTGATTTCTACCACAGGCATATCTTAGAGATATTGCAGGTTCAGTTCCAGATAACTGTAACACGTGAATATCACAATAAAGCAAATCACACAACGATTTTGGTTTCCTAGTGCATCTAAAATCTATGGTTATACTGTACCATAGTCTATTAAGTGCAACAATAGTATTACGTCTAAAAAAATACATATCTGAATTAAAACTTACTGATAAAATACTGCTAAGGATCATTTGAGTCTTCAGCGAGTCATGATTGCCTGGTGGAGGATATTGCCTCAATTATGATGCCTGCTGATTGACCAGGGCAGTGGTTGCTGAGGGTTGCAGTGACTAGTAATTTCTTAAAATATGATAGCAATGAAGTTTGCATCATCAATTGACTCTTCCTTTCATAAAATATTTCTCTGTAGCAAGTGATTTCTTTATCCATAGTAGAATTTGTGTCAAAATTGGAGGCAGTCCTCTTAAATTCTGCCACTCCTTTATCAACTAAATTTTTGTAATATTCTAAATTATTTGTTGACATTTCAATAATATTCACAGTATCTTCAGCAGGAATAGGTTTCATCTCAAGAAACTACTTCCTTTGTTCATTGATAAAAAAGCAACTCCTCATCCAACATAAGCTAGGTTTGTCAGAATCCAATGCTCATAATTACCTTGATAATATTCTCTTCCTATAAGCTTTTTATTGTGTTAAAAACTCATAACATGAAATTTACCATCTTAACCATTCTTAAGTGTGATATAATAGTGTTAACTATATGCACGTTGTTGTGTAACAGATCACTGGAAATTTTTCACCTTGCAAAACTGAAACTCTATAGACATTAAACAATTTCTCACATTCCCCTCCCCCTCCATTTCCTGGTGACCATATTCTACTTTCTGTTACTCTAAGTTTGGCCACTTTAGATACCTGATAGTGTAGTCATGAAATATTTCTCTTTTTGTGATGAGTTTATTTCACTTAACATAATATCTTCAAATTTCCTTCATGTCGTAGCATAGAATAGAAATTTTATCTTTTATAAGGCTGAATAATATTCCATTGTATGTGTTTATGGCGTTTTCTTTATTCATTTATTGATGAACATTTAGGTTGCTTCCATTTCTTGGCTGCTTTGATTAATGCTGCAATAAACAAACGTGTGCAAATGTATGTCCAATATTCTGCTTTCAGTTCTTCTGGATATATACTAAAAAGCAACTATGTGTCTGTATTTATGCAAGTACCATACTGTTTTGATTATGGCAGCTTTACAATATGTTTTGTCATCAGCAACTGGGAGACCTCCACCTTTGTTCTTCTTTCTTAGGATGATTTTTGCTATTCAAGGAGTTATTCAGAACCTCACTTGAAATTCTGTGTGATTTTAGAATGTATTCTATTTCAGCAAAAAATGCCAGAGACTTTTATAGGAATTGCACTGAATCTGTAGATTGCTTTGGGCAGTTTGAACATTTTAACAATGTTAGGTCTTCCAGTCCATGAACACAGAAGGTATTTTCATTTATTTCTATCTTCCTCAATTTATTTCAGCAACGTCTTATAGTTTTCAGGGAATCAGTCTTTGGCCTACTTGGTTAAGTTTATTCCTAAATATTCCAATTTTGATGCTATTGTAAATGGGATTGTTTTCTTGCTTTCTTTTATAGATTGTTCACCGTTGGAATATAAAAACAATCATGTCATCTGCAAACAGAAATAGCTTTACTACTTGCTTTGCAATTTCCTTTTATTTCTTTATCTTGCATAATTGGCCTGACTAGGACTTTTAGTACTATGTTGAAGAAATGGTGAGAGTGGTCATCCTTGCCTTGTTCCTGATCTTAGAGAAAAAGCTTTCAGTTTTTCACTGTGGAATATGATGTTATCTGTAGCCTTTTCATATATTCCTTTTATCACGCTGAGTTACTTTTCTTGTATTCCTAGTTTTTTAAATGTGTTTTATCATGAAAGTATGTTGAATTATTTTCAAATTCTTTTTTCCGTATCAACTGAGATGATCATGTATTTCTTATCCTCCATGTTCTTAATGTTATGTATTACATTGTTTGATTTTTGTATGTTAAGTTACCCTACATCTCAGAGATATTGCCCACTTAAGTCATGGTGTATAATATTTTTAACATGCTATTGAATTGTTTTGCTACTCTTTTGTTGAAGTTTTTTTTTGTATTAATATTGATCAAGTATATTGGTCTATAGTTTTGTTTGAGTATCTTTGTCTATTTTTGATATTGAAGTAATGCTGACCTCATAAAATAAGTTTGGAAGTGTTCCCTTCGCCTCAATTTTCGTGAAGAATTGATGTTAATCTACTCTGTGTTTAAAAAAAAAAAAAAAATGGTAGAACTCTCCAGTGAAGCCATCTGGTGCTGGGTTTTTCTTTGTTGGGGAGTTTTTGATTACTGATTCAATCTTCTTATTCATTATAGGTCTGTTCAGATTTTTTATTTCTTTACATTTCAGGCTTGGTAATTTGTATTTTTCTGGAAATTTCTCTATTTCTTCTAGGTTATTCAAGTTGTTGGCATATAATTATTCATAGGAGTCTCTTAAAATCTTTTTATTTCTTTGGTACTAATAGTGATGTTTCCTCTGGCATTTTTTTATTTTTATTACTTGAGTGTTCTCTCTCTCTTTTTTTAGTTAGAGTCTGTCAATTTTGTTGATCTCTCAAAAAACTAACTCTTAATTTCATTAACTCTTCATAATTCTTAGTTCAACATAAAATCTTTTCCATTATTCTTCTATTTTTCATTTTATTTCTGCTCTAATATTTATTATTTCTTTCTTCTACTAAGTTTAGTTTATTTTGTCCATCTTTTTCTTCTTTCTGGTGGTATAAAATTAAGTTGTAGATTTGTGATCTTTCTTCTTTTTTAAGGTAGTATTTTACTGCTCTAAACTTCTCTCAGTACTGCTTTTGCTGCACCCTGTAATTTTTGGCATGCTATATTTGTGATTTCATTTGTCTTAAGATATTTTCTAATTTCCCTTGTGATTTTATCTTTCACCCATTAGTTGTTCAAGAGTATGTTGTTTAATTTCCACATACTTAGAGAATTTTCGGTTTTCCTTCTGCTAATGATTTATTATTTCATTCCACTGTGGCCAGAAAAGATACTTGGGATGATTTTAACTTTCTTACATTTGTTAAGACTTGTTTTGTGGCCTAAATGATCTATCCTTGATAATGTTCTATATGCTTTTAAGAAGAATGTGTATTCTGCTGTTGGTGGTTGGAGTGTTCTGTATTTTAGTTGGGTCCAATTTGTCTACAGTATTGTTCAATTTTTTTGTTTCTTTATGGATCAATTGTCTGATTGGTTTATCCATTATTGAAAGTGAAGTACTGAAATATCTTACAATTGCTGTGTTACTGTCTACTTCTCCCTTCAATTTCATCAATTTTTCCTTCACATATATGGGTATCTGTTGTTGATTTTGGTGTGTATATATATAACTGTTAGCTTTTCTTTGTGAATTTATCTTTTTATCATTATATAATGTTCTTCTTTGTCTCTGTGACATCTTCATCAAGAGTAGTTTCCATCTCAAGAAACAGTTCTCTTTGCTCACCCATTAGAAGCAACTCCTCATTTATTAAAGTTTCATCATGAGATTGCAGCGATTCAGTCACATCTTCAGGTTCAACTTCTAATTCTAGTTCTTTTGCTGTTTCCAGCACATCTGTAGTTTCTTCCTCCTGTGAAGTCTTGAACCCCTCCAAATCATCTATGAGGGTTGGAATCAACTTCATCCAAACTCTTGTTAATATTGATATTTGTTCTCTTCCCATGAATCACAAATGTTCTTAACGATATCTAGAATAGGGAATCATTTCTAGAAGACTTTTAGTTTTCTTTTCCCAGATCTATCGGAGGAATCACTATCTATAGCAGTGATAGCCTTACAAAACATATTTCTTAAATATTATTGGAAGTCAAAATTACTTCTTTATTCATGGGCTGCAAAATGAATGTCATGTCAGCAGGCATAAAAATGACTGTAATCTCCCTGTACATCTCCATCAGAGCTCTTACATGACTAGGTGCATTGTCAGTGAGCAATAATATTTTGAAATAATTTTTTTTTTTCTGAGTAGTAGGCTCCAACAGTAGGCTTAAGATATTCAATAACTCATGCCATACTATATCAAAACATCTCATGTATCCCATAAGTATATATACCGACTATGTACCAGAAAAATTTAAAAACAAATGAACAAACAAAAACAAAAAAAAAAAAACATACTTGTGGGCTAGACAAGTGGATATCTTCCTCAACAAGGTTTAACCAAATATATAATTCTTTTTTCATTAAAAAAAAAAAAAAATTCTGTGAACATATGTGATGTCATCTAGGTTTTGTTTTTCTATGTATAAAGCACAGACAGGGTAGGTTTAGCATAATTATAAAGAGACTAGGAATTTCAGAATGGTAAATGAGCACTGACTTCAACTTAAGGTCACAGCTGCATTGCCCCTAGTAAGAGAGTCAGCCTATCCTTTGCATCTTGGAAGCCAGGAATTGACTTTTCTTTAGCTATGAAAACGCTAGACAGCATCTTCTTTCAATCTAATGCTATTTCATCTACATTGAAAACCTGTAGTTTAGGGTGGCCACCTTCATCAATTATTTTAGTTGGATTGTCTCTATAACTTGGTGTACCACTTACTGTTTCACCTTGCATTTTTTTGTCAAGGAGACAACTTCTTTCCTAAAACCTTACGATTCAACCTCTGCTAGCTTTAAATATTTCTTCTGCAGCTTCCTCACCTCTCTCAGAGTTCACAGAATTAAAGAGAATTAGGGCCGTGTTATGGGTTAGGCTTTAACTTAAGGGAATGTTTTAGTTAGTTTGATATTTTATCTAGACCTTAAAACTTTTTTCACATCAGCATTAAGGCTGTTTGACTTTCTTATCATTCACATGTTCACTGAATAGCATTTTTAACTACCTTCAAGAACTTTTGTTTTGCATTTACATCTTGGTTAACTTGATTGTTTGGAGCAAGAGGCCTAGCTTTCAGTCTACCTCAGCTGAGGAAGGCTCAAATTCCTTCCTCACTAAGTGTAATCATTTCTAGCTTTAAATTTAAAGTTAGAGACATCTGACTCCTCCTTTCTCTTGAGCACTTAGAGGCCAGTGTAGTGTTATTAATTATCTAATTTAAATATTTTTGTGACTCCAGCAAAATAAACTTTCAGCAGAGTAAACAGACAACCTACAGAATGGGAGAAAATATTTGTAAACTACACATCTGATAAAGATCCAATATTCAGAATCTATATGGAACCTAAAAAAATTTACCAAAAAACCCGAAAACAAACAAACAAAAAAACATTAAAAAGTGGGCAAAGGACATGAACAGATGCTTTTCAGAAGAAAATATACATGCAGCCAAAAAGCATATGAAAAAATTCTCAACATCACTAATCATTAGAGAAATGCAAATCAAACCACAATAAAATACCATCTCACACTCGTCAGAATGGCTATTTTATTAAAACATCAAAATTGACAGATACTGGAGAGGTTCAAGAAAATAGGGAACAGTTGTACGCTGCTGTGGGGATGGTAAATCAATTGAGCCATTGTGGAAAGCGGTTTAGTGACTTCTCAAAGAACTCAAAGCAAAAATATGATTCAACCCATGAACCCCATTATTGGGTATATAATCAAAGGAATAGAAATAATTCCACCATAAAGATGCATGCATGCATATATTCATTGAAGCATTACTCACAATAGCAAAGACGTGGAATCAACTTAAATGTCCATTAACTGTAGACTGGATAAAGAAAATATGGTATATAATATACCATGGAACACTATACAGCCAAAAAAAAAAATGAGATCATGTCCTTTGCAGCAACATCAATAGAGCTAAAGGTCATTATCCTAAGTGAACTAACACAGGAACAGAAACCAAATACTGCTTGTTCTGACTTCTAATGAGGGTTAAACATTGAGTACTTATGGAGACAAAAAGGTGAACAACAGAGATTGGGGCCTACTTGCAGATAGAGGGTGGGACGAGGATAAGGCTCAAAAAATAACCTTTCAAGTATTATTTCACCACCCAGATATGCTCATTACTTGGGTGCTGAAACAATCTGGACACCAAGCTCCTGTGACACACAATTTACCTCTGTAACAAACCTGCACATGTACCCCAAACTGAAAATAAAAGTCAAATAGATAAAGAAATATTGCGGTATCTCAAGGAATAAAGAGACTTGAGGAGAGAGAGAGATGTGGGAACAGTGAGTCAGGGGAGCGGTGAGAACACCCTCAACATTTATTGATTAAGTTCGCAGTCTAATATGCACATGGTCGTGGCACCCCAAAACAGTGACAACAGTCACATCAAAGATCACTGATCACAGATCACCGTAACACATATGACAATAATGAAAAAGGTTAAAATATTGTGAGAATTACCAAAATGGGACATAGAGACATGAATATTCCCACCATGGGTACTTTCCATCTATCATGATGAAGTCACTGAATGTGAAATCAGTGAAGATGAAGTTGTGAAAAGATGCACAGAAGCACATCATTACATGGTGTTTGCAACATAAAATATGATGGGTTTAAATAACCTCCAGACCACAGACAGTAGTAAATATAGGAAAATAAAGGATAATGAGTTTTGACCATTTATTCTTTTGCTTTTAGCATAATTTATCTAATTGTATGTCTATGTATTTTGATTTTTTATAATGGCTGTTAGAATTTCCTGAAAATTTTAAATTTGGCTCTCACAAGCTTGTACAAACCAGCTGCAGCAAACCATTGCTGGCAAGATGAGACCATTCAAGACTTGGCCTCTTCCCTTAAAAACTAATTGGGAAAATGGTGTTTTAACATGCGAACCAATTAGTGGATAATGCAAGTCATCACATGCTTAAATATAAAATGGGTAGGTGTAAACAAGAATGGTTTTTCTGAGAAGGGAGATGTCACACACACACCCCCCCACACACAAAGCAAGAATGTCTTCTGTTCTTTTGATATCAGTATGCTATCTATCTTGAACTTTTCAAAACATACTCTAAGCACTCAAACACAAATCTAGACGAATCAGTTTCCCATGAGATAAAATGAGATAATGTGCTTCATTGGTTATGGTGTCTTCTGATGATCTCTAATTGTGAGCTGCAAGAAAAGATTAGAAGACTGTTTGGGGAGAGCTGAGTTGGGAATTATGAGATCCCAGAGATCAGCTTAATAATTCATAAAGTCTGGGCTTACAGAGAATTATTTGCAGACTGGATTGATGAATTATTAGAAATTGTCGATGACTGCCCTTGGGAGACCTAGAGAAAAGTGATCGGGAAAAGTGACACTTGGGTTTAATAAACTTCAGGCTACTCAGATACATCTCTTAACTAATGGATTGTGACGTACATAGTCTGGGCCTTGGCCAGCAGTGATCCTCAGTGCTGTAATTGTCTTGCATACAGAATGTCGGTTTCCAAAGAAAGTTGTTGCTATGTTGAGAGAGTAATTACAAAGCTGCCAGAAGGAAGAGCAGTCACCCTTCCAAGCTCACCATGATTTATTGGTTGTATTTGTACTTTTAAACGGATCGGTCTTTTTTTTTTCCTAGAATGTTTTCACACCTCAATATGAATCTCTCTTCCCTTGAACTCACCTCATTTGTGTCTGAAATATTGATCTGCTTCACAAAGGACAGTACAGTATGAGAGTGTGTGTGTGTGTGTGTGTGTGTGTGTGTGTGTGTGTGTGTGTTTAGAGAGAGAGGGGGAATAAAGGAGAGAGGGAGGGAGGAGAGAAAAAGAAAGGGGGTAGAGAGAGAGCAACCATGCATATGTGGATTTGCACAATACACAATGACATGATTCTTTCTTTCATATAATTTTTAAGACCTAGGAGGATTTGGCACAGAAACCGCCCTTTCTCCTTGAAAGTTCTGCTGATTGTTTCTGCCTTTGAGAAACAAATTCCACCATGAAAGTGAAAAACCCTTCAGTCTCTTCTATGGCATGTGTCCATGGAGTGTGCAATAAGCAATGATTTATGAAAGCACACCAATGCAAGAAAACCATAATGGTTGTGACAAATTCCTTTACATCCATTGCAATTCAGCAGTTTTAGGAATGTAGTCCCCATGGTATCCTGAATACCAAGTATCGTCTATCAAACAAATGCATCTTGCTACAGTTGAGGAGAAGCTTAGAAGGCTTTAGTTATCCATCTTCCCTTTGGGGAAATAATCAAAACTTGCTTTTAGTTAACTTAAGCATTTTCCCAATCTGAGTACAGATCTTCACTTTTCCCAACCTGTAGTCATTCAGCAGCATAGAAGACGTTGCAACGAAACCCCTGCTAAAACTATCGATTCTGCATCTGCCTCTGACTTTTTTTCTTCTTTTCACAAAAGGGAAGTTTTGTGTTTCCCATTTTTCTTTAAAATTTCCAGTTGCAGTCTTAGTAAATTAAGTACCTTTGGTTAAAAAAAAAAAAAAAATGCTTACACTCTATTTGCTAAAAGGTCAACTGTATAACATTATCAAAAATTTTATTCCAAACTCAAGGTTATAACTCAGACAACTATGAGTTCAGCATACCTCTTCTGTCAGAAAGAGCTTGTTGGTAAATATTGCCTGCTGGTAATCAATACAGAAAAATAAAATGCATGAAATAAAACAAAATCATGACATATACTAGAGATTCTTTGTGTTCAAAAGATCAAAAGAGATGACCACTGTTTCAGAAAAGGTTAGGGGTAGTCGTGTCCCCAGGGCAAAGGAATAAATTAGGTAAGCTGTCTTGGTCCCTTCTACTCTCTGGAATAATCTCTGTGATTATGATTCATTTTTGAAATTGTTTTCCTTTTTATAAGCAGCTTCTCAACGCTGTCATATCCGGCCCCTGCCAAGCTGAACTGAGCTTACTTCCTTCACAGGCTGTGGGTACAATGGAAAAATAAAATCGATACTGAGCTGGAAATCAGGAGTCTTGGCTTTGCTTCTGCAAATATATGCTATAAGAAGGTGAATATAATCTCTTTAAGGGAAAACTTGTATTAAATTAATCAACTAGTTTCCTTGAGGCAATTTATAAGTACAGAAATATTGGATATGCTGTAATTAAGGCTTCATTTGGAATTTGGAAAAGTGTATTATAATTTTTACAACAAGATTTGCCACTTCCATCCATCAGAGGGTTGAGAAAAATGATGAAATTAGCGGAGAAGTAGAAAAACTACATTTACAGATAATTTTTTTCCTCATAAAATAGAGAAATGATACAGTGGTATTTCCAGGAAAAAATGTGTTATGATTACTTTAACTTAATATGTGAATAAGTGATTCAGAAGAGGTGTTTTATAGGGAAATTGCTAGGTTTGCAGAGGGCTATATCTAACAAATAAATGAACAAAGTATTTATAAAGTTTATTCAATAAATATTTTTTGAACATCAATCCTGTGTAGGCATTGCGAGGGATATAAACAGTTCTTATTTTCAAGAGGCTTATATCCTGGTATATAATTAAAATATTAATTTAAAACTAGAAGATTAATGAGAAAGTATTTCCTACTTCACCAGAAGAGTAGGTAAAATACTATTAAACTCCAGAATGTAAAGCATTTCTTCCTGGCTTGAGGGAAGAGGAGAGAGTCAAATGTTCATAAAGGTGATGACATTTATGTCTGACCTTTAGACCTCTAGTCTGCATACTAAAGTACTGATGATTTCTAGGCAGAAGAAGCAACACAGGCAAAGGGAGAGTAAAAAAAAGCCTATATAAATGATGTATGGGAGCAATAAGGAATTTAGGATTTTGTGGTTATAGATGTTTTTGTGTCAGCACATAGAGTATGTAAGAAGAAGTAGATAACAAGATTGGGGTCAAATTGGGAAGAGCCATAAAATGTCAAGCTAGGAAATGTGGGCTTGGTTCTGAGGACTTAAGATTCTCTACCTTTGTCCTCCTTAGCACTCATGTCAGATGACATTTCAACATGAAGGATGTTGTCATAGCAGATGTTACATAGATATTACTTCCCAGGAAATCATACCATCGTGTAAATGATTGAGTGATTTTTTTAAAATAAAAGAATGATTATAAATCTGTTATAATTTTTCAATGCAAGTTATTGTTAAACATCACCATTTTAATTATCAATGATGACAAATTACTTTGACATGTGTCAAAATAGATGACAACATCCTAGCATGTTGAGGTGACTGAATTAAGGTCTATAGGACATGGAAGCAGTCTATTTCAAGCCAGAAAATATTATGATTAGAACAGTTTTTCAGGAATACTTTGTAGTTATTAGAGAGTAAATAAGATTGAATATGGGAGAAAAATAGAGTAAAGAAAAACAATGAGAAGTTATTACAGTATCAAGTGAGTGGTAATGAAGACCTGAACTTGGAAAGCAACAATGGAAATGGAGAAGTACCCAGGAAACTTTGAGTTATTACAAGACAATAATTCTTGAAACCTAATTGGATTGGGTAAAAGAAGGTTGTTGTGGTGAGTAGCAGAAGTAAGGAGAACAGTGACGAATTAACTAAAGGGTCAAGTGGGTTTTTGAGTGGAAAGATGGTACCATTTAAAAAATGATGAATTCAGGAGGAAAAATGAATTTAGGAAGTAAAAAAGTAAGTTCAGTTGGGTATAGAGGGCTTAAGGGCTCCCCAGATATTCAACAGGCAAGTTGAAATACCATAGACCTTCATCTACAAAGTGAGAATACGATAGCTTAGGGAATTATTGTAAGAATTTGAGAGGTAAATGGTGTGCATGTGAGCACTCATGCATGTGCACACATATGTGAGTATCTATCAACAGTTTAATTCTAATGCTCCTATTGCCCTCCAAAGATGTTTTTTAACTTATTGAGTTAATAAAACCTAGTGTCATTTGATTCCAAACACATCTATGAAGTTGTATAGACATTTCAAAAATGTTCTGAAAAAAATTGTCTATATTTCTTTATGTTTAAACATTTTTTCCTATCTACACCAAGCAACTATTCACTACAAATGACTTCTTCCTTCCTTCCTTCCTTCCTTCCTTCCTTCCTTCCTTCCTTCCTT
>NC_045435.1:33346508-33348277 GCF_002776525.5 Piliocolobus tephrosceles | reverse complement strand
CTTCCTTCCTTCCTTCCTTCCTTCCTTCCTTCCTTCCTTCCTTCCTTTCTTTCTTTCTTTCTTTCTTTCTTTCTTTCTTTCTTTCTTTCTTTCTTTCTTTCTTTCTTTCTTTTCTTTCTTTCTTTCTTGAAACAGAGTCTCTGGCTCTGTCGCACAGGCTGCAGTGCAGTGGCGCTATCTCGGCTCACTGCAAGCCCAGCCTCCCGGGTTCACGCCATTCTCCTGCCTCAGCCTCCCGAGTAGCTGGGACTACAGGCACCAGACACCACACCCGGCTAATTTTTTTTTGTATTTTTAGTAGAGACCGAGTTTCACCATGTTAGCCAGGATGGTCTCGATCTCCTAACCTCGTGATCCGCCCGCCTCGGCCTCCCAAAATGCTGGGATTACAGGCGTGAGCCACAGCGCCCAGCCTACAAATGATTTTTTTAAAAGAGAAAAATCGAATGAAAAAAATAGCAAAAATATTTTTTTAAAAATTATTTAATGAAGAACAAGCTGTGCCTTTTCAGTGAAAGCTTTCTCTGTCCTCTCCTTGGTCAAGGCCAGTCTCAATAAGCTCTTTTTTAACCCAGTTTATAAATTGTTGTTGACTCGAGTAATAGAATTTCATAAATAAAAAAAGATGACAGAAATTACCTTACTACTGCAAAATGAATCAATACATTCTGAATTTTGACTTCCAAGAATGTTGTTCAGGGACACGCTGTTTACTCTGTGGAGGACTACAGGCATTCTTGATAAAACTGATATTCTTTAATTTGAATCACTTCTGTTATTGAGTTTTTCTGGTGAAAAGAAAAAAAAGCATTTAAAAAATTCATCATGAAGAAATATTTTTCTTCTACCACCAGTCAAAAATATGCTGCTACATATTAGTTTTTAGTAAATATGCCATATGAGTGAAGATTACTTTAAAAAAAATTTAAGACTTATTGAATCATCATTTAATTTAACACATTTTTCTGTATATGAAATTTCACCTCTCAACTCTAATACTTTCTTTTTTGTAGTGTTTTCTTTCATTAAGAAAGACTGTATTTGAAGTCATTGATGAACTTTAATCGAACTATTTAGCTGTGTCATAGCACACTTAGAGCTTCTTAGAATTGTCACACAAAATGTGCTAGGATCAGATATTGCTAGGGTTTTGCCAAAAGGCATTGTATTTTCATATCAAATAATTGCCTGAGATATAGTCAGAATTTTTGTGTTGTGGTATGTAATCTGATATTTCTGTCTCCGTTTTTAGAAATGCTCCTGTTTTATTTGCAGTAGCTGATAGTTTGAAGGTGGTTCTTGATAATATTTAATTAAGAGAAATAGATTTGTCATAAAATTCTGTGTTTCTGATTTAGTCATTCTTGTTGCCTGGGCTTCATCCAAAATTCCTCCCAGTATAGTCCAGACTAGACTTAGATCAAGAAATTTAAAGACTTTTTTCAATTTGGCATCTCCTTATGAGATTTCCTCCAGCCCCCAGTTGGCTGCTGCCTGAAGCCCTCTCCGCTGTAATCTAGAAACTTGTGCACGTTGCCTTCCATTATTCCTAATTGCTGAGTGCCAGGGATTTCTCAAGTGTCCTATAGGACTCATCATTCTCTCAGACAATTTTACATTTTACTCAAATCAGTCCAAACCAGATTGTATCTGCCATGGTGTGACCTAGTTGGCCATGAGCTATCCAAGCAAGGTATTAGGTTGATGCAAAACTAATCGTGGTTTTTGTCATTACTTTTTGTATAATCTCAAAGTACCATGTAACCTCA
>NC_045435.1:33231636-33346108 GCF_002776525.5 Piliocolobus tephrosceles | reverse complement strand
TTTAATGAAGAACAAGCTGTGCCTTTTCAGTGAAAGCTTTCTCTGTCCTCTCCTTGGTCAAGGCCAGTCTCAATAAGCTCTTTTTTAACCCAGTTTATAAATTGTTGTTGACTCGAGTAATAGAATTTCATAAATAAAAAAAGATGACAGAAATTACCTTACTACTGCAAAATGAATCAATACATTCTGAATTTTGACTTCCAAGAATGTTGTTCAGGGACACGCTGTTTACTCTATGGAGGACTACAGGCATTCTTGATAAAACTGATATTCTTTAATTTGAATCACTTCTGTTATTGAGTTTTTCTGGTGAAAAGAAAAAAAAGCATTTAAAAAATTCATCATGAAGAAATATTTTTCTTCTACCACCAGTCAAAAATATGCTGCTACATATTAGTTTTTAGTAAATATGCCATATGAGTGAAGATTACTTTAAAAAAAATTTAAGACTTATTGAATCATCATTTAATTTAACACATTTTTCTGTATATGAAATTTCACCTCTCAACTCTAATACTTTCTTTTTTGTAGTGTTTTCTTTCATTAAGAAAGACTGTATTTGAAGTCATTGATGAACTTTAATCGAACTATTTAGCTGTGTCATAGCACACTTAGAGCTTCTTAGAATTGTCACACAAAATGTGCTAGGATCAGATATTGCTAGGGTTTTGCCAAAAGGCATTGTATTTTCATATCAAATAATTGCCTGAGATATAGTCAGAATTTTTGTGTTGTGGTATGTAATCTGATATTTCTGTCTCCGTTTTTAGAAATGCTCCTGTTTTATTTGCAGTAGCTGATAGTTTGAAGGTGGTTCTTGATAATATTTAATTAAGAGAAATAGATTTGTCATAAAATTCTGTGTTTCTGATTTAGTCATTCTTGTTGCCTGGGCTTCATCCAAAATTCCTCCCAGTATAGTCCAGACTAGACTTAGATCAAGAAATTTAAAGACTTTTTTCAATTTGGCATCTCCTTATGAGATTTCCTCCAGCCCCCAGTTGGCTGCTGCCTGAAGCCCTCTCCGCTGTAATCTAGAAACTTGTGCACGTTGCCCTCCATTATTCCTAATTGCTGAGTGCCAGGGATTTCTCAAGTGTCCTATAGGACTCATCATTCTCTCAGACAATTTTACATTTTACTCAAATCAGTCCAAACCAGATTGTATCTGCCATGGTGTGACCTAGTTGGCCATGAGCTATCCAAGCAAGGTATTAGGTTGATGCAAAACTAATCGTGGTTTTTGTCATTACTTTTTGTATAATCTCAAAGTACCATGTAACCTCACGGGAATCTCATATGACTAGAAATAGTAGGATAACTTACTTCATCTTTTTTACTCAAAAATTTTATTCTGCCATTATGTTTATTCAAATATGACATCATTAGTTTGATGGCTTTTGTGGGTTCTAGTCATAAATCAACAAGGTGTATATTTAGGAATTCTGTTAAATAAATGTTTTTTTATGTGCTTTTTTTTTTTTTTTTTTTTTTTTTTTGAGATGGCATCTTGCTCTGTCAGCCAGACTGGAGTACAGTGGCAAGATCTCAGCTCACTGCAACCTCCTTCTACCGGGCTCCAGCAATTCTCCTGCCTCAGCCTCTCGAGTAGCTGGGATTACAGGCCTGGCTAATTTTTGTATTTTTAGTAGAGACGGCGTTTCACCATGTTGCCCAGGCTGGTCTTGAACTCCTGACCTCAGGTAATCCGCCCGCCTCGGCCTCCCAAAGTGCTGGGATTACAGGTGTGAGCCACCACGCCTGGCCCTTGTGTGTGGTTTTTGTCGATCCTTGATGTTACTTAGTAAAAACAAAAGGAACATTTATCAATACATTTGCAATCTCTTTTTTTAGTGAAAACCTAGATACTTAAGCCTTATTAAGTAGTGAAAGAGCCACCCCTTTGCTGGTACAATAGGCTAAGTAAGAGTACTAGTTTTCTAGTGCTGCCGTAACAAATTATCACTAACTTAGGAGTTAAAAGCAATATAAATTTCTTATTTTACATTTTGTCAGAAGTCTGATGCAGGTCACCACACTAGTCTAAAATCAAGATATTGGCAAAGCTGCATTTCTTTATGGAAGCTCTAAGGAAATCTGTTTCCTTGCTTTTTCTGGTTTATGTCCCTATTCCTCCATCTTTTTTGGTTTGTGTATTTTTGAAAACTGATATATCACAGTTGTACACATTGTGGGGTACATGTGATATTTTGATATATACGTAAAATGTGTAATGATCAAATCAGGGTAATCGGGATACCCATTATCTCAAACATTTATCTTTTTGTTGGGAACATTATCATTTTTCTAGCTGTTTTGAAATATACAGTAAATTATTGTTAAGTATAATTTCCCTTGATATGGTTTGGCTCTGTGTTCTCACCCAAATCTCACCTTGAATTATAACAAAGCCCACGTGTCAAGGGTGGAAACAGGTGGAGGTAATTGAATTGTGGGGGGAGTTTCCTCGATGTTGTTCTCCTGATAATGAGTGAGTCTCGTGAGATCTGATGGTTTTATAAGCATCTGGCATTTCCCCTACTTGAGCTCATTCACTCTCCTGCACTCCGTGAAGAAATGCCTTTCGCCATGACTAGCTTTTCTGAGGCCTCTCCAGCCATGCGGAACTGTGAGTCAATTAAACCTCTTTTCTTTATAAATTACCCGGTCTCGGGTATTTTTTCACAGCAGTGTGAGAATGGAGTAATACATCCTTATCACACTATCAAATACTAGAACTTATTCCTTCTATCCAACTGTATTTTTGTACTTATTAGCCAGCTTCTCTTCTTTCATCATGAAAGCCAGTCATAGCAGGTAATAGACTTCTTCACATTGCATCACACTGACCTCTTGTTCTGTAGTCAAAAATTCCTCTGTTTTTCCTTCTGCCTCTCTTTTTGAGTTTTAAGGAAATCTTGATTACCTGGGACTCAACCAAATAATGCAGGACAATCTCCCCATCTCAAGATCCTTAACTGCATGCAAAGTCCCTTTTGCCATGTAAAGTGACATATTCGTAGGTTCCAGTGATTAGGACATACACATGTTTGGGAAGCTATTATTCTTCCTACCACAGCAAGTAAAAGCTCAAATAGACTTAACAGCAATCACAAAAAACACATCCCTAAATAATCCCTTTCCAGTGTCAGCTGTTTTTTTTCAATAGTAAGATATTGTGTGGAGTATACACACTATCATAGTGCCTTTAAGTAGACAATTATATAACTGTTGCTATCTAATTTCAGAATGATTTTTTTCTCCTCCATTTGTGGAAGCAGTAGCCCACTCATAGCAGTTGCTCAGTAAGTTTTGTAACAAATTTAATTACAAACGAGGGTTGCCTCCTTAATCTCTTTTGTCCTCAAACCAAGAGAACATTGTTGAATACAGAATAAAGATCTAGTATGGGATAGATAGACATATAGGAGGGCTTATGGAATGATTTGCAGATGGTTCATTCAAACATGGATTATTTGTACTTCTGTTGCACTTTGTGCCTGTCATGATGCAGAGTGTGCTTTTCATGCATAAAATCTTGTGTTGTTTTAAATTTGATATTAACCCCTTGAAAGCAGAATCATTTAAGAACGTAACTCATCTAACTTATGTTTGTATAATTAAAATTTCTATAATTGCCTATTCTTATAGATTCAAACGTTTAAATCACTACAACCAGTTGTCCCTACCACTCCTCTTTTTCAGGGTTTTCCAACAAAAACCTGTGCTCGTTGTCTTCATCAAGGGAAGTGTAAAATACTCAGGCCAGGTCACTCCCCAGTCTATTTCATCAGTGTGGGCTGGTGTCTCACCTGTTACATGCTCAGACTCAATTATAGTTTGTTTCCTTTGTTAAAAGGACAATACTTGCAAAGTTTGCTCCTCTTGCTGGGAATGAGTTGAGTGCAGGCAGTTCTGATGTGCCCTCCCTCTCAGCCCTGCTCTTCAAGGTCTTTGCTACTTAGGGGAACCTTGAAGATGCGAATGGCAATGGAACGTGAAAATAAATAACATCATACATCTCTTAGCATTGCTGGGAAAAATGTTGTGGAACTCTATTATGCCAGTCTGAGTGGTGACTCTTGACCCACCTTTCAGCATTTCAGAAAAAGATGAAAAATGAAAATATGTATTCTTATTCCTCTGCCCGGTGTCAGTTGGAAGACTGGCTGAGTGATTTAGAATATAGAAATCACCTGCGGAAAACTTGCTACAATGCTGATTTTGACTCATTAAGTCTAGAATGGAATGTAAGATTCTACATTTCTCAGAAGCCCCAGATGATATGAATGCTGCTTTCTCTCAGATCACACCAATAAAGATTTAAAGCAGTACTTAATCCTAATCCAATGGGACCTTTAGTATACAAGGAGAAATAGTGAACAGGGACCACTAAACTTTACTATCACCTTAATATTACAGGATAAGGAAGAATGTGGGTGTGACTATTTGTAGGGAGTGTATTTGTGTTTTCCTCAGGACTGACCAGAAGCAGTTTTTCTTAATGATTATAGCAAAGGCTGAAGAACAAGTCTCAGCTGAGTTCCCGACTCGGTAGAGAAACCCTATGCAAGTCACTTCATCCTGCCTAATTTTTTTATTTCCAAAATAAAGATTTGGATATTTGTTCCAGGCTTCTCTCAGAGATACAATAAGTATTAATAAGAGACCACTGTTAGGAAAGAATAGATACAAATAGAGGACTTTGTTAGTACTCTCTGCCATCTATTTTCTACTTATCATCCAATTCGCTTCTTACTACTTATACCTGATTTATCTTTAGCACATGTTCTTTCCGTTTTCTTGATATTCTTCTCATCTGACCATTGATGTATTATTCAAATACCCAACTCCTTTTATTGCTAATTATATATTAACCAGGTTCTGACTTCATTCTTCTTTGTGTGGAATCCTGGCCCAGGCATGACACTGACAAAAAGGATTCCTAGAGCTCAGAGGGAATTTTGGCAAATGACAGTTCTCTTTTAGGGCTGTTAGTCTTAATGGAATATTTGATAAGATGGTAATAACCCCTGAGATCCTTTTATAGCATACCCAGGGGCAGTATATATATACACACACACACACACACACACATATACATACACACACATATATATACACACATATGTATACACACACACATATGTATATATATGTGTATATATGTGTGTGTATATATGTATATATATATATATTTTAACAGTCTCAGTGGCTTTTATTTAAGTTTGCAGTGAGCTCAGTTCTTGAAGACATTTCACAAAGACAATTTCTTCGAACATGTGAAACGTGTATGATCCAAACTTCTTCCTTCCAAGTATATGTATTGATACATAGAGAAAATTTTTCTCCATATTTATAATTTAGTTGCCATTTAAAAATCATTTCCTCAGCTCTCATTTAGAAGTGTAGAACTACTCATTGAACTCTAGAATATTCTCGCCACTAGAATCAGCAATTAGGTTACTAAAAAATATATTCTCACACATATGACATCTATGTACTCCATTTTAATCTCTCTTCTCAAAGAATCTTTATGCCTCCATTCTAGTATCCAACGCTTAAAATATGAGTGTTTCCTTTTGGAAAAAAAATGTTTTTGTCAATTTTACACAGCCTAATGCAATTATTCCTCTGTTTCAAACATAAATTCCAATTAACAATATTAAAGGTTATGCAATATAAACATTTTGAGGATAATAATGCGTTAGCATTCGTTGAGTACTGTCCCAGACACCATGCAAACTGGTTAACACAGAAATTCTAATGCTTACAACAGTCATATAAAGAAGCAACAATTAATACCTTCATTTTGCAGATGTTGATACTAAGGTTTAGAGATGCTGTGTAATACTGCTCAAGGTCATACAGCAATAAGTAGCAGAGCCTCTAATAAAAAATAAACCAGTCTAATTTCAAAGCCTGTGCTTTCTTAATTATTGTGCTAAATTATTTTGACAAAAGCTTATTAATTCTGGATCTGGACATTGCTACTGTCCAAACAAGAAATGCATTTTCATCTCAGGTGCAATGCCCTTTAATGTTCAAAGCTTCACTCTGAGACCTTTATTGGAACTGAATTGTTTCAGATTCCTCATATGTAACATGTGTGAAGTTAACAGTAAACCTGTTTCATTACACCATCGACCTTAATTAATATGTTTATAATAATGGCATGGAATTTATTTAACCAAAATAATAACTTCATTTAACATAACGGCTTGATGCACAGGCAGCATTGTGACTTACAGCTTTCCTGCTGCTGTTTCCAGAACATTTACCATGTGGCTAATGGGAAATCACCTTCGTGATCCTGCAACACCTGTTAATGCCTTGTTTCACCTCTGAAGCCTGATCTCTTTATGTGAAGTTAGGCAGCCATAGTGAGTTAAATAGGGACCAAGTGTATTTTTAATTATTTTAATAGCATTGTTATGTTTGTTTTGTTATTAAAAAATTTGCAATGCTGTAATAAGAGATTCATAAAACACATCCTTCATAACGTTTTTAAAGTGGTTTGAGGAGCCAAAAGATCAGTGTTGAGTATGACATAGACTAGCAGAAATTTTGTTGTGTTTACATTAAGGGATATCATTTTATACTTCAAGCCTTCTCATTTTTGAAGCCATTATGAGTTGTAGGGAGGAAGTAGAAAAAGTATTAATCTTCTAACTCTGTCCCTTAATTTTATCTTTCATGCTTGGTCAGTACAATAAGTAGCATTCATATTCTTTAGAAGTCAGTAAAACAATTGAAGGGGTGTCTTTAAATATCTCTCAGGAGACTACATTTGTAGGGAAAGTGTTGGAGATTACATCCAAGTATAAAACATGAGAAGTTAGAAAAAATTATCTTCCCCTTAATTGAGGTGAACTAGCTTAACTCGGTCAACTTATTTGATAAAGTTGGCAAGTGTAGCAGAGCTAGCTAGTTGTCCACTAATTCATGCTCTCCTTCCTCCCTAGGGAAAGAAGTGTAGCCAGGAACATGACTACTTGTTTGGAGGTCATTTCCCCTCTTTTCTTTCAGTGACCAAGTACTTGCTAATGAAATGTGAATGGAAGTGATAGCTGGCATTTCTTGGTCTGGGCCTGGAGACATTGGTCTTCTGCTCTTCCATGTTCTCTGTATTTTCTTCTCACAAGCAGCAACATGGAAATGCCCACAACTTACTGCCACCTAGGCACACAAGGATAGGTAGCTAAAGGCAAAGGACCATGATGGAAGAAACTAGACTTCTTGAATGACTGCATGGAGCAAAGCTGCCACTAACCTGAACCACTTATCTCAGAATTATTATACGAGCAATTAACAAACATGTTTCATTTCTAAATTACTGTTTAGTCACCCCCTGGTCCCTTTAATTTTTATAATTATTTTTAATTGTAACTTTTATTTTTGGTTCGGAGATACTTGTGCAGGTTTGTTATATAGGTACATGCATGTCACTGGGGTTTGATGTACAGGTTATTCCATCACCCGAGTAATAAATATAGTGTTCAAAAGATATTTTTTTCTGATCCTCTCCCTCCTCCAACCCTCTTCCCTCAAATAGGCCCCAGTATCTGTTATTCCCCTCTTCGTGTCCATATGTTCTCATTGTTTAGCTCCCACTTATAAGTGAGAACGTGTAATACTTGGTTTTCTGTTCCTATGTTTGCTTAGAATAATGGTCTCCACTTCTATCCATGTAACTGTAAAGGACATGATCTCATTCTTTTGTATGGCTGCACAGTATTTCATGATGTATACATACCTCTGGATTTACTTTATCCACCCTACTGTTGATGAGTATTTAGGTTGATTCCATGTCATTGTTGTTTTGAATAGTGCTGCAATGAACATAATGAATGCATGTGTCTTTGTAGTAAAATGATATCTATTCCTTTAGTTATATACCCATTGGTGGGATTGCTAAGTCAAACAGTAATTCTGTTTCAAATTCTTGGAGGAATCCTCACACTGTCTGAACTAATTTACATTCTCACCAGTAGTGTAAACATTTACTTTGTCTGCAACCTTGACAGCATCTGTTATTTTGTGACTTTTTAATAATAGCTATACTGACTGGTTGAAATGGTATCTCATTGTGGTCTTGATTTGCATTTACCTAATTATCAGTGATATTGAGCTCTTTTTGTATGGTCATTGGTTGCAGACATTTTTTGAAAAATGCCTGTTCATGCCCCTTGCCCACTTCTAAATGGAGTTGTTTTTGCTTGTGAATTTGTTGTTTCCTTATAGATTCTGGATATTAGACCTTTGCTTGATGCATAGTTTGCAAAAACTTTCTCCTATTCTGTAGGTTGTCTGTTTACTCTGTTGATAGTTTCTTTGGCTATGCAGAAGCTCTTTAATTAGGTCCCATTTGTCAATTTTTGTTTTTCTTGCAATTGCTTTTGGCATCTGTCATGAAATCTTTGCCAGGTGATATATCTGAATAGTTTTTCCTATGTTATCTTCTATAATTTTTATATATCTTTGGGTTTTACATTGAAGTCCTTAACTCATCTTGTGTTGATTTTTGTATGTGGTATAAGGAAGGGGTCCAGTTTTGATCTTCTGCATATGACTAGCCAGTTATCCTAGCATCATTTATTGAATAGAGAGTTCTTTCCCCATTGCTCATTTTGTCAGCTTTGTCAAAGATTGGATACTAGCAGTTATATAGCATTATTTCTGGGCTCTTTATTCTGTTCCAGTGGTCTATGTGTCTGGTCTATGTGTCTGTTTTTGTACCAGTACTATGCTGTTTTGGTTACTGTAGCCTTGTAATATAGTTTGAAGTTGAGTAATGTGATGCCTCTAGCTTTGTTCTTTTTGCTTAGGATTGCCTTGCCATGCCCCACCTTTAACAGCAGCTTAGCCTTCACTTTAACTAATATGATAAGTCTGCAAAAATGGCCCAAGCAATTTAGTAGAATGAATCAAATCTAATAAACGGTCACAGCCCAAGATCTTGTGGGAGACAAATATATACACTTAAAGAATTTAGTTTGGGCATAAAAACCTCCTGGAAATACCAAGAGAATATTTGGGGGGATATAATTAGGATAAAAGAAGATGTTTATCTAATTTCAAATATTCCATTACCTGCTTTCAAAGAATGAGACACTGTAGTATTTCTCAGAAAATGCAGTTAGCAATAATTAAATCTATTTTCTGTTATGGAGATGAACAAAACTAATTTTCTGTGCATGGACCATAACCTAACCTGGCTAAGCAAGAACATATTTAACATGACTGCCTCTGCTATTATGAAGCTCAATAGAGTTACTAAAATAACATTTAATGAGCAATTATTATATGTGAAGTTATTCTTAGTGCTTTTAATTCCTGAAGTTACATTCAAAGAAATGAGTTTTCCAGGTTTGACACAGCCCAAATAACTAGAGTAAACCAAAAACATCAGTGTGGGGCTCAGATATCGAAGGCTCTAATTATTGTTGAATTTTTTTTATGAAGTAGAATAAGAAGAACTTTTATCTACTATGACTATCCTTACTGCTAATAAGTGTTAGTAGAAAACATATGTAAGCATGTTGGAATGGTTTGTTAAAGTAGAACAAAACTACATAGGGAGTATAAATACAAATATATATATATATATATATATTTCCTGCTAGAGAAAAAGGATATTTAACATTTCATATTTCCTTAAGTCAAAAAACACAATGCCTCTAGGCTCTAGGTTTGTTTTGCTTTCCTCCTTTTGCCAATTATTGATTGTCTGAATGAAAAATGTCAACAATACTCCATTGGTATGTAGGAAAGAGAAAAATATTTCAAAAATCTCTGCATATCAGGTGGGAAAGGGTAGAAATCTCAGGACGAGGATCTTTTCTAAGCCCTTTCCACAAATGCTATTCTAAGCTTAAATGGGCAAGTTGAATACATGAAACTATATATGAGCATAACTCAGAGGAAAAAGTGAAGCAAAGAATTCAACAAATATTAAATGAATTGAGCAGTGTGAGCTGCAATCAAAATTATTGAGACTCTGCATGGAATGTAATAAAGTCATTAACTCAATGGAGCCTGGGTTGTGGGTGCTAGATTTTCTATTATTAGGGAATTTTTAAAAAAATTTTAATTAAAAAATTAATTTTTTAAAATGACTTTGGATATGTGAAAAATCTGTAATCTTGTTTAAATTCTCCATCAGCCCATTTTAGAGCAACTTTCATGAATAGTTACCACTCTGCAGAAGATATTATTTTCCCAATAGTGAATTTAAGCAAAGGTTGAGACAGCTCCTCTGAATCAGCCTTAGACGTCTGAAATTCCAAAAATAGATATTATAACAATAATTATAATCTCAGTATGTATGACTCCATGTTGAGGCAATATCTAGAGGAAGAGTCCGTCACAATTTTCTAAAAAAGCAAAGAGGTTACCAGAGAAGAGCCTACACGTCTCCATAAACACATTTGAGAAGATTGAATGCTCCTCCACCTTGGCAGATAGAGAAAAATGCACTGTGTTAATTGATAAATATTTTTATTTACATACAATAGAATCCAGTCTACCTTCTTTAAGCATAAAAGAATTTATTAGAAGATAAAGATAGTTTAGAATCACTGAGAACCCTAAAGAAACAAATTCCAGACCAAACTCCGAAAAACAACTTCTAAAATCACACCAGAGAGCTAGGCTACTAGGTAAGCTGCTATTTTTGCCATGGTCTAGAGTCTAGAAAGCTACTGAATCAGAAAGCCACTCAACCAATTAGAAAGCTGCTATCACAGATGCCAGCTCCAGAACTATCTCCATTCTACTTTGATCAAGTTGTAGCAATGTCAGGAAGCTGCCACTGAAATTACTTACTCCAAACCCTATTTTCTTTGCCAGAATGCTTACTAAAACTTGAGATACGCTGTGACTACCCCACTCTTTCCCAGTTCCCAATTAAAGTCACACAAGTATTTGTGTGATAACAAGAGCCCTAGAAGCTCAGGGAACGGAGCTTCCCCCCCCCCCCCCCCCCCCCCCCCCCCCCCCCCCACTTAGTGCTCAGTTTTTATCTGCCAGGATCATGTAGGTGTAGACATTTAGCAAGCTATTCATTGTATGTGCTGTAAAGCTTTAGGACAGGGGCTTTAGCATGTGTATCTCTGTATATTTCTATTGTATTGTTCATGTTTCCCTGTGGGCTCTATCATAGAAGTGGCGGGTCCATCCTGGAGGAAAGAATGTGGAAGAATGTTTGAGAGGAGAGAGTTCCCAGAACAGAATGCTCAGGAAAATTGTTCTTGAAGATAACCTGCTCAGAATTTAAAACTAGAGTACACGTTTGGTACTTCTATTGTCTAGGTGATGTCGAAAACCATTGTCCTACATTCAGCTTATTCAGCCTCAGCAAAGACTGAAATATATCCACTTACAGATTCCTATAAAGTGTACATTTTTAAAAAAATGATACAGAAAATGATATGAATTAGGACTATGAGTAGCCATGTATATTTTTTACTCAATGAATTAAGTTAGCCAATATTTCTAGAACTTCTGTTAGTTGTCAGGCACTGTAGAAGCATTAGAGAAAAAGACATTATGCCTTCTATAAAAGAAATCAAAACCTTAATTGGATAGATTCCAATTACACAAATTCATTATAAAATAGAAACAGAATAAAGAATACTCTCTTCTGAATCCTGGTAGAACTGCAAGTATCCTTTAACTACAAACTGATGTAAAGAAGATCCCCTGAACCCCTAAACAGAGTGAAGAATTTTCACTACCACTGGTCTCCACAGTGTGACTTAAGGGATAGTAAACTCAGCCATGAATCCATCAGAAAGATGCAAATCCCTGTTATTTTTGAAAATATGGTGCCACTATACAGCATCTGACACTTAATAAAATGTCAGTCTCCTACAGCCATTCAAATTGCATTCTGGGTGTCTAAATGGGAAAACATGATGTAATGGGTGTGTCTGTATTGTATCTTCCCTCTTCTGTAGTGTTTAAGGTAATACTGTTTGGCTCCAATTATTTGCAGGAAAGTTTATAAATTTTACTCAGTGAAAGGTGATGAATTGTCATAATTTGTCAATTAATGCTTAAGGAATTTCATATTCTTAATCACACCTATCATAACAACTTCTTTCTAATTCATTGTTTTCCATGCATTGTGATCTTAACATGTTGTCATTAGTGTTTTAGTGTGTTGCTTGCACACAGTAGTTCAGTAAAAATATATTTCAGTAAAATTTTGAAAACCATTATTTCTTCCTACTGTGTGTCATACAACAATTGGCTTGACCTTGGGGCAGTTGACTGTAAGGGTCAGGAGTGACAGCTGCCCCATGGCCTTCAATGAAATCAGTACAAAGACTTTTCCTAGCAGTCAGCACCTATGTTTGCCCTCATAATCTTTCCTGTAACTACCCATGACTACAATGCTCCATTTGCTTTTTCTTTGACCACAGGCATGGCTGTCTGAATATGTATTTGACTGCATTGTGATTATAATTATTATTTCTTTTTGATTCAACTAATTGTGTTTGCAGTCTTTTCCTTTTTCTTGCTCTACAAAAAGTCCTTCAGATGGTGTTTAACAAGAATGCATGTAACAAGAAACACATTGTTTCTGAGGAGTGCTATTTACCTTTTTCATTTTCTGCTTTGTTAGCGATCCAGAGGTTTCATTAGCAAAGAACGAGTGAATTACAAAGACAGCTAATCCTACACACACAAAGACACACACATGCAATGGAGAAAAAAAACTAACCCATCTTCTCGTGAGGTAGAATAAAGAAATGAGAGGTACTTTTGGGGTAATGAGCTTATTGTTGCATCATTATTTGAATAAATTATGTTCTAGGTAACGGATGATCCAATCACATAATGGAGTTCTATATTTTTACCTGTGAAGATATGGAGCCAAACTTGTGTTATGTCACAAATGTAATGAGATTGAGCCCAATATCCTTCTTATTGGCTCAAAAAGCCCATATATTCCCATCAGAGGAATATCTTATACTTGGAATAGTATATAAGTACAAATAAAGCTTGGATTATGAGGATTGATCTCTGTAAAAGTTCCAAGACAAAGACAGAAAAATTCCAAAATGTGAATGTCATGACTAGGGCTCTTTGAAAGAGACAATTCATTGTCTATTCCACATTGAAATGCATAACTGCCACTCGGTGCTACACTGAATTCCCATAGAGCATTAAAGAAGAAATGCAATATATCCCAAACATCTCAGCTGAAAGAGGAGGAAAAACACAGTACCATAGAACTGAAGAACATACTAAATTTCATAGGTGGTCCGGAGAGGCCCTCCCTTACTAGGACCCATTCTAATCAGCGGGTATAAGATCCCGAGTTATCCCTGCAGTAATTCTCAAACCTTTCAAGGATTTATCCCAAGAAATACAGAGAGAAATAACTTAAAACCTACCAAATAATTTCTTAGAGGTTCATTAAGCTGGTGCACGGAAGGGAAGAGATCATCAGATCAAAACTATTGACTCCTAGCCACGGCAATTCCTAATGGAAGTTACCATGAAGAAAATATTGGCTCATTGTAAGGAAAAAATAGACTAAAAAATAAAACACTCTTCAATAGTGGGATGGGTTTTTTTATGAACTGGTGAGTTCCTCATCACTATAGGGATAAAGCAGAGACCAAATGAGTGTTAAATGTCAGTCGATTGATTTATTCAGTCATGCATTTATTTAACAAATATTTATTGGGCTCCTACTTATGTGTCAGGGGATGTTGATTGAGCTAGAAATATCAAAGATATATCAACTCAAAAATTTTATAAAAGTTCTGAGTTTAGGGTAAGAATTGCAAATGCAGGAATTAATCAATAGTGTCTGAGGCAATTCTAAATGTATGTCTTAAATACCTTAATATCTATGCTTTTACAACCCAGGGATTTTCATCCAATCTATGTATTGGGGTAAAATTACACAGTGCTCCCAATCTCTTCACTTGTGGCTTTCTCTTCACCTTTATCTTATTGTTTAGTAGTTACATTTCTAGACAAATTGAGTCAGGAACATTGCTTTGATGTTCTTGTTTGCATGGGAAGTTGCCAGGCCTGATATGACCTGCCTCTCCATCAGGATTATAAAGGTGACGGATAGTCAATTTCAGGGATTCATGATCCATTTTACCACAGTGCTTCACCTTGCAGCTAAGTAATACAGCTGTGATAAAATCAGCTATAATCACTGCATCTTACTCAGCCCTGCTTCGGCCATAAATACTAGTTTCATAACAAAAAAGCAAATGGAACAAGAGAGGAGATAGAAGAAAGATGAAGGCAAATGTGAAAGTTTATTTACAGTGACTAATGGGAGAATATGTTTATGGTTTTTACCCTATTCATTTTTTCTGTAGAGAGAATAGGAGCATATATCACACAATCAAGAAGTTTGCTTGCAGTTAATTTATCAATCAATTATAAACATTTAGTTAAATACTTATCTGCATTCAGAACTATTATTCAACTCTACATTATGGGACAGAGAGTTAAATCACAGGCACAAAGACCTTATAATTAAATATACACATATGCATATGTACACGCACACATATCAGCCTTTTGGGGGGGGACAAGTACACAGGCAATAACAAATATTAAATATGGAGAGAAGGAAACAGAATGATAAAGAAGTCTTAGAGTCAAAATGTATTATCTCACTCATTCAGTGTTGAGCCACACATTGTTATAGGTGGGAAAGGAAAAGCAGTGATGGAAGCGAAGAAATAAATCAGGTATGGAGTAATTTTCAGATACCCAAGTTGATATTTTAGATGCCTTGCCAAAATGGTAACAACTGAGTAAAAGGCTCGAAATAAGTGAGAAAATCAGTCATCCAGATGTTTCAGAGGCAAGATAGCAAGTTCCATAAAACAAAGGTAGGAGTATGCCTGGTGCCTGTGAAGATCCATGAGCAGGCTGGTACGGCCATTGCAGCTTGAACAATGGGAAGATGAGGCCATAGAGGAGAAAGGCCCCTGGTGCCATTCATAAAGACTTTAGCTTTTCCTGTCGGTGAGATGGTTGATATGGTTTGGCTCTGTGTTCCCACCCAAGTCTCATCTCGAATGGTGTCAAGGGAGGGACCTGGTGGGAGGTGATTAGATTATGGGGGCAGTTTTCTCCATGCTTTTCTCAGGATAGTGAGTGAGTTCTCACGAGATTTCAAGAGTTTATAATTAGCTCTTCCCCCTTTGCTTTCTCTTCTCTCTCCTGCCGCATGTGAAGAAGGTCCTTGCTTCCCCTTTGCCTTCCACTGTAATTGTAAGTTTCCTGAGGCCTCCTCAGCTGTTAGGAACTGTGAGTCAATTAAACCTCTTTCCTTTATAAATTACCCAGTCTTGAATGTTTATTTATAGCAGTATAAAAACAGACTAATAAAATGATAAACCATTGGAGCCTTTGAGCAGAAAAATGGCAATATCTGACCTATGTGTTTGAATAATCACTGCAATTGATATAAGCATAATATAGAGTAAAAGGCAAGAGAGGAGTCAGAAGTTCTGTTAGAAGACTATTGCAGTATTCTGGAGAAGACGACCCAGACCAGGATGGCAGGCATGATGGTAGCCAGAAGTGATCAGATCATGGAGATCTTTCAAGGTAGATCAAACAGGATCTATAGCAGAATGAATGTGGAATAGGAGAGAGATAAGTCTGAAGGTAGCAAGGTGTTTGACCTTAGCAACAAGGACAAGTTTGCTGCCAACTTGGATGGGGAAGAATGAGAGACTAGAAAATTTGAAGAAAAGGAGCTCAATTTTATAAATGTTAAGTTTGAGGTGCTTATTCAGAATCAAAGCAGAGATACCAAATAAGTTGCATATGGGAGACTGGATTCCAGGGAAAGGGTCAAAACTGAAGATTCACATTTAGGAGTCATCAGTACATTAAAGCCATGAAACTGGATGAGCTCACCAAGGCTGACAGAAAAGAAGTTTTCTTATGATGGAGCCCTGAGTCCTCTAACTCCTAGAGATTCGCTTCTGGAATTTGTAATTACTATTTTGTGTCTCACCTCTGCAAGCCATTAGCCCATCTAGTTTTGAATTTGTTCTTTCCTTAGATGAGCTGTAAGCATATTAGTAAACAAAAAAGTTTGGGGTGACACGGGTATTTTAGATGTGGTAACATTAGTAATACTAGCAACATCAATAGAGGCAAGAATTGTTATTAGGTATTTACTAGGTAGCAGTCACTGTGTTAAGCATTCCAGGTATATTTGCTTTCTTAAGTGTCTCAGTTCCATGGGTGTGGAATTATCCCCATAATTATTATGATCCCCATTCTGCAGGTGTGGAAACAACAATTTTGAAAGTTGAAGACTTCTTCAGGATCACACACTGAGCAAGGTTTTTCTGATTTCAAAGCTGGACCTTGTAATCTATTGTAACTACACTGTGATGATGTGCCTTTTCATAAGAATCTAGCAATTCTCTTCTGTTTTTTTTTAAGAATAATTATTTCTGTACTTTGGTTCCCCTAACTGTATCCCTGTAGAACTATAAAAGAACTATAAAAGAGCATGATGTGGGTTGTTAAGTGGAGAGGGGGAAGACATGTTAACTTGGCAAAACTGGATTTGAATCAACTTACTGGCTGTGTGATTGTGAAGATTCTCTGAGCTTCAAATTTTATGTCTGCAAAATGGGAATAAAACACCTGCCTAAATGATATTTAACCATGGGATGACATGAGGATTAAATAAGAGCATCTACATAAACTACCCTATATAGTGTCTCAAACACGCTGGATACACAAGAAATGTCACTATTGCTGTTGTTATTATCCTCATCATTATCTGAACAATATGCTACCTTTTGCCTCTTTACTATTCTCTCCAAAAACTGTGCTCCTCGGGTTGCACTTTATCCTGCTGTCTAAAGTTGGGCTCTCCCTCTTCTTCTGCCCTCTAGGAATCTGCTTCTGTCCCTTTCACCTCAGGCAGTTTCCAGATTTCAGTCCTTATGCAACTCACTTTTTTCTCATTATGCCCTATGTTATGACATCTTTCATCTTGCAAAGTATTCTAAGTGTGTTATAAATCCTGGTAACAAAACCATAAGGCATATTGACTTGGTTATGGAACACATTACAGGAAGAACCAAGGTCTTTGTCATCATTTTCTCCAATATTGAATGTTTACTGAATTTATATTATGTGTTGGGTGCTCAAAAAGCATAGCATACACAAGCAACATTACCATCGCCCCCTCTAGAAGCATATGTTTTAAAAACATGAGTGTCCTAAGTCTCTCATTGAACTAGAGTGTCACTTCCTTCCCACTATACCTAAAATAGCTTCATAAAAAATCTGAATTGGATTAATAATTTTCAGGAAATTTATTTCACTTTATATCTATTCTCCAGTTCATGTTGAATTATTTTTATTAGACAAAATGTATATAACATTCTCGAAACTGCTGCTGAAGCTGTGAAATTAGACTTCCTGTTGCAATTGTCTTCCTTCTTTCAGCACACCCTAGATTGCTAGACTGCATTCCACTCGTCTATTCTTTGTTAAATCTGAGAGTTAAAAATCAACTCCTTCAGGCTAGTCTCCATTCCATTCACTTCCACTATGACTTTTTCACACACTTTCTTACAGGCTATTTGTTTTGAAAAGTGTCATTGCTCTCTGCCATCTTCCACTCCATCTCCCTCAGGCTTTCCTTTCATGTTGCAGTTTGTTTTATTTGGATTTTCTCTGTGGGTTTCTGCTTCTTTCCAGTGTAATTTTCCCACTTATCAATGTAGTCCCTCACTCGCCTTCCCTGTACTTCTTTCAGTATTCACTGTCAAAATCCGAGTGGCATAATGTGCTTTAAGCATCTCGGTAAAGTGCTATAGGTTAACCAAATGTTATTTTCTATTTTACTGCTTAATCTTAGAGAGAAGCAAGATGAGAGACAGGAAATAAGGGGTAAAGTTTAATGGGCACATCTTCGGGAGAAAAAAAATAGCAGGATTGCTGCTGGATTCAGTAACTTGATAGGGCAAATACAAAGATCTCCAAATGAGTTGTTATAAAAAGTGAATCAAATTTTCCAGTTGACTGATACAGATTTCAGAAAGATTTCCAATTTTTTTGTAAATTAACTAAAAGGTAACTGCTGAACATTGTTGTCTTCTGAAGATAATTGATATAAAAAAAGGAATCCAAAACATTTGCTAAAATAATGAGTTATAAATCCTCACTATTGATGCAAGAGGAACTTGGTACTAATTGTAAGTCTATAATTTAAACCCAGTATATTTCTATAGCTAAAAAAGACACATGATGGGCATAACTGGAAAGATTATAACAAACCAAACTGAAATATCTCTATACAGATTTTGCCAAAACACAAAATACATGATTGAGCCTGTGAATCATATAGAAGGGTTACGTGTTCAAACATCACACTGTACTCCATAAACATGTACAAGTATTATCTGTCAATTAGAAATAAGTAGATAATTTTTAAAAAGAAATAGCCAAATAATAAAGTATACCATTATCTTTTTCAGTTTGGAAAGGCAAATCCTGAGATGTACTGTAATATAAGCATATGAAATGAATAAGTGCATATTTTTCACAAAGTGTATATCATGGAGTATGACTTACACTAGTGGTTAATAACTAATGTGTGAATATAAGAGTTGAGAACCATTTGGGGTATTACAGAACTTCTTAGAGATTTCAATATTCTCGTATTTATTTTAAATCTACAAGAAACATGTGGTATGCTTAGTTTCCCAGCCTTGTTTGATCACAAAGTAGTTTTTTTGTATGTGAAACAGCTTATGATTTTTTCTCCTATGTTAGGGATACCACTTAATGTAGGAAGAGTAAATGTCTAGACTCACTGACACTTCAAAGTGATAAAAACTGACAATATACATAAGTTTAAGTAAGCTTTTATTAAATATTTGTATGATCTATCCATGAAGAAATCTAAACTGCTGAGGTACATTTTAACCTTTTTTGGAAACTTCAAGAAGATCAACTGACCTTTCAAATAATACGCTTGGCAATTCAGTAAAACTAGGGAAGTGAGTTTATTCTGTCAGTGTGTAAATATTTATTTTCTTTTTTTTAATTAAATAAAGTATCTGAAGCTGGACTTCTCAAAATGGAGATTTGGGTAATTCAAGAATAAACATTACAAAATTGTTTTCTCTGATAGTACATAATTTAATAATGTTATTCTTGGTATAAGAGCAAGGTTATATGTATCCTGGAAAATCCAAGATTTAAAATAATTTTAAAGATAAATACTAGATGTTAGAGAACAGGTAAAGTTTTGATGAGTTGTATATCCAAATTCCTGGGGAAACAGTATATTTCTTTTATGTGATAAGTAATTTTTTGTGCTAAAATTTGAGATGCATTGGCCTAGAGTAGGAAAATAACACCTGATAATGCTAAAAACAATTTTAATGTATTTGAATAAAATGTATAGAGAAAACTCATGCTTTGAGTAATGTCCCAAGACATATCTCTGCCTTACTGGCAAGCTCCATATGTCAAAACTGATGGGGCTATACGATCCATGGCCTGTAGTAGAAAACTGCTTTTGCAGTGAACTTGAACTGAACTGCATTGATTCGTGAGATCACGGGATCTGTTTTAAATATTAGAAAAAAGAATGAGATGCTTTGCTTGATATTATCGTGTCTCCAATGTGAACTTAATTCAGATTTAATGCAATTACTCTGTGTTGATTAAATCTCAAAGTGTTATTAAAAAACTGAATTATTGAGGTTTACCATTTATATAACAAGTTTGGCCTTCTACATTGCACCATAAACCTTAATCATTATGTTGGCAATAATCGCTTTGTGGTTATTTAACATAAATAATTAGTCCAGCTACTAAAATGAGATGATGCAGCATTATAGTGTCCCCACAACTTATGGGATAGCCTTGCTATTTCTTACTTGCTTTGCTTAACTCTTAGCATGCGGTTGTTTTCTCACTGTCAATCTAGTGAATACTAAACAGAATAAGGTTCTGGTCTTTGCCATTGAGTCTTTCTCTGCCACATCTTAATGTTATGAGGCAGTGCATTTAAAGACTGTCCTCCACCTCTTAAGGCTCTTTCTTTTTTTTTCTTTTTTGAGATGAAATCTTGCTCTGTCACCCAGGCTGGAGTACAGTGGCGTGATCTCGGCTCACCGCAACCTCCACCTCCTAGGTTCAAGCTATTCTCCTGCATCAGCTTCCTGAGTGTCTGGGATTACAGGCATGTGCCACCACGCCCGGCTAATTTTTGTATTTTTAGTGGAGACGGGGTTTCACCATGTTGGCCAGGCTGGTGTTGAACTCCCAACCTCAGGTGATCCACCCAGCTTGACCTCCCAAAGTGTTGGAATTATAGGTGTGAGCCACCGCGCCCAGCCAAGGCTCTTTCTTTATCATAGGATAGGAATAATCAGTATAAATGGACCCTTCAATAATAAAGAGTCAAGAGTTGGAAACTAGTTCTTTACTTGGTCATGTTGGTACAAATTATCTGTCTATTCCCCATGTTTTTACAACAAATTAAAAAAATAAACATCCATCAGTATATATATGTGTGTGTGTGTGTGTGTATATATATATGTACACACACACACACACACACACACAAACTTTTTTTTTTTTTTTTTTGAAACAGGATCTCGCTCTGTCGCCCAGACTGGAGTGCAGTGGCGTGATCTTGGTTCACCGCAAGCTCCGCATCCTGGGTTGACGCCATTCTCCTGTCTCAGCCTCCCCAGTCACTGGGACTACAGGTGCCTGCCACCATGCCTGGCTAATTTTTTGTATTTTTAGTAGAGATGGGGTTTCCCCATGTTAGCCAGGATGGTTTCAATCTCCTGACCTCATGATCTGCCTGCCTTGGCCTCCCAAAGTGTTGGGATTGCAGGCGTGAGCCACCATGCCTAACCTCTGTTTTCTTTTTGTTTGCTTATTTGTTCATTTTTTAGGTGAATACACACTTAGATAACAAACATTCATGTAGGGATTTTTAAGGTATACTACTTGGTGTTAGCTGTGGCAAGGAGAGGATAAAAATGAGTATATGGCCCCTTGGCCTTACGAAATTTACTATCTAGCAAGGAAGGTCATAGGAACCAATATTCTTATCTTCTGAAATCATAGTATAAAACTAGAAGGATATCTTCTGAAATCATAGTATAAAACTAGAAGGAGCCCCATGCAGTGGCTCATGCCTGTAATCCCAGCACTTTGGGAGGCCCGAGGCGGGTAGATCAAGAGGTGAGGAGTTCAAGACCAGCCTGGCCAACACAGTGAAACCCCATCTCTACTAAAAATACAAAAGTTAGCCAGGCATGGTGGCACACTCCTGTAATCCCAGCTACTCGTGAGGCTGAAGCAGGAGAATCACTTGAACACGGAGGTGGAGTTGGTGGTGAGCCGAGATCAGCCACTGCACTCCAGCCTGGGCGAGAGAGCCAGACTCAGTCTCAGAAACAAACAAACAAAACTAGAAGTAAACAATCCCTAGTTTTGCTCATCTTATCCTAGGTCATAGTCGTAATTCTAACTCTTGATAATGTTTTAACTTAAGATTAACATGAAATTTTGTATCTAGCCCTCAACTGTTTTGAATCTGAGATTATATTTTGCACATGAACTCAAGTCCCTTCACTTAGCTCCCCTTGTCACTTACAAACTAGAGACTCTCCTTTAAGGATACAGTGAAGTGCATGATGCTTAGGATTTCTCTTGTTGCTGTTGTTATACGGTGGCGAAAATAAGGCAAAATGTAAATTCTGTTTCTGCTACTCATTTATTTACATGGCTTTAAAAAGCCTGCTTAAATCCATTGTGCCCTATTTTCTTATCTGTAAAATGTTTGTAGCAGTGCCTACTTTGTACAGTTTATGGAAAGATTGGAAATAATGCTTGTAAGCCACCAAGCACAGTGGCTGGCACATTGCTCTTGCTTAGCAAACGACAGCTGCATTATCCATTATTGATGATGGATTTACTAAACAGGCAATCTATAGGTATAAAAATAATGTTTGGACAAACAACATGTCAAGATATCCATTTGTTGTCCATTTGTCTTAGAATATTGCATGAGAAATTATCAAAGAATGGCACATGTGCTACCACCTCACCATCGTGTACCCACTGAAGGCATTTTCAATCAATCACAGTGAGCCCAGACATAACCTTCGAATCTTTCTCAAAACGGTGTTCCAGGCAGCTACTACTAATAAATTGCTATTGACATGAAAGATGAATCCTGTTTTTCACCTACTAACTGAACAGAGAAGTCAGGCAGATAGAAAACTTTGTTTAAAAATTAGGAATATCAGATTATAGCAGCATGCAAAATCAGTTAAATTTTAAAAATAAAAAGGAATAAGTGAAAGCAAGTTGGGTTGGAAGCACAGGAAACTGATGCAGGGATCCCCTCAGAAAATAGTGAAACAGTAAGTAGAACAGCCTGGAGCCCAGCACAATAGAACATGACTGTATGTGGGCAAAGGTTTGACAATTTTACCAGTATGCAATGATTTCCCACCCTGGATATTGTGCAAATGCCAGACACAGCTAGCTCACTTCAAAGGGCATGGATGTACATAGCAATTTGTCTGTAATGATTTAGCTCTGTTTGGCAACCCATCTCAAAGCAAAATTTAAAAAACCCAAATTAAAAAAAAGAGAGCTAGAGATTTGTTTTCAGAGATCGTGTTCAGATGGACCTGACATTGATTTAGAGTATGAGTCTGGACTGATTTATCATCTCTAATTCCCAGATTCTAGCAGTCCAAGCCCTGGGTTGTGCCCCTTGCATGCCTCTCTCTCTCAGAATTGGACAGAGTTAACATGAGATAATCCTCCCACATGGAGCCAGGGGAGATTTATAGCACCTTTTTAGGTTTGATAAAGTCACACTCTTTTCTCCAAAGAGAAGTCTTCTTAACTATGAACTCATACACAATGAATTGTCAGCCCAAATATGTATATAACCATTTAAAAGATGCTGCAAAAGATCAAAGGAGCAATGTTTTCCAAACAATGAAAAGCCCTTGCTGCGGTGGTGGTCTCTAAACCTCTCAGACCCAATCAAACATCTATTTTCTTATAGCTGGTCAGAAATCAAGAGTTAAAGGTTCATGAGCATGCCAAATGGAATAGCAAAACACGAGACCTCATGGGCTGCTCCAAAGCTCAGTTAGCTTTTACTGTGATATTTCGCAGAGTGGACTGTACACTATCTCCTTTGATCTTGTAATAGGATCAGCTGTTAACATAGCATCACCCTATACCAGCCTGAGAACTCCAAACTTTGGGGAACAAAATACACTGAGCGGTCTTGGTCTTATTTGGCGTATCAGATTCAAAGTCTTTGTGGCATGAGTGGCTATAAAGAGTCAGACTCTAGGTTTTGACCTTTGTAAAATAATAATCTTGACAGTTCCACCTAGGGCTGGGTTGAGTTGTTTGACTTTGGATGAAATGATATGTTTACAGTGCATCCATTCTTTGGGTTGTATGTAGAAAGGGGTGGTAGGTATAATTCTGATTGACCTTAAAATATTATGACTTGTGTAGATGCCTAGAATTTTAAAACAAAAATATTTCATTTTATCTTGATTTTGTTAATTTCCAATTTAGGCCAAGATGGGGGATAATGAGTTCCACAAGCATTCTAGTTAGTCCTTTAATTTGTCTTACAAATAAGTACTATATACTTTATAACTTAGCCCACGTCTGGAACTTTAAGTTCAATTCTGAACACCACAATAAAGTTAAGGTAGTGATAATGAGGCTGGTTCAAAACAATGAGTTCAGAAATGTGCATGATCTCACTTATGATAAATATTGAAGAGAATGGAAATATTTAGCTTAGAGAAGACTGAGGAAGGATGGGTCTTCTAAAATTTTTGAAGTTATATTAAAAAGGAAAGAGATCAGCCTTCCTTTACATAGTAGAACTAGTGTCTCTGGGTGACAGTTATTAGGAAACACATTTCATCTAAGAGGAGAGAATATTCACCTAAATCAAACTAAGAATAGAATGATGCATTGCTATCATATACACGGTAGTGGAGTTACTTGCAACTGAAGTGGTGAAGTAAAGACTGTCTAATCACCTATTTGAGATATTCCAAAATGTCACTGTTTTCCAGTGACACATGTCTTAGGATATATAATTGTAATAAGTACTCAATAAATGTAAGTAAATTGTCATTCTGTCTTTGACTCAAAACGGGGTAATGTATGTGTAGGAGGCTTACATTTAATACTGAATAGGTTGGAGTACATAAAAAATACTTTCTACTGGTGAATTGAAACTAGAGAATTAAAGTTGGGCTAAAGGTACAAGCAGAAATAAAGAGTTAACGAAAAGCCTCTTGGTTGTTTTCCAAATTTGGTGGCTAGTGATGGAGCATTGCTTCCAGTCAGCAGATTTGCTGTTGGCTGCTATAGAAAAATGATTGGGTGTGGAATGGTCCAACAGGAAAAATAATCTCAAAGTTTATTTTTGTGTTCTGGAGGAAAGTGTGTGTGTGTGTGTGTGTGTGTGTGTGTGTGTGTGTGTGTGTGTGTGTGGAGAGAGTGAAAGCAATTTCTTTTTATGTATATATTTATTTATTTTTGAGACAGAGTTTCACTCTGTCACCCAGGCTGGAGTGCAGTGGTGTGATCTTGGCTCACTGCAACCTCCACCTCCCAGGTTCAAGCAGTTCTCCTGCCTCAGCCTTCAGAGTAGCTGGTATTACAGACGCATGCCATCACACCTGGCTAATTTTTGTATTTTTAGTAGAGAGAGACTTTTTCCATTTTGGCCATACTGGTCTCAAACTCCTGACCTCAGGTGATCCATTTGCCTCAGCCTCCCAAAATGCTGGGATTACAGGCATGAGCCACCATGCTCAGCCAAAATCAATTTCTAAGAAATAGGCAAAGATAATAGCCAATGAAGATAATTCAAAACTCAGAAAGGAGGAGAATAAAGAGTGAAATGGGGCAAAAAGATTAGAAAATGAATCTAAAAGAATGAGTAGTATATATATATATATATATATGGAAGGATAAGTGATGAAGAAGCCAAATCTAGTCTGGCTCAAGTGGCAGAAGGAAAAATTTGATCTATGAATGGATTCAGTTACCTCTTCCAGCCAATTGACTTATTTGTGAACAGGCTGTGCTGGGACTCAGCTGCAGATGTTTACCCAGCAAGTTTTCCCTAGGTTGCCTTATCAGTGTTGATCTAGGTAGAATTAGGATGTAAGATACTTGACTTTCCTCCTCCCCTTTCTCTTTTGGATAGATGATTCACAGCTCAGAAACAGACTCCACCAGTAGCCCCTCATCCAGGATCTGTGGTTTCTAGTGCTATACCTCCACTAGGAATCCCACAATCCTGATCCCCACTTTCATCCAGGTAGTGCACTCTCCTATGTGACTGTTCTTGACCTGTGCTCCACAAGTGAATATTACCAGAGAAGTATCTCATAAGCATAGAGTTTATATTTCATATGCTACTATAATAAATTATCCATATTCTGTGCTAATGAGATCAGGTTAGATGAGTCCTTAGGGTATTTCTTTCCCAACTATGCAATATGCAGATGGATAGGGATTTTTCATATAAATATACCCCATCTTTTATTTTCCAAGCCAGAATAACTGCTCTAACCAAGGACATCAGGCCCAGTCAAAACGAAGTCTAGGCTTGGAACTATGGCTCATGTCTATAATCCCAGCACTTCGGGAGGCCAAGGTTGGAGGATCACTTGAGCCCAGGAGTTCAAGACTAGCCTGGGCAACATAGTGAGACCCCATCACTACAAAAATTTAAAAATCAGCTGAGCGTCATGGTATATAGCTGTAGTTTCATCTACTCAGGAAGCTAAAGTGGGAGGATCCCGTGAGTCCGGGAGTTCGAGGCTACAGAGAGCTGTAATTGTACCACTGCACTCTAGCCTTTGAGACCCTGTCTTAAAAAAAAAATGAAAAAAGAAAAGAAAAAACCCAAAAAACAAAAATACAAAACAAAAGTTTGGTAGGGTTTGGAAGAGATAGATAAGAGTCTTTGTCACAATTGTATCTAATAAATTGCCATGTTTGTTACTAAATCTACTTTATCTAGTTTGAATAATATAATCTACCTCAGCATTGGATTATGAATCTAAGTCTTTCTGTGCAACAACAGAGAATTATGAAAAGGCCATTAAATATCTAACACTGAATTTTAAGATCTCGTGTTTCTTGTGTATCTGCGAGCATGACTTAATTTTAAAATGAGAGAAAAATAAAAATTATTGCTAGCATTATTATGTTGGATAAGGTTTATAATAGCAATAATCCCCCATGAAAACAGTTGTTATCATAGTTAATGCCCATTTTGTCAGTGTGTTAACCTTCCCTGGCTGTGCCTCGGGCCATTAAACGGCCAACCATTTGTTAAGCACCCCAGAGCAAGCAATTTCAAGAGGAATATTGCTGAGCTCATTTGCTAAGTAAAGCACCTCAGATGACAGCGATAAACTCTACACAGGTTTGTATACACATGTATATCCCTATATATACTTTTCACAAGTTTTTCCTTCAGGAAGATCCTGCCCTATAATTACTTCTGGGACAGTCAGAACAGTTCCACAGTGCCTCAGTAACTGTTCTTACTCATCCAGGCTTCTGCAAATTTGGGCTCTCAGAAACCTGTCCAACTGTCTCCTGTGATTCTTTGCCATGTCATAACTAACTGACATCAGTGTTTAAGGTGTTTGTTAATTTCAACTCTGACCCTCAAGAATAGATCATATCTTTAAAATGCTCAAAGCACATAATTAAAGAACAACATAATAATGATGTAACTTGCAAGTAAGGGCAAGACAGACAGGAAACTAAAAGGAGCATATCTTTTAACATCCAGGAAGAGACACATCCCTTAAATAGACACAACATTGCAATAAATCACTTACATTGTTAATTTATTCAGTGTTAGATGCAGTAAATATTTTACATATATAATCTCTTTCATCTCTACAAGGTTGATATGATTGGTAGCCCCAACTGATGGATGAAGAAACAATTTAAACTCAGGCTCTCTGACTCCACATCTAAGCTCTTCACTACCATAATACAGTATATTGACCTACATTTCAAGACAAAACAGAAAAGATTCTTCAAAAGTGATTAGTTCCTATCTCACTTGCTTTACATGTAAATTCTCTACTAGTCCAGACTGGACAATGGTTATTACTTTTATGATGGTCACTGATGTTTGTTAAGCTCACCTATTTTTTATTGTCGAGGGAGGCTCTGTTGAATAAATATTACTCAAGTGTGAACTGCTTTTAAAAGTCTTGAAGCAGAGTTCCACAAGATAAATACTGATCAAGGATATTATAATGAATTTTTAAAAACTTGCTTATTATTTTACATTAGAGATAATTTTATACTGTGTTACTATAAACCCTCATCTGGTCTAGAATTAGAAATATCTAATTTTAGGCAGGGTTGACCTCACTAGTTAAAGGTAGCTGATACTATGTTCAACTGCTTTCCTTCAGGGAAGAGCTATGTTAATCCAATCTCATTTCAGGGAAAAAGTATACAGGTATATTACATAGGTTTTGACATAATTAGTCATTTCATTAGTGAAATAATTGGACCTTCTTAATAAATGGTGGAACTTTTTCCTTAAAGCTTCGTTTGAAGAATCAAATGGGCGTAACAGTAGGAGGCACAAAAATTGGTTCAGAAGAGACAGGAAAAATTTTAATGAGAAAGAGATCTTTTCTCATTAAGCTTCTAATTTGGTAAGTCTATATTCTATTTTTAATTTTTACTTCCGATCATCATTTTACCGTAGTTGACAATGTCAACTGCTAATATTAGATGAGTACCATACATAATACATGCAAGATGATACTAAAGGGTGAGCAAGAGAATTATGGATTGTTTGCCATGATTATGGTTAGTCTTTGATTTCTTGTGCAGACAGAGAGAAGCATGAGAGCAAATTCTGTAAGTTTAGAGATAATCTTAGATGCTCCATTAGCTACTGCCTTCAACTGGCTCAGTGTCCCAATATTTTCAGACTAGGAGAGTCCAATTAGGATTTAAAAACCATGAAAGTACTGTTCTTGATTTTTCCCCAAACACCTAAAATATCCATGTGAACTCATTTGAAGTTATGAGCAGATCTCAAACTCATTCTTTCCTAAACACTTGAAATCCAATAATACTCTGGTGGAAGAAATGAAAACTGATTCACTAGCATATGCTTATTAACTCTCTCTATAAATGGCTCTTGGCTCTTTTTATCATCACTTTGCTGTCCTGGGTCTTTCTCACTGGTGTTCTGGCTGGCAGAAAGCCATGGAAATTTCAGTGTTCCTTAAATTAAGTAGACTTTCCCTCTTCTGTGTTCCCTGGTATTCCATAGAATCAAGATGTTAAAAAAAAAAAATCATAAACAATTGCCCAGTGTAAGGATAAACTGGGGCATGAACTTCCTACAAACTTAGCAACATAAAAATACAGAATAGCCTTCTAGACAAGTATGACACTATAAATTGTTCATTCACACTAAACTCTAGTGAATGTTGTCAACATCAGTTGTAAGGTGTCTACAAATAATGTGATGTAATGTTAACGTATAAAAGCTTGAAAATACTTTTTTTCATAAATTTGAACAGATTCAAGGTAATTCCTATAATAATGTCATTCTTAGTCCTTTATGTTCTGATCATTTTCTTGAGTGGGAAAATGATAAAAAGGCAAGTAGTCAAAAAATGCATAGAATTACTGGTATATTCTTCAAAATGTGTTCTGTTTGTTGATGCCATGCCATCTGTACAGCCACCCTGAAAAATGTTAACTTTCGCTTTAAGGAGGACCCACAGAGAGAGGAGTTGTGATAGAGTGTAAGGACCAAATGGAACCCTTAACACAATGGGCGGACATAGCTGGGGTTAGGACTTTGAGAGGGAATAGGTGAGGAGTAAGATTCTCTTCTTTGTCCCTCTCAAGATTGCTTCTCTTCAATAGCTTCTCTGGGATGTTAATGTTAGATGAAATTTTCTTGTTGGGATAGTGCAAATATGAGGTATGTATTAGTCCATTTTCATGCTGCTGCTAAAGACATACCCAAGACTGTGTAGTTTATAAAGAAAAAGAGGTTTAAAGGACTCACAGTTCCACGTGGCTGGGGAAGCCTCACAATCACAGCAGAAGGTGAAAGGCACATCTTAAATGGTGGCAAGCAAGAGAAAATAAGAGCCAAGTGAAAGGGGAAATCCCTTATAAAACGATCAGCTCTGGTGAGACTTGTTCACTACCATGAGAACAGTATGGAGGAAACTGCTCCCACAATTCAATTATCTGCCACTGGATTCCTCCCACAACATGTGGGAATTATGGGAGCTGCCATTCAAGGCGAGATTTGGGTGGGGACATTAGCAAAACCATATCAATGTGCAAATACTCTGAAAGGAAGAGGCAATCTGCCCCAGGGAGAGATCATTAGCATTCCTCGGAACCTCAGTGGCCTGTTGCCGGTGAGAAAGATAGTCTGATGTCTTTCTCTGACGTGGTAGGGGACCAGCCCAAATGCAGACTGGCCTAGAGTCATCAAAAAATGTATCTGTGTGACTGGAGTCTGCATTTCTACAGGTCAAGAGTCAAAGAGGGGCTGTGACACTTCGTCTCTGTGCCAGGAGTCAACAGAGTGTTTTTTTGATCTGAGCACATGGGCAGAGTTCTTTTGTTGCCTCTTCCCTTTTGTACCTCTCCCAACTGCCTGGAGCTTTTCCACACAGCCTCCGCACCTCCTCCCATCAAAGCCCTCACTATCCTTATGGCTGCCTGTTGTGTCATGCATTCCATTTGGACCTCACGCTCTATCAGAACTCTTGATAAAAGAACCCATAAGTGACATGGGTTCTTAAAAGTACAATTTAATAAAAGCCTGGAACAATGACAGCTATTGCTCATCCCTCTTCTCTTTCATCTTATCAAATTTTCAGTTATTTAGGTTAAAATCAGGTAACAGTGGTGTGGAAAGATAGAGACCTTATACTATACGAATGAGATCCAACCTCAGTTTTGCCCCACATGGTAGTAGTGCTACATGGAAATAATTTGTGCTACATGAGCTTGTCGCACGCTTCCTGCAAGTTGATTTATTGCTCAGTACATAGCCCTGCATCCAATTCCCCAGATTTCTCTCCTCCCTGGAAAAAAGAAAAAAAAAAAAAAAATCATCTGGAAGACGAAAGTTACAGAGAAATTGGAAAAGGGCAACAGATCAAAGTCACAATTGTTCATTCATTCGTTACACAAAGTTTAATTGAACAGCTACTATGTTTGCATGTATGTATGTATTAATAAATTATTTGCTGAACATCAACCATGAACCAGGATAACTGCTGAAAATATAGTTAGGAGAAAACTCAGTTTGTTGTCTCTAATAAAGACAATAGGACAAATTCCTCAGCTCAAAAGGGATGCTTTAGGTTCTGATTCAGAAAGCCTGGCTCTACAAAGTCATCAGAACAAGGACCATGCAGCTTTAACAGTTCAAGGCAGAAAAATAGCTATTGAACAGCTGCAATACAGATTGACACAGGACTTAGAAAAATGCATGTAACATAAGGACTCTATGAACATTGAAATGGTTGAATGAATTAATACATGGATAAAGAATAAATGAATGTTACTATTTTAGGGGAAAAGAGGAACAAATAATTATGATACTCTACTTGTTAAAGCTCTCCCTGAGCCCCAGTTATCTAATTCATAAAATGGAGATCACATCACCAGTTTCACTGGATTATAAAGATGATTAAATGATTTAACATAGCATGTAGCACAATGCTTGGCATTTAGAATTTACTTGATACTTACCAGCTGAATCTGACTCTGGAGTGATTTCAGAGATGCTTTTGAGGTGTGGCTATGGCCTAAGGAGGCTAGCCAAGTATGGTAGTAGATGTATCTCAGAGGAGTTGAGAATTAAACTATGGTGCCCAGAATAATTCCTGATCTAGTATTTGGGGAAATTTGACCCACTAAATGGTTGCCAGTTGCTTTTGGGTAAAAATTTCATGATAAGGGCTAATGGGAGAGTCATTGGGAAGACAGATTATGGCCAAACTGTACAAGTTTTGAAGCTGTAAAGTCTATCTTGTCAACACTAGGAAGCTTCTGAGTATTTGCAATAGAGAAGTGACAGGATGAATATACTTTTGAAATTGGTTTAATTGGAATTTATCAATTCATTTTAAAGGCAGTAAGAATTCAGTCAAGAGAACAGTAGCTGTTATTAGAATAACACAAGTATAATATAGTTAATATTTGGGCTGAAGTAGTAGCAATGAAAACTAAGAGATACAAAAGCCATTTCAAAGGAAAAATCAATAAAAAGACTGAGGAACTGATAAGATTCCAGGAATAAAATAAGAAATTTAAATAAAAAAACTTAAATATCCATTATTTTAGGCTTTGCACTAGTTGCTTTTATAAATGTGTTCCAGTTTTAAACTAATAATCTTGCTAGTGATCACCTTGCTAGTGATAAATATATATGTATCACTAGCAAGATATATATATAGAGAGATGTATAGATGTATATATGTGTGATTATATGTATATACATGCACACATATATATTTATACAGTTGATCCTTACACAATATTGGTGTTAGCGATGCTATGAAGTAAATTCAGAGATGCATTTGAGGTGTGACCATGGCCTAAGAGGCTAGGCAGGTGTGGTGCAGTTGAAATTTTGCATATAATTTTTTACTGTCTAAAAACTATACTAATAATCTATTTTTGACAAGAAGCCTTATGAATAACACAAAAGTCAACATATACTTTGTATGTCATATGTATTATATACTGTATTCTTTCCATATGGTAAGCTAGAGAAAACAAAATGTTATGGAGAAATTCATTAGAAATATAAAATATATTTATTCATTACATGGATGTGGATCATCATTAAATGTCTTTGTCCTCCTAATCTTCACATTCAGAAGGAGAAGAAAGAGTAGGGATTTATCTTATTGTCTCAGAGGTGGCAGAGGCAGAAGAAAATCCATGTGTAAGTAGATCTGTATGGTTCAAACTCAAATTGTTCTAGGGTTTTATATATATAATTAGCAAAAAATATATAATTATATATACAATTAGCAAAATTATGTATATATACAAAATTCCATATATATATACAGATACACATATGTATGATATGTATGAGTATAAACCTATATATAGTGTGTGTGTGTGTGTGTATCTGGTTTATATGATATATTTATACCTTGATAGACTTACATTTTCTTTTTTACTGGTGCCTCAAATCAAAATAAGGAAGCTGGGATTTGAACCCAGGTCTCTCTAATTCCAAAGATTGCTTTCTTTGCTCTCTTTCCTTCAGCACAAAACTTTCTCAGAAAAAAACAAAACAAAACAAAACAAAAAACCTCAATATTAGATCTCAATGATTGGGAAAGATGTAGTACTCTGAACAATAAATAAAAATAAATACATATCAGAAGCCACCTGTGCGTGAATGAGCAGGAGCTTGTTTGGGGGTAGCAAAACCCTGGAGCCTTGTCTGCTCTATACTACTTTCCTAGGGTCAATTACATGCTGAGAAACAGGGACTGGTCTATCTACCTGATAGAAGATTTACTGTTTAGTCAGAAACATCTATACCCTTGTTAAAAGAATATTATTCCTTTTTCAATATATAGCTGATATTTTGAGATTGTTAATTTGGGAAAAGGAATATATGTATTTCTCTTTTCCAAATCTACTAAAAATAAGCCTTCCACCATAGAGGCCATCAGATATATACTCGCTATTAGAAATGAATCAGGCACCTTAGCTGTTGCTAAGTCTGAGTTCCAAAACTGAACAGAGTTTGTAAACTAACCTCCCTACTAAAAAACGTTTGGTTTTGTTTTTGTTTTTTGAGACAGAGTTTCACTCTTATCGCCTAGGCTGGAGTGTAGTGGTACAATCTCAGCTCACTGCAACCTCCGCCTCCTGGGTTGGAGTGATTCTCCTGCCTCATCCTTCCAAGTAGCTTGTATTACAGTTGCCTGCCATGACAGCCGGCTAATGTTTATATTTTTTTTGTAGAGATGGGGTTTCACCATGTAGGCCAGGCTGGTCTTGAATTCCTGACCTCAGGTGATCTGCCAGCCTTGGCCTCCCAAAGTGCTGGGATTACAGGTGTGAGCCACCACGCCCGGCCTTAAAAAATCTATTTAAAAATCACCAATGACTGATGAAAGCTTGACAGGTAAAAATTTTTGAAAAATCTCTATTCATACATTTTGCTTTTAAAATCAGAAGCTGTATAAAGCATTACAGTCAAGGCTGCTTCAACATTTTAAAGAACTTTCCAAAGGAGATCTTTATGAAGGTACATTAGCATGTGCAAATTAAGATTCTTCATGTACTATGCAGCAGTTAAGGGAAAAGGAAAAAAAAAAAAATTAAGATGAACATTTAGAGACAGCCCAAAGGCTAATTAATTCAATATCTTTGAGCTTCAGTAGACAGCAATGCATGTATCAACGCTCCCTTACTCTCTCTCCATGAAGGGTTCTTGTTTTTCATTTTGATACTACCAAATCTTGGGGAAGGCAACTATCACTCAAAACAGTTCATTAGCACTGTTGGTTTTCCTCCATATATGAATAGTCAGTGTAATTCTAATTAATGTATTTGTGAGATATTTTTCCTCATCTTGGATTCTTTATTAAATCAATAACATATGTTTTAATGACTCAACAACCCAAACAAAATAGAGTGAAAGCCTACCTTAATACATACAGATCATTGTGTTTTACATATGGGGAACTGAGGAACTGTGGGAGAATTTAGGAACCCTTGTCCTTTGCCACACAGTACAGATGATGCTGGGCATAATCTCCCGGCCCCATACTCAATACGCTCTTCCATAAGAGGTATGATTATTTGCACAGGTGACTAAAGGCCTTTTCATTCAGAACCTTTGTATTCACATAAGTCCCATCAATATCCTCCTCACCCCACACCCCACAGAAAAAAAAGCTGAAGGAAAATAAATGTAAATCAATTCAATACAAACTTTCTCCACTAATATGCTAATGAAGAGGAACACATTTGAGAGTGAAAATTGATACACCAAGAAAATAGACATGTAGTCACAGCCACTTCTCAGAAGGCAGAGTTTGATATATTGTGATCGCTGGGCTTTTTTCTCTCCAGGAAGTCATCCCCTCCCTATTTTATAACCATTTTCATTAATATAGGCATGGAAACAAATGCACTGCTCTTTTCTCCCAGATTGGTGTAGACTTACTTAATAAAACTTGTTCCCAACACTGCTGATGCTCATTTCTTATATTTTCAGGTTAAACATACCAATGCACTGATATTATTTACAAGATAAGCCCAAGACAGGATGCTTTGCATTAAGAACACTTACTATATTTTTAAAACTGCATAAGAATAAAAACAAAAAACAATGTATGTATAGATTATCAGCATGGAACTGCCCTTAACAAACGACCTGCTGAGTGAGTTCGCTTCTAATTCCCTTTGACAATTGAAGAGTTAGAGAGAATTTAGGGTGTGTCTTGGCCAAGGTTACACAAAGAATACAAGTAAAGTAAAGAACAACGGCGGGGCATGGTGGCTCACTTCTGTAATCCCTGCACTTTGGGAGGCCAAAGGGGGTGGATCACCTGAGGTCAGGAGTTCGAGACAGCCTGGCCGACGTGATGAAATACCAACTCTACTGGAAAAAAAAAAAAGCCAGGCGTGGTAGCGGGCACCTGTAGTCCCAGCTACTTGGAAGGCTGAGGCAGAGAATCACTTGAATCCAGGAGGTAGAGGTTGCAGTGAGTAGAGTTCACGCCACAGCACTCCAGCCTGGGCTATAGAGGGAGACCCTGTCTCAAAAAACAAAAAACAAAAACTACTGGGTGAAAGAATTCTTTAAGAACTTTGCTCTTTCTTCAAGACTCAGTTCAGCCATTTCTTGCAGAAACTTACTGATCTCCATAAGGTGAACAAGTCGCTCCTTTGTTCTCTCATACTATCTTTCTGTCTTTGCACTCAGCGTGTGATCTTGACTTTTTTTTTTTCATGCTTCTCTGTCTTATATAAACAAAGATTTTTGACGATAGGGACCAAGTTATATTTATCTGTAAATTCATACGAGCTAGTTCAATGCCTGCAGCAGAATCAACTATTAGTAGAAGTTTTTGAATTCCATGAAACCGTTTTAGTCAACTTTCACAGTGTATTTTACACGGTTTGATATTTCCAGAAATATTTACTCATAATTTTCAAGTTCACATTACATAAAGTGAAGCACAGCATTAATATCTATTAGAGGTTGAAACTTGGCAAGTTTATGTGCAAGACATTAATTCATTTTGCCCAAAATGAGCACTTCTATTGCTATGGCATTATTTTCAATAGTTTTATATGGAATAATAGTATAACAAAGCATCAGAATTATAGTATCCCTAAAATCAGGAAGATTATACATAATAACTTATCCATACCAGGACACCCTGAGGGTGCCAAGAATTATAAAAGTATACATATTTACCTTCAGGTTTTTTTTTTTTTTTTTTTTTTTAAGAGTATCTACCATATTATGCCAATAATAGCATGTTATCAGGATCAGTTGAGTAGTTAGATAAGGGCACATCTACTAATACGTTGTCCACAAATGACTCAGAAAATGATCTCAGATCTCTGATTTCATCCTGCATGACCATCACTGGTCCCAAACTCCCCTCTTCAGGAGAGTAGCTTTTTCTGCCTAAGAGGACTAGCATATTTCAAGGAATACGCGACTTCATCTTTACTCCTCTTATGTCCTTTATCTTCTATGAAAATCCATTCAGATTCATCTGATAAAATCACCCTGCATCCTGACATGAATTGCTTCCCCTCCAGTAAGTGCCACATGTACAGTTGGGACAGTTTGGTACCTTTTCAGCATCAATGTGTACAAATATATCTAGACTTGTGTCAGGAAGGGCAGTTCACACCAATTATCTTTTTGTGTCTTTTAATATTTATATAAAATAAGGAGCACTGGCAGATCACTTTGAGATCAGGAGTTCAAGACCAGCCTGTACAAGATGGTGAAACTGCATCTCTATTAAAAGTACAAAAAAAAGTAGCTGGGCATGGTGGCACATGCCTGTAATCCCAGCTACTTGAGAAGTTGAAGCAGGAGAATCTCTTGACCCTGGTGGTGGAGGCTGCAGTGAGCTGAAATCATGCCACTGCACTCCAGCCTGGGCAACAGAGGGAGACTCGGATTAAAAAAAAAAAAAGAAAAAAGGAGAAAAAAAAATAAAGAGCACACATTTTATGCTGACCGTAGTCAAAACAGCATGAATCACATCCCAGCTCAAGTGAAAATATCTGAGGATTCTGAGATCAGGTGAAAATAGATCTTTTACATTTCAGTGGCCAAAGACAAGAACGTCCCTTAAGATAGAATCACAAGCAGCTTGAGAGCAGGAGCCATTTTGTTATTTGTCTCTACTTTCCATAGCTTCTTGCATGATGTTTTTGAAATAAATGCGTGTTCATTTATTAAATATTAGATTGGTTAGTAAAGGCAGAAAGCAATAAAGTGAAGTTTTATTACTACAATTCTCATTTATTTATTTATTTATCTTAACTTCCAGAATTGCTTTTGGGACATATGCATGAGCATGCTCCCTTGTGTTTTCAGGTGGCCTTAGATTGCCTGTCAAGCTGCCAATCACACAATCCACGTGAAATCACACAGCTTCTTAATGTGGCAGCTCCAGGGGCTGAGAAGAAGCCAAGGAGAAGGGATGGATTTGCCAGTTGGATACCTTTAAAAACTTTGCTTTCTCTAAAAATTGTGATTTCTCTGATGAGGCATGTTCTAGAATTATACTCTTGGGTATTTCAGAAACAGTAGGATCTACAGGGAACATTAGACTGAGAATTGAAAGCTCCGGGTTTTATTTTTGCTTTTCCTTTAGCATTATCATTACAACTCAATGAAAGGCCTTGAATAAGACCTTGAACATTCCACTTTGTGATCTGTAGAATAAATGAATAAAAGTATATATGAAGTCCTTAGTTCTGCATAAATAATAAAGCTGGAACCATGTGATAATGTGGCTTATAATTATGTAGATTCAGGGCACTCTGCAGCTCAACCAATAAAACCACATATGTAGAGAATCTGAAAGAACAGGGAATATTAGTCCTCTAGCACTGAAAACACAAGACCCCATTTTTCAAAGATTTCAGATATTCTAACAATAACTTGAAAATTACTCAAGGCTCAGTAATATTTCCTAGACCCCCAGTTAACACCTAAAATAATTAGACAATATCTGTCATTAATGCATCTTCTCTCTTTTAGACATTATTAGGCGTCAAAATAGAGTATTATTTTACCTTGATTTTTTTCTTTGCAATCACAAACCAAAATTTTTCCTTCTACTTAGTGACTTCGCAAAGTGCCTTGCAGAACACATCTGTTAATAGCTTGAGGCATGGGACTGTTAATTGACATTTGAATAGAATCTTCATGGGAATTTACCACCCTTATACACAAGACAACTCAGGCCTCCAAAATACAGGCTGGTGGAAAATACTTTTAGATTTAGAAAGATGTGGAGCCCCTTAATTTATTACCCAATAAAAAATAGTCACTGATCAACCATTAAAATCATGTCCTCCTCTTCCCGACCCTGGTACGCCAACAATTCTGACTCTCACTTTATTGGGAGAAAACTAAATAAATCAAGGAATGAAAATATTTTGGGAGCAATAATATCATTTAAAAGTATTTGCTGGTTTGATTTAAACTGTCGTGTTACCTGAAGAAAAAAAATACAGTATTTGTACTTTCACATGTGACTTCCAGCTGTTTGCTGTACTTGGCTATGAGTCTTAGCCTAAATCTAGTGTAAATCACTTCATGATAGAAATATTTTCTTTCCTTTCTCCATCTGTTTGCAACTGGTTGTGAAATATTTTCTAGTTGCATTTCCATTCATCTTCACCCCAGCAGGGTGCCTGTGCTTTACTGCTACTGCAAAGTTTGTTCCACTTAGCCAAGGCTTCAGGACAAAATGTGCTGTGTTCATGACAGCTTGTAGGTGAGGAGGGACTATATATGAAAGGAGGTGAATTTTAGCAGCAGTTATTAAGGAATGGCCAATGAAACCCAGTCTCTCAATAAATAAGGAAAACAAGACCATTTTGGAATGAAACCTGCAACATCTAAGGGGCACTGCCCATCCCCAAGGTCTCACTCGTCCCTCCCTTGTTCTGCCTCCTTGTTACTTACTTTCAGGGCCCATTCTTCTATTGGCTTGCTCACCACTCCCTTACTCTTTCATTTTTCCAGACCAACTCTACTATTCCTTGGTTCTTCTTTATCCTTCATTTCCCAAGGACTTGCTTGCTCTCCATATATTTGCACACCTCGGGGGCTGTCACATGGGGAGGGTTGGAGACATTTTCCTTGCTACATTAAGGTGTGAAACTGTTAGCAAAAGAATGTCCTAGATACCAGTTACTTGCCTTTAAGGCCCAGCTCAAAAGAGTTTTCCTCAGGCTAAATGGCCTCTCCTCTGTACATCCATAGCTCTGATCAATCTGCCTGGTTTTAGATGTGTGGTTGTAACACAAGTGTTAATTCTTCTGTGTTTAGACTGCTATCTTCTTCAAAGTAGGGCCTTCATCTCTGAAAATATGTTGCTTAGCACTGCCAAATACATGGTAGATACTCAAGAAGTATTTTTCAAGTTGCACTGGCTTTCATATGTCACATCCTTAAATAGTGATTATCTAGGCTTACAGCTTTGTCTCTTCCATAACCACAAGCTAAGTGTGTAAAAGGATGAGGGCACGTGCCATTCTGCTGGAGTGACAGGGACCAGGTCAGACTGTCTTTATCTCTGTAGGTTTGGAATACATAATATTAGAGGGCCTGAAATACTTTTCAAAAAACAGGTGGGCTGGGTTAGACAAAATATAAAGTACCACACACTAGAAAATTCCATCTCCTCTTATATCCAGATTGTAAGTGAGAAGTGGGAAAAACAAGACCTGTCAACTACTTGCATCTAAAAGACAGAGAAAAATGTACATTGATAGATGAATTATATTCCTTATTTCATTACCACATCTTGGCAATTAGGTGGTGGGAGAAAGAAGGATGTTTCATAGAATTTTATAGACTTCTGAGCTAGAAGGCACCTCTGAAATCATCCAAAACAATTTCCTTATTTTATAAATGAAGAAACTGAGGTTACAAGAGGTTAAGTGGCATGCACAGGAGAGAAGTAAATGGTGGAGCAGGGCTAGAATCCAATTTCCCTAATTGCCAGTACAACCCTCCCTCCCATCACCTCTGTGCAGCGCAGAGAAGCTCATAGTTCTGCATTGTCCCTCTCTCCCTCCACATTGTTTTCCTTTGATCCCCTAGGTCTCCACTCACTGTTAAGGGAATTAGGTCCCCATGACTCTCTTTTCGTCTGTCAAAACTCGTTTTTATGAAAAGATGACTGGCACCATATATATATACACACATATGTAAATATATATATACACACACATATGCACACATATGTATATATACACACATGTATATATATGTATACATACACATATATATAGCTATTAAGCTCTCAATATTAGGGCATTTTAAAACAAGCCTTATAAAGATATTGAAACACAGAAATAAAATTATTTAAAACATCAGAGCTCAGTTAACTTCAGTTGACATGGCATCCTTTTAAAAATAAAAGCGATATCTGCACAAAGTTAGAAATTTTTAAAAACATACAAAGGTAAACTAGAAAATGTAAGTTTCTCCTTACCATGGTCACTCTCCCCAGTGGCAGTTGCTGTTAATAGATTTTTATCTATACCCTCAGCAAATATAAAAATGCTTATACATAAACCAGCATAGGTAACTAGATGGACGAATGGCTGGATAGACAGGTAAATAAATAGATTGGTGGATGGATAGATAGATAGTAGATAGATTAAAAAAAAAAGAAGAAGAGTTTAGCCTATACAAATGCTTTTCATTTAATAATATAATCTAGACATTTTTCAAAATTATGATTTCTGTATCTTCTTCATTTTTCCAATAACTTTATAGTATTCAAATCTGTGGATATACAATAATTTATGTAGTCCCTGAGTTTTTTGCAGGTTTTGCTGTTACAGTTTAGTATAATCATGCTTGTATGTATATGTCTATGTACATGTACACACACACGAATGCACACACACACTTTTTCAAGCAGAACTATAACTATAATGGTAGAATTGTTGGGTTAAAGGGCATGAACACTGAAAATCTGATAAATAGTTTGACATAGGGACTTTGAATGTTTAAAGAAGGAGGAAACTGGGCACGGTGGCTCACGCCTGTAATCCCAGCACTTTGGGAGGCTGCGTTGGGTGGATCACCTGAGGTCAGGAGTTCGAGACCAGCCTGGCCAACATGGTGAAACCCCGTCTCTACTAAAAATACAAAAATTAGCTGGACGTGGTAGTGGGCACCTGTAGTCCCAGCTACTTGGAAGGCTGAGGCAGGAGAATCACTTGAACTCAGGAGGCAGAGGTTGAAATGAGCTGAGATCGTGCCACTGCACCCCAGGCTGGATGACAGAATGAGACTCCGTCTCAAAAAAATTAATTAAATAAAAAAGGAGGAACCTTGGGTAAGATAAGAAGTCTTGTCTTGTATCCTTTTCAGTCATTCCTCTGATGGCTCAAAAAAGGTGTCGAAGAATCAGTAGCAGGAGACAATTGCCAGCAGAGCAGCCTCCAGTATCCGGAGAAGGAGAGAAGGATATAGGTTCAGAGAAGACCTGAGCTTCACTTATGACTCTGCTCTGATTTTTATTTTATTTTATTTTTATTTATTTATTTTTTGAGATGGAGTCTCGCTCTGTCGCCCAGGCTGAAGTGCAGTGGTGCTATCTAGGCTCACTGCAAGCTCTGCCTCCTGGATTCACGCCATTCTCCTGCCTCAGTCTCCAGAGTAGCTGGAACTACAGGAGCCCGCCACCACACCCGGCTAATTTTTGTATTTTTAGTAGAGACGGGGTTTCACTGTGTTAGCCAGGATGGTCTCAATCTCCTGACCTTGTTATCCGCTCACCTCAGCCTCCCAAAGTGCTGAGATTACAGGCGTGAGCCACTGCGCCGGGCCTCAGCTATGATCTTTAGGTGGGAGGTTAACCTGATTCATTTCAACAAAGAGAGGTGGAGAACTTACATAGTGCCCAGTGCATGAGTTTTCTCAATCTAAATATCCTCATATGGAATGATATAGCTTCATCATAGGTTGGTGGCAAATATTAAATAGGATTATAGAAAATCTAGTACAAAATGGATACTTTGATCTTTATGTGGAACATTTAGGAAAAAAAAAAAAAAAACAGCTACTTATGCACTGTGAAACAAAGAATGGTCTTCCCTATATGACAATATCATTTCCTTCATCCAAGCAGCCCTTCACTGCCTGGTATATAGACCACACAGCCTGTGCACAGTGAAGTTGCCTGACCAAATGACCAAAGGGATTCTAGCAGGAAAGCACGTAGCATTTATTAAAAGTTCCCAGATGCAGGCTGTGGAGTTGTCATCCACTTGGTTTTTAAAAGGAGGTCGGTCGGCTCTCCTCACTCATCTTCTCTTACTAGCTTATTAGTTACTAGTACAGCAAGCTAAAAGCAGCAGCGAAAATCTGATCAATAATGCATCTGTCTGTATCTGAATCAAAGGCACCATGGTAAGGAAAGGAAAGCATAGAGTTCCTTAAATCACAATGCACAACAGCAGGAGCCAGACAGCTGAGAGGGGACTGGGGTAGAACACGGAGAAGACAGAATCTGGGCAGGGGGTAGGAAGCTGGAGAGAGACACCCAGTTGTTAAAAACAATATAGTTTTTATTTTGAAAGGTTGAAGCTTCAAAGACACAGAAAGCTCAGAGCTTTGGGGAATCAGAATGTGTGTGTGTGTGTGTGTAACCTACTTCACCTATTTCAGAAGTAGAGGGGTCAAATGAAGCAAATGGACCATAATTGAAGTGCACGTCTTCCTGGGCAGTTTTTTGGATAATTCAAAAAGAATCCCTGCATCATCTGTATTTTTCCAATGTCCCTTTAGCCATCTTTTTCTGGATGGCATGTCAGGCCTATAACAGCTCACATACTGAGTTGCATCTTTGAAACCTGCAAACCATGCAGAATGTCTCCCAAGCACTGCATTTAAGCCACATTTCTACCAGCTTTTTGTCTCCATCCCCTGAAAAAAAAAAAAAGTTGGAAGCTGGAAATGTGAGAACTGGGAGGAATCTTATAGGTCAATTAGCCAAACTTCCAATTTAGTAGATGAGGAAACTAAGGCCCCAGAAGTAGCTACCTTAACTAACACCAAGTAATTAGTAGCAGATATTAGACTTCTTTAATTACTGCTTCAGCATCTTTCTGTTGCTCTACCACTAGGCTATGTGTTTAGTATTTCTATTCATGCATATGGGAGAAAATTAAAAAGCTAACCAATAATTCATTATTGCTCAGAAAAAGATGCAGTCACAGTTTTTTTTTTTATAAGAGAATTGTCATACAGTAAAGAGAACGGTGAACTGAAATTTCTAAGATGATGTGATTTCTTTTATTCTAAATGCTTTGGAGTCTATCACTGTTTCAAAATACAGACTTTACTTGGTAAAAGAGGTCGGTGTATGTGCTGAAAAGGGGAAAGGGGGCAGGATAAAAAGAAAAAGAGATACTTTATTCTAAAGTAAATTACGTGGTATGTCCCTGTAATCTTAGCTACCTGAGAGAGTGAGGCAAGAGTATTGCTTGAGCCCAGAAGTTAGAGCCCAGCCTTGGCAACATCACAAGACCCCAGCTCAAAAAATAAAGATAAAAAATGAAGTGGTCAATTATTTTCATATCATCAGTTTTAATCTTTTGTATAAATCTAAAATATTTATGTTGTCTTCTTCCATGTCTAGGCTGTAACATTTTCATCTATAAACCAAATGTCTCTGTTTATGTGGTTTGCTTACTTATTGTTGTTTCCTGTTAGATTGTAAGACCAAGAGAGCACAGAGCAAGTTCACTGCTCAGGCGTGTATTAGTTAAGGTAGCACTGGCAGCTGTAACATAGAAGTTTATTTCTAGCTCATCTCAAGTCTAACACCAGTGTTCTTATTGCTCTCCTCTAATTGGTGATTCTGCCTCTTTCTATAGAGTGGATCCACCATCTTCAATGCAGCTTCCAAGGTCACCACGGTAGGGGAAAGACCCTGAAGAATCACAAACAGCAGAAGCAGGGGTGATGCTTTCTCCCATATTCCGCTGGCTAGTACTCAGTCATATACCCACACCCTGCCACAAAGAAGGTTAGGACATGTAGTCTAATTGTGTTTCCAAGCAGAGGACATGGGTCCAGAGATCAGCTAGCAGCCTTTGCCACACTATTGATGGAGTTCAGGACATACCACCCCAAAGTGTGGCATCTTAGCATATTAAATATTTTAAACCAAAGGAATTTGAGAAAAAGTAGATGCAAGAAGATCTCTCTGACCTTCCCCTACCCTTCTTCCCTGAAGCACGTCTTAAAACCTAAGAAGGATTTTCTGATTGATACGGTTTGAATGTTTGTTGCCTCCAAATCTCATGTTGAAATGTGATTCTCCAAGTTGGAGGTACAACCTGGTGGGAGGGGGTTGAATCCTGAGGGCACATCCCTCATGAATGGTTTACCACCTTCCCCTTGGTGATGAGTGAGTTCTTCCTCACTTATTTCACATGAGATCTGGCTAAAAGTCTGGAACCTCTCCCCTCCCCCTTGCTCCCCCTATCACCATGTGATGGGCCTGCTCCCTCTTCATCTTCCTCCATGATTATAAGCTTCCTGAGGCCCTCACCAGAAGGAAATGCCAGCACCACACTTCCCGTATAGCCTGCAAAACCATGAGTCAATTAAACTTCTTTCCTTTATAAATTACCCAGCCTCAGGTATTTCTCTACAGTAATGCAAAAAGTGGCCTAATATACTGACCTTCCCCTGAAGCAAGTCATAAGACAGACCCTCATGTGAGAAGTTCCTTCCTATACCAAGAGGAAAGGAACATTCCTATCTCTGAAAACAAATCACAGAGAAGAATCTGAACAAACAGTCCTTGCTAAGTTTCTCCCAGTTTATTACCATTTAATCATACCTTTTCCCACATCATATTTCTCCATGAATATTAACTCTTCACCGAATGTGGCATAAAAATACACAGGAAGCTGAGGCAGGAGGATCACTGGAGCCCAGGAGCTCGAGATTGCAATGAATTATGATTGCACCATTGCATTCCAGCTGGGGTGACAGAGCAAGACCTTGTCTCTTTAAAAGGAAAAAAAAAAAGTTTTAAATAAAAATACACAAGTTTAACCATTTTTTGTATCTTTATTTTTTTATGGATGCTCTTGGGTCATGTAAAACTTACGTTAAACAAATTTGTATTGTTTTCTCTTGTATGTTTTACTATAGGAGTCTCAGCCATGTACCTCAGATGGGTAGAGGAAAAGATATTTTTTCTCATTTACACTACTATGTAACCAGAGCCTAGGATTTGGCACATAGTAAACGCCGGGGGAAAAAAAAAAAAAGGTTGTCAAAGGAATTTTTGAATGAATGCATATAGTGTACTTTTTAACTTTCTCATAATCTTATAAGTTAAGTAATTAAGGGTCAAATACCCAAACAGAAATAAGAATTCATTATGATTCCATTTTTAGAGAGCCTGATTACTCTTCAGCTCATTTGGTTCTTCTTTCTCCTCAGCAATGATCCTTAACTGAAAATAACTTGATTCTCCTTATTAGCCACTTTTCATGAAAGAAAGCTTATTAGAGCTGCCTGATGCCCCTTTTCTTTTCCTCTAAGTTGTCATAAAGAGTTGACTTTACAGAAATAATGTGACGAGCAATCTTACCACCACCATGATGTAAGCAGATCATTTTATAAGTTATACTCACAAAATGCAGATTATCTACATTTCACTTGTGCCGTTTAAATTATGACCATTACTTTGCATTTAAAAATACAATCCAAGAGACATCCTGAGATTGTACAAGTCAGGTAAGAATCTGTTCTAGTATTCAAGTATCCAGAGCAGGCCATTGGGAAACTCTTGGGATTCTTAAGCAACCTCATTTTCAAGTTTCTTCAGTTTCTTTCACCTGTGCTCTCTGACTACATGTCAAACTCAGTCCTGTGCTTTTTGTCTTCCACAGTATCAAGTGAACAGCAAGTAAATGTCCCTAGAATAACAACCGTGTAGTACAACAGCTGCCTGCGGCCTGGCTTCCTGCCTTTATTAAGACCTTAAAGGCTTAAGGGTTGTAGCTACACAGTCTTTGAAACACAGTTCTTTTCAAGCTTTCTATCCTCTTTCCACCTTGCCCTTTCCAAGTCCCCCCTGTGTCTGCCTAACATCTGCAACATAGATTCAGGGCAACTGGTAGGTTACCTATTATTATTATTTTTTAACTACAGACAATGAGAATAAAATAAGTACAAACTATTCCTTTTTTCTGGTTACAGATTCATAGGGAAGTAGAAAGTAGAAATGTGGGTAAGTAAATGAATTTCTCTGGGCTTCAGCTTTCTCATTTGTGCAATGTGGAGAACAACCACTGGATTAGTGTTAGACAATGAATGTAAAGTCCCTGCTCTACAAGTGTTTGTTTTACTGCCCCCTTCATTCCACTGCACCCTATTCTTCTATGGCCTGTAACCTCACTACCAGTCGATGGAGTTTTTACACTTCTACAATCATCGGGATGTAAGTTCTTACACCTAAAGCACCTCATTGTGAAATCAGTTCATTTTTATGCAAGCTTTTTTGGACCACCTTCTCTGTTCAGGTTTTCTTCTGAAATGACCAGGGCCGTACTTTCCAATACTGTAATCTCCAGCCACACGTTGCTGATGAGCACTTGAAATGTAGCTATTTTGAATAAAGATGTGCACTAAGTTTAAAACATACACCAGAATTTTTTTAAGGTTTCATACACAAAAATGTAAAATATCTCATTGAATTTTTTTGTATTGACTATATGTTGAAATATATACTCCTTTAGATGCACTGGATTGCATATTATTTAAAATAACTTCACCTGTTTATTCTTTTTAGCATGAATACTGAGAAATTTTAAATTACACATGTGGCTTACATCTCTGGCCTGCTTTGTATTTCTGTTGAATAGCCCTGTAATAGAGATATCTCTGACTCCAAATTATATGTTTCAAACTTCTCCTGCAACAGAATCTTCTCTCTCATGCTCCTTCTTTCAACTTGGCCAACTGTCAGGCAGCTCTGTTTCTTCTCTGGCCCTTATTAGTAGCAAGATCTCTTTTAAAGCAAATGGAAATGCCATTATAATGTCCTGAATAACTTAGATTTGTGTTTTGTGTTACAAAGAAAAAAAAAAAAAAAAAAAGTGTGGTTAAGCAACCCGATTGTAACCACTTAGCTGGAAGAAAGAGCTGGACTTGAGTTCCTTCTGACCTTAAAAAATATTGTAAATAGAAATTTGGCACAAAAGGAAAAATAAACTGGTTTTGAATTCAGATATACATAGGTTCAAATCCTTGTTCTGCACTAAGTTGAATCGATAACTCTAGGCAAGTCTCTTGAGCCCTCTGAGTCTGTTTTCCCAGTAATAAATATGTGTTTGTGAAAATTAGACTTAAATTATGTAAAGCGCCTGACACATAATGAGTATTTAATGAGTGCTCCAAGTGTTATTTCACATGGCAAATCATACTGCTAATTAATATACTGGGACTTCTAGGACTAGGACCAAGGGGTGGAGGCAGATGCTGAGGACCTCTAAATCCCATCAACCCTTTATAAAACATCCTCTACACCTTTTGTGCTTCAACTCCATCATTCCTACATCTGTTACCCTTTTATTGTTACTGTTAGTTTCAACAGATGCTTATTAGAAATATCCATAAAAAATTCATCCTGATACTAAGATATAAAAAGCATTCATGATATAATTATAAAGGTGAAAAGATCATTTTTAGCACATATATTATTTAAAAGATTATAGTTAATCACAGAAGGCAACTGGTCCCATGGTCTTAGCAACAACAACAACAACAAAAGAGAAAACCTTCGAACCAACATAGAGATTCTTCATGGTCTTCATATGCAGAGATAGGAAGAGGTTGAGCTTCACCCAACTTAATACGCCTATAGATCGAGAAACATAGAGTAATGTCTACCAAGTTGGGGAAAAGAAATTCTCCATCAATTTTCTGGAAAGATGAGAAAGGTTTTATTCTTTAAAGTGCCTTAGCAGGCTACGGAATCTTTGGTTTTAAATAGAATATTCTACTTTTTAAGATTCCCTTATGTACTATTTCAGAATAGCTGACCTTAGCATGAGGAAAAAAGACATGATAGAAATTAAGGCAGGACTTCCTCTGCCTCCCAGGTTCAAGCCATTCTCCTGCCTCAGCCTCCCAAGTAGCTAGGACTACGGGCACATGCCACCAGGCCTGGCTAATTTTTTGTATTTTTAGTAGAGACAGGGTTTCACTGGGTTAGCCAGGAGGATGGTCTCGATCTCCTGACCTCGTGATCCCCCTGCCTCGGCCTCCCAAATTGCTAGGATTGCAGCTGTGAGCTACCACGCCCAGCCGGTAGGACTCTTAAATGCTCAGGTGACTCAAAGAAACCTCAGACCTGCCTCTGAGATTCTGGATTCATGGGTGCTAACTGGGTTTTTGGGCCATGGTCTCCATGGAAGACTATAGTGGAGTGATGACTTCTGAGCACAAGAAGTCTAGGCTCCATTTAGTCCCTTCTCTTTACTATCTAGACTTCAACATTTAAATACTTCTCTGCCACAATTAACTGAGACAAAGTATGTCATTGTGAAAAATAATGAGAGTAGAAGGTTAAAAAATCTCAAATTTCTTAATTCAAATCTAAATATGATCCTGCTGGGATAAAGTAGACTTGTTACCCAGAGAAGCCAAATTCCACTGGGTCTCAACCATGAGAGTCCCTAGGTTTGGAACTGGTTTGAATTTTTTTTAACTACTGCCAGAGCCATTTCTTGGGCCATTAACATTGTGTCAGTCAAGTAGTAACGTGGGGACTGTCTATAAGTAGGTTGTAAGACAAACAGTGCCTGCCTGAATATTTAATGAACTCTGAGAACAGCAGCTGTATAGAACCTTCTTTACATTTGAAATTGTTTCCTTCACTTCACAGGGCAAGTTCCTAGGATTATTTAAGGCCCAGGTGAAATTTGGCCTATTCATGAAGCTTGTCACTTGCTCTCCTGCCACACATTTAGTTGTCACCTCCTCTCACTAGCTACCACAGCACTTTGCACAAACATCTTACAGGAGTTGTAATTGCGTATGTGTTTGTCTGTCCAGATACACCATGGGGGCTTCAAGATCAGGGTTGTCTCATGTGTCTTTGCATTCTATGTACTACTCAAAATGCGTGCGGTAGAAGAGATATGCACCCAGTTTTCGGATGGATGTGCTTTTTCTGAAAACGAAGGCTGGTAGGACTGCATTTGAAGACAGTTTCCCTTTGAAACACAGAGTTTACTTCAGCACCCACTGAGTGGGCTTCCTCTTCTTCATTCTTCCTTCTACCTCAAGGCTATATAAGCCCTTGCTTGTTGCTAAGAAAGAAAAGAAAGCGAAAAGCAAAGCAAAGCAAAGAAAAAACAATAATGCCTCAAAGTTAGATTGGTACTGATTTTCATCTCGCTCTGAGGGTGGAGGAGGGGGTGCATTGTTAAAATACAGGGGCTAAAGGGCCTCTTAAAAGTTGGTTGGGTCAGTCAACTGATAAACTGACCAAATTCCTCCTAGAGAATGGTCTTTTTCAATGTATTCACGGAAAAATGTAGACAACCTTAAGAAATTTCCAATTGTCTTTAGTTGGCTTTGCAGAAAGGTACTTGGTAAGTAAGGAGCACATTGTCGAATTCATAAGTTATTTTCTTTTAGTCCTTCGGTCAGTGTTAACTACGGCAGTCACTTTTACTTCATTTTAACTAAACTAAAGAAGATGAACCATCTTTCAGTGGTTCATTTGAGAAAACAGATACCGTTTTCAGTTGCAGAATACAGGGTAAAACATTTTAAATGATTCACCGATTCAGCTGTTTCCACGTATGGTTATTATTATTATTTTGCACTTTTGCTGCTTTTTGTTACCTTTTAAATGTTTAATTCCAAAGTTTCTTCGAGTATTTTTCATAAATCTTTATCATTTTATCATCTTAAATGCCTGCAGTACAGGGCTCGGCTCCTGCCATCCATGTGATGTATTTTTAGAGATAGAGGGAAGGACTTTGTAATCCTCCTTTTATTTTCCCAAGTAGCTCATTGATGCCTGAAATTGTAAAACTAGAGATTTATTCTTTTGGCTTAAGACTTGGGCCCTTATTAAAAGGGCCTAATAAATACCAAATTTTCCTTCCTTAAACCTGTCTGATTGCTATGTGCCATTCTTACAGCATTTTTCACGTTGATTTTCTATTACACTTGTTTATCTCCCTATTAGATAGTTAGCTTCTTGAAAGTAAGGGAATCCTTCTTCATCTCTCTACATCCCACTTTCCTTAGCTACTTCTTTTCAGATGGATTAAAGTTTGGTTGTAAGAGATGGCATACATAACTCCACTGTAAGATTAGATTAAGTTTTCAGTTAGGCCAAAAATCACAGAGCCTGGCAAGTCGGGACCTGTTGCAGCGTATCTGCACACTAACAGATGACATAAAGCTGTTGGTGATACTGGCTTCACAAGGTTTTGACAGATCTGAGCTCCGTGATGTCTTGCTGCATCACGTTTTGTTGTTGTTGTTGTTGTTTGTTTGTTTTTCCTTTTTGGGGCTTCCATGATAGTCACATGGAACTGATACAGACAATCTTTTTTACTGTGCTTCTGTTGCTCGGAGTGCCTTCAAAACTGCACACGCTCATCTCTTGTGCTAGACAGTGGGAGGGAAGTTATATTCTCACGTGGGAGGAAAGTTGAATCAATGCCCAGGCAAGCAGAGGTGCATATACATCTCTCTCTCCAGCTCTACAACCTTTAAAAGTGCTAGTCTCCCTACATTAGCACAATTTCTTATAGATTATTGTCATTTCATAAACATTTGTTCACACATATGCATACACACTCACCCCCATGCATGAAGAGGAAAGAAAACAGATGAATCTCAATGATTTATATAATATGCGTATCATCACACAGCTGGTAAGTAAAGTAACCATGTTCTTCAAACCCAGTGTGGTCTAGATACCATGCTTGCGAATTATCGAACACACTTTGCTTCTTCCCAGTCATGTGTTTAGTCATGGAAATAATCTATTTAGTGCTTTTTGCATTAAAAAGGGTTGTCCACATGCTTTTTACTTTTTATTTATACTTAGCCCAGCTTCCCTTCTACTCATTGTTTTTTTTGTTTTTTTGTTTTTTTTTCCTCAAATCCTGGCCTTTTGTTTTCTTTTATTCTTTCCTCCTCCTGCTCACTCATCTCTTCCTACTTCCTCATTCTTTATCTCTTTTCCACTCTCTCTTTTCCAATTCCATTAATGAAAGTAGATAATAACTTGTGAATTCAAGTGGAACTTCATTTCTGAAACTGCACACTCATGCTGGAACCCATTAAGCTCGATAGCGAGAAATGAGAGAAATCATAATTATCAGGCCACTAAAATACATGAAACATAAAATTTGTCAGGGAAAGTAATTGAAATTATTGGAGCAGTTGGGCCTGGTGCTGAGCAGACCCTCAGTGATAATGGAAAGGTTACTGGCGGTGTTTAGCAATGCTGATGAGGTCCAAGGTGACTCCACGCCACCACAGTCAGCAAATTTATGCTCGGCTTGTATTAATTTGTGAATCTGTCTTTGGAAAGTGGGAGAGCAGTGGTGTTCAGGGAACCCCTTCAACTATCCATGCAAACAGGTACTGGTGACTTGTTTTTTTTCACATCTTTGTGGGTTTTTAAATTCTTTTTCTCATTCTTGTGTCTTTTCTTTCCCTGAGTTTCCCTGTCTTCTCATTTTCTTTTTCCCATGCTTCTTTTTTATTCAGGTTTTTCTTCTGTCCTTTCAAATTTATCCTGAGTGCTAGTTTGCTCTTTAATTTAATCTAAAATCATTTAACAATTTGTCTAATTGGTGTGTAAAATGTGCTTGTTGCCAAAATCGGCTCTATAACTCAGGGTTGGAATTTTTCTTCCCTTGACCAAGGCTGCCTGCTGCTGAGATGAGCCCACAGTCTAAAACTGCACGTACAAATGTTCTTGCTGTTGTCATTATCAAAACAAATGCTATTGCTGCACATGCTTGTCTGATATTATACTGAGCAGATATGAAGGAGTAGGAAGAAGAAAGAGAATGATTCTCATACTATCTTAAAATTCCTAATGTGTCTCTGACCTCAGCAACTTAATTTTAAATAATCAGAGTTGCATATGTACTGTGCTTTTGGTTAAAGGGCTGAAACACACACACACACACACACAAGTCATCTAGAAGAAGGTAACAGTTTATACGAGATATGGTAATACATTCAGGCCATAAGAGTGGGACATTTTTCACAAACATGTCTCAATTCTCCTAGAAAACTTTTAAGGATGTCCCATAGTTGGTAATAGTTATAGGTAGTATATGTGTACAGATAGCTGACATGATTAGATGATTTTTCTCAAAACTTTACATATCTTTCATATCTCCATAATGACACATTTTACCATTTTCAAAATCTTCTTTGATATTGAAAGTAGAGAAGCTATTATTACCCCATCCTATAGCTAAAGAAACTGAGGCTGAGAAAGATTAAATGATACAGCCAAGGTCACTTGACTAGTGAGTGGCAGATATGTCTCCAATCTTTTTACTCTATGTGCTTTTCACAGTATCTTATGTTCAAGTCTTCTATTAGAAAATTCCTGGTTTGGGACAGGAGGTTGCAGTGAGTTGAGATGGTGCTACTGCACTCTAGCCTGTGTGACAGAGTGAGACCCTGTCTCAAAGAAAAGACAAAATGCTAATAAAAGTATTGCTTGTGTAGATTTCTATAACACTGGACTGGACAATTCTTGATTTGGGCTTGAATGATGTTTTGGTTCTTGGAAAGAGTTCAGTGACCTCATTTGGACAAGTTCTATACTGCAGTTGCCATATCTCAGTGTATACCTGGCCAGAGCATAACCAAACTGCTGACAACTCTAGTAATTATCTAAGTAGGCTCTGTCTGCTAATAGTTGGAAGTATGAGCTCTGGAGTCAGACTGCCTGGCTTGAAAGCCGCCACCTCTTTCTGCCCAAGGTTCTGCAGGTTCCCAAACTTACTTTAGCCTCAGATTTTCACATGCAAAATGAGGATAGGAATAGTAAGGAATAGCACCACCATATTGGGTTTTTACAGGAATACATGACATGATTCATATGAAGAACTTGAAACATGGCATTGAACATATTCAAGAATAATAGCTAATAAAGATGAGCTATTATTATGTTAATGGCAGTATTTTAGAATATCATGAACTCTCTCTAATATTCCTATTAGAGTTTTCTTTTACAGATTAAAACTCTACTTAGGTGGTTTATTCACGTATTGACTCATTCATCCAAAATTGACTTGGTGGCTATTAAGGGTGAGGCATGTGTCTAGCTCTGGAGATGAGAGAGTGAAAACAAAATTCCAGATCTAAAAATCAGACATCACTGTCTATTGGGGAGATGCAGGTATTCTCAGAGAAAATTATAATTCAGAGAGATAGATGCTATGATTCTCATATGTACAAGATGGGAACACAGAGCAAGACACACATGTCCTGGTGGTGGGTTGTAGGGTAAGACTTAGACTTTCTAGAGGGGAAGCCCTGAATTAAGACTTGTAGACCGTTAAATCTTAGAAACGGCTGGGAGAGAAGAAGGAGAGGAGAATTAAATTTCACACAGTAAAGTGCACACACACATGGCACAAAGGCAGGAGGCATTTGATGAGGGCTGTAAGTGGTGGCGTATGGATGGAGTGTAAGATGCCTGTCAGAGAGGGTACTGCAGGGGGGCTGAGCAAGTCAGCGTCTTATAGACTCTGTTTTAAAAAAAAAAAAAAAAAAAAAAAAGTCTGGCTTTTACCTTGAGCTTTTTCTTGGCAGCTTCATTACATGAGATAAATTAAATTTCAAAGTATTATTTTATATGTGCTGCTATTAAAATGGGTTTGTTTGAACAGTGAACAAAAAGCAGGTCTTTCCCAGGCCCCTGCATAATCAGTAACCATGCCAAGAAGAAGACAGGCTGCAACAGGAGGATACAGATCACCTGTGGGGAAAATTTGGGCATTGTTTCAAATTCCTTTGTACAGCAAATTCTTATATGGAAATTTCTGGAAAATAATTATGCAAAATGTAAAGTTCTAAACATTTCCAAAAGAAGGAAGGGAGGGAAGGAGGGAGGGAGAGAAGGAAGGAAGGAAAGGGAGAAGAAAGGGGGAAGGTAGGGAGGAAGAACTGACTGATTCTGAAAAGCCCAGCAACTCATACCTTAGGAGTTTTTAGGAAGAAATGATTATTCGTGAGGGTTCACTAAAATTATTTTATTACCTTCTGTATGCTGGATGGCTGTTATGAAACTAATAAGATGAATATTTTCTGCGTGTCACCTAAGGACAATCTATGATCATTTTTCTAGCATTTTCCATAATTCCACATGACATTATACTCAGAAAAATGTTTTTACAGTTTCATTGAAAAAAGAAATTATATTCATAACACTGACAGCCAATGACTAAATAATATGGCATGGAAAATAAAGAAGTTTTATTTTATTTTTGAGATGGAGTCTCACTCTGTCGCCTAGGCTGGAGTACAGTGGCACTATCTCTGCTCACTGCAAACTCCATCTCCCGGGTTCAAGTGATTCTCTTGCCTCATCTTCCTGAGTAACTGGGATGAGAGGTGTGTGGCACCACGCCCAGCTAATTTTTGTATTTTTAGTAGAGACAAGGTTTTACCATGTTGGCCAGGCTGGTCTTTGTGTTTTATTTTTAACGGGTCATAGGAATATAAAGGGACTAGGCTGTGTCCATTGTTTAGATTCTGTGTAGTACATACACGTACAAGCACCCAGTCTAAACAAAACATTTCCTTGCTAAGCTCCAGGCACTGAATTGTCATGTCATCAGTGTTTCCAAATTGCCAGGATGATGGTGTTATTTCAAACCTGAATTATCTAATTGAATTATCTTATGAGCTGTTGTTCTTTAGTAGAGTTTCTCATGTTTACTTTACTATTCCTATAGTAAACTCCATTTTGTCAGGGCAGAACAAATACTTGTCCTAAATGCCTTAACTATAGCTAATGGGCGGAATTAGGCACTATATTTGATATTGCCAGAATATTTGTAACAACACATTTATATTTGTAAATACATAATCTACAGCTTTGTAAAGTCGTATAACTAAAAGTAAGGACAATATAGTTTTTTCTCTCTCTCACATTTTATACCATGAGGAAGGTACTAATCCTTAGTGGAGAGCTGGATAGAATTTTTGGAACATTTATTGTAACCTTTTATTCAACAGATGAGGAATCTGTGTCCCAAAGAGGAAACTACTTTGCCCAAGGCCTCACAGTTAATGGCAAAGCTAAGACTCAAAATCAGTGGTTCATCCCCCCAACCCATTGCTTTTTCTACTTCCATTGGCTTTCTGGACTTCGATATCTCTTCCTAAACTGTTTTCCTTTAATAGATTTTGTGAGAGTTAACATTTCTCTTCAAATGCACTTTGGCCTATTCTGTCTAGCAGACTATGAACAATAATAAAATGTATCTTTTCACATTAATTTAAAATTACTGTATTAAAATGATTAATTTTATTTACAAACACATCACAAATGATAGGAATACAGATATGATCTGAGTTTACTAGTGCAACACTTTAATCTTGTCACTGCTCCCTCACGGAGAACACCATATCAATGTGGAAAACAGACACTTTCGACAGAATTTCTAAAATTTGATGATGCTCAGTAACTATGTCAATTAACAAGAAAACATATCTCTGTGTCAATCCTTTGAACACCAGAAGCTCTTTTATGTTTGGATGTTACTGGAAAAACTGTTCTTGGAAAAAGCAGCTCTAATACATTTGAGCAACAATGAAATTTCACATGAGGAAAGGTTAGAGCTGGGCGCACAGCAGAGAACTAATTGCTGAGAGCTGCCTTTATATACACACTGCAGTAATTCATAGAGATACCATTTAGAAAGAGAAAATCAACAATTCTGTTCTGTAGACACTGTGTCCTCTAGCACAGGGGAGAAAAAGAGAGGTTCTCATGGCTCTGAGGATTTTCTGACAGGCACAATTGTATATCTATCACTGGAAATTGTGTGGGAAGTCTGTCATGGGGAAGAGGAGGACAATTCAAGTTTATAATTCCAAAAACAAAAAAAGTATTATTCTTTTCCCTAGTGAGTTTCCCAGTTTGGGCAAAAGAATATTAGTCCTTTTAATTTTTTCTTTTTTAAGACAGTTTTATTGAATTGTAATTGTCATATAACAAACTGCCCATATTTAAAGTGTACACATTGATTAGTTTTAACATGTGTACATATCTGTGAAACCACAGCACAAGCAAGGTAGTAAGTATTTCTATCATCCCCAAATGTTTTCTTATGCCTTTTTGTAATGTCTCTGATAAGGATTGGCTATGACCCCACCCAAATCTCATCTTGAATTCTCACTTTTTATGGGAGGTACCCAGTGAAAGGTAATGGAATCATGGGGGCAGGTCTTTCCTGTGCTGTTCTCATGATAGTGCATAAGTTTCATGAGATCTGATGGTTCTATAAAGGGGAGTTTCCCTGCATGAGTTCTCCCTTTGCCTGCTGCCATCCATGTAAGAGGTGACTTGCTCCTCCTTGACTTCCACCATAATTGTGAGGCTTCCCCAGCCATGTGGAACTGTTAGTCCATTAAATCTGTTTCCTTTGTACATTGCCCAGGTTCAAGTATGTTTTTATCAGCAGTGTGAAAATGGACAAATACATCAAATTGGTACCAGTAGAGCAGGGCACTGCTGAAAAGATAACCCACAATGTGGAAGTGATTTTGGAACTGGGTAACAGGCAGAGGTTGGAACAGTTTGGAGGGCTCAGAAGAAGACCTGAAAATGTGGGACAGTTTGGAACTTCCTAGATACTTGTTGAATGGCTTTGACCAAATTGCTGAAAATGATATGGACAGTAAACTCCAGACTGAGGGGGTCTCAGATGTAGATGAGGAATGTTGGGAACTGGAGCAAAGGTTACTCTTGTTATGTTTTAGCAAAGAGACTGGCAGCAATTTACCCCTACCCTAGAGATTTGTGGAACTTTGAACTTGAGAGAAATGATTTAGGGTATCTCGCAGAAAAAATTTCTAAGCAGCAAAGCATTCAAGAGGTGGCTTGGGTGCTGTCAAAGGCATTCAGTTTTATAAGGGAAGCAAAGAATAAAAGTGTGGAAAGTTCGTAGCCTGACAATGCAGTAAAAAAGAAAATCTCATCTTCTGAGAAGAAGTACAAGCGGGCTGCAGATATTTACATAAGTAATGAGGAGCCGAATGTTAATCCCAAAGACAATGGGGAAAATGTTTCCAGAGTATGTCAGAGGTCTTCACAGTAGCCCCTCCCATCAGAAGCCAAGAGGCCTAGGAGGAAAAAGTGGTTTAGTGGGCCATGCCCAGGGTCCACGTGCTGTGTGCGGCCTAGGGACTTGGTGCTCTATGTCCCAGCCACTCCAGCCATGGCTGAAAGGGGCCAACATAGAGCTCAGGCCATGACTTCAGAGAGTGCAAGCCCTATGCCTTGGCAGCTTTCATGTGGTGTTGAGGTTATGGGTACACAGAAGTCAAGAATTAAGGTTTGGGAACCTCTGCCTAGATTTCAGAAGATGTATGGAAACACCTGCATGCCCATACAAAAGTTTGCTGGAGGGGTGGGGTCCTCACGGAGCATGTTTGCTATGGAAATACAGAAGGGAAATATGGGATGGGAGCCACCACACAGAATCCCTACTGGGGCACCACCTAGTGGAGCTGTGAGAAGAAGGCCACCATCCTCCAGACCCCAGAATGGTAGATCCACCAACAACTTACACGATGTGCCTGAAAAAGCTGCAGACACTCAATGCCAGCCCATGAAAGCAGCCAGGTAGGGGGTGATACCTTGCAAAGCCACAGGGGCAGAGCTGCCCAAGACCATGGGAACATACTTATTGCATCAACATGACCTGGATGACCTTCTTTGACATAGAGTCAAAGAAGATCATTCTGGAATTTGACATAGAGTCAAAGAAGATCATTCTGGAGTTTGAAGATTTGATTGCCCTGCTGGATTTCAGACTTATGTGGGGCTGGTAGCCCCTTTGTCTTGAGCAATTTCTCCCATTTAGAATGATTGTATTTACTCAATTCCTGTAGCCCCTATTGTATATAGGAAGTAACTAACTTGCTTTTGATTTTACAGGCTCATAGGTGAAAGGGATTTGCCTTGTCTCAGTTGAGACTTGGGACTGTGGACTTTTGAGTTAATGCTGAAATGAGTTAAAACTCTAAGGGACTGTTGGAAAGGCATGATTTGTTTTGAAATGTGAAGACATGAGATTTGGGTTGGGTCAGGGGTGGAATGATATGGTTTGACTGTGTCCCCACCCAGATCTCATCTTGAATTCCCATATGTTGTGGAAGGGACCTGGTGCCAGGTAATGGAATCATGGGGGCATGCCTTTCCTGTGCTGTTCTCATGATAGTGAATAAGTCTAATGAGACCTGATGGCTCCATAATGAGGAGTTTCCCTGCATGAGCTTTCTCTTTGCCTACTGACATCCATGTAAGATGTGACTTGCTCCTCCTTGCCTTCTGCCATGATTGTGAGGCTCCCCCAACCATGAGGAACTGTAAGTTCATTAAACCTCTTTCCTTTGTAAATTGCCCAGTCTTGGGTATGCCTTTATCAGCAGCATGAAAATGGACTAATACAGTCTCCCTCCTGCCCTTCTTTGCCCCCTCCTGCCTATAGATAACCATTGATCTGTTTTCTGTCACTATAGATTAATCTGAACTTTCTACAATTTTATATGTATATGGAATTATACAGTTTGCAGTGGTTTTTGTCTGACTTCATTCGCTTATAATGACTTTGAGAATTCATCCTTGTTGTTACATGTATCAAACATCTATTCCTTTCTACTTCTGAGTTCTCTTCTACTGTACGGATATACCACATATTATTGATCCATTCATTTATGATGAACATGTGGGCTCTTTCCAGTTTGAGGTTATTAGAACTAAAATTGATAAGCACGTTCATGTAGAATTGTTTATGTGGACAGAATCTCTTTTTTTCTCTTGGGTAATAGCTGGGAGAAGAGTAATTGGATCATAGGGGAGGTTTATATTAAACTTTAAACTTCTTTACTATGGAGAGAAGAAGGATGGTGATGCTGGTTCAGCTGAAATAGAACCTCTCAGCAAGCTTTATGAGAGATGGCAAGGTTTAGCATTGGGATACTCACAGCCTTTTTTCTCAGCTTTGGTTTCTTAGTCAAATCATTTAAGCTTTCTAGGCATCAGTTTCCTCTAAATAAGGCAAACATTTTAGATGAAATCAACCTTCTCAAAATTTATTCTTAGAAACATCTTCTTTCAAGATTTTTAATTAAAATAATTATGTACATCTGAGCACAGTGGCTCATGCCTGTAATCCCAGCACTTTGGGAGGCTAAGGTGGGCAGATCACTTGAGGTCAGGAGTTTGAGTCCAGCATGGCCAACATGGCAAAACACCATCTCTACTAAAAATATAAAAATTAGCCAAACATGGTGGTGGTGCTTGCCTGCAATCCCAGTTGCTGGGGTGGCTGAGGCATGAGAATCACTTGAATCCTGGAGGTAGAGGCTACAGTGAGCCAACGTTGTACCACTGCACTCCAGACAGAGTGAGACTTTGTCTCAAAAAGAAAGAAAAGAAAAAAGAAAAGAAAAGAAAAAGTATGTAGTCAAACATGATTGGGGAAAATGGCATATTTAATTTCCTTCTAGAGAATCACAACATAATTACCTTATGAATGGCCCTGAGAATTCCCACAGGAAAGAGGCCTATTTAACTTTGGGTCACCTAGCATTTCCCAAAATTATTTGCCCCAGAACCCTTTTCAGATTAATATTCTGGAACTGATAATTCATGTAACTGTTATTCAAAACAAAACAAAACAAAACAAAAACCCAAAATAAATGATCTTTCCTGTTAGCTCCAAAGATATTGCTTTGCTTTGAAAGATATTACTCCTCCACACTCACAGAGAAAAGCAGGAAGAATGGAAACGAGAAGCTGAGTTTTCTAACTTCTGTTTATTGCTTTTTTCATACTGTTACAACACTCATCAGCTCTTTCCCTGTGCCTTTTATGATGGCAAGTCTAAAGCTGCTAGCCTAGGCTAAGGGGCAAGAGTTTCATGACAGCCAGGTGCCTGGGCCTAATTCTTACTAAGAAAGAATTTACTAGCATTTATCAGCTCTTCTACTTACATTTCCTCCCTAGGCAGTACTTACAGGACTGACGATTCTGTGGAAAGTGACAAATTATCTATTTAACATCATCAGAGGAGTGTACTTTACACTTACTGTTAAGGTGTGTTTAAACTGAAAACTTTATTTTGAAATAGCAAGATTTTTTCACTCAGGCAAAATAAAACATGGGTGAATATTGAATCACTAGCCAATTTCTTTTTTGGTCTTTGTTTCGGGCCAAGACTATCCTGTTCCCTAAATCAGTAGGTGGAGACAATTTCTGTGAAGTCTGTCTCAGATGCTCCCATTTAGAAATTTCCATGGCACCAGAAAACAGTGTCTAGAGAATCTTGAAGAACAAACGAGAGGAAACAATCTCCTCGTTTCTTACCCTCTTTGTGTCACTAAGACAGCAGGGTCCTTGTCACACAGAGGTACTTGCACAACTCTGTTTTAGAAGAAAGGCATAAATCAGTAGTTTTCTCACTAGTGCTTCTAGTTTTACATTTAATTTATCCAGGACAATAACAATAATGATATTCTGAACAATAAAGTATGAGCTTTTTTCTAAATATCTGTATTACACGACTAAACAATAACATCCCTTCAGCCTCAAGATTTCAAAATATGTGCTGGCAAGAACACTAAATATATTTAAGTGTGTAGATATGTTAGAAATACAACTGGTCTTTATGGTGTATTATTTTATACTAATTTTGAAAGAAGGCAGGATGGGAGATAAAAACATATGAAATGTATAAATATGTAACCAGAATTGATTTAAAAACAAGTTTAAAGGAATTGAAATTCAGCCACTAAGATGTTCAAGCTTGATGCCTACTAACATCTGAAATGTGCTCTCAAAGAAAGCTCCGTGGGCAAATTGAAATCCCTTTCTCCAGTCTCAAACAAGGCTACCGAGATTCAGATGTGGACTGATGTTTGATCTATAGATGATTGAAAATTGGATTTTTAGGAACTCAGCTGAGAGTCGTAAGCTCTTATTATCAATATCTCCTTGTTAAATATGTAGCACATATATGCATTTATTTTCCAAATGAACTCTACAAGACTTTTAATAGTAAATGGCTTGAAATAATTGATATTATTTGGTAGTCCTCATGAAAGATAGCTCAATTCTTCCACTGAAGGATTATGATTTTGCTCACAATAATGAAAAGCAGGTAAAGTGTGAGGGTGGGTTTGAGGGAGGCTATTCTATTATCTCTTCTTAATATTCTAGGCTTTTTACAACGATTACGCTAGCATGCACTTTATTTAATGCAAAATAAATAATACCTCTCCTTCCTCATTGACTTTTTTTTTTTTTTTTTTTCCATCTTAGAAAGCTCTTGTTTCTGGTTGCCATAGTAATGGTGCCACTCTGATATTTGTTTAAGTGGAACACTTTCATCTGACTGACTTGAAGATAGATACTAGAAGGGCTAGAAATAATAATTGACAACATAGCCTGCTAGCTAGAATAAAAGCGCCCGTTCTGTGGCCAAAGGAAAGTAGCTTTGATAAGAGAAATTGTCCTAATAAGAATAATGAAGAGGAACACTATCTCACTCTGAGACTTATTTTATTTTCTCTTACAATTGTGTCTTACTTCATTACATACATTTTTAAGAGTAAGAAATCGTGCTAAGAGTAAATAGGAAATGTTATAAGCTGAAGTCATTTGTAGCAAAATTTGCTATTGGAATTAAGGGTACCTTTGAAGATGAACAGGGTCAGAACTTTATGAAAAAGCTCTCTTTCTCTCAGAAGACAAGTGAAGCACAGGAAAGACAGTGTTTATAACGAGGTACTGCCTGCACTGAACCTTGGTTTGTAACTATAGTCAACCTACTGAAATTGGTTTTGAGTTTGTGGCTGCAGTAAATACCATGAAATCTTTATTCAGAAAAAGCCAACATATTTCCAAAGGCTATACAACTTGAGGATTGCCTGATGCGCACAACTCTGGCATGTGGTGTCAAAACTAGAATCACTTTTGGTAAACTTTAATAAATAAAAGTAATATCTCTCATTGTCCAACCACATCTTACTCTAGAACATTATGAGACTTAAGTGTTAGCAGCTAGATTATGTTAGTATCTGTACCTTAGTCCTCAGATCTGCTGCTGCTAATTTCACGTTGGCAGAACGCAGAGGTTAAAGAAGGCCCTTTGGAATCAAGTACACCAGAGTCTCAAACTCCACCTCTTACATTTTGTGTGACCTTGGGCAAATGAATTAACATCACTGACCAACGTGACTAACCTAATGGTCTTAACGTTGGACTTGGCTGGACATACAGTGAATGTCCCTTTTGTAAAATGTCCTTTCAGTTTTAATAACTATGGGGAACATGATCTTGTGTTTTGGTTCATTCAAAACATGCACTTTCTTTTTAAAATTATCAGAGTTAAATTGTTTATCTAAACAAATCTGGGGTGCTTAATGGTTTATAGAACTGGCCTAGTAGTGAGTCGAGTTCATTTTACCATTGATACTTGGATAAATTTGAACAGGTCTTTTCATTTTCCTAAGCGACAATGTCTGTATTGACCAAATAAAAAAGTTAGACAATGTCTCAGGCCTTTTACCTCTCTCAATTTTGTGACTCTTCCTGTACTATTCTTGTTGGCAGAATAACACAGGGGTCTCCTTTGTTAGTTTAAGAATAATAATCAACTCATCCTTTGAGAGCTGGAGAGAACCGAGTTGAGGGGTTGTTGCAGGACCTGCCTATCTGGTGGTATGCATCGTTCCATAGCTATGTGGAGTTTACCTATTTTCTGGTTCATAGAGTTTTGTTTTAACCACTGAGAAAGAAATTTGTCACTCAAACAAACATTAAAAATAAGGTTGGGTGTTTGGATGGGGGGAACATTCCTCCAGCCATTCCTGGTCTGGTGCCAGAAACAGCTGTAATTTTCTATAAATCACATTTGAGTGTGATGGAAATGACTGATTTACAACCATCTCCTCTCCTCAGACCTTTAATTATGTCTGCATTCATTTTCATCTCTAATCTTCAGAAAAGGTCATTTCTATTCATTGTTTTTAATTTTATATTTTGTTTGCCTATGTTTCCTTTAAATATGAGAAAACAAAGCATTAAAAACGTTACACTCTGGGTGGCTGGAAGCTACTTTGCTTTCTGGTTTTAAAATCATCAGTCTAAGGACATTCTTTACTCTTTTTCCATTCCTTCTTTGCTAATTTACTTTCCAGACACATAAAGGATTTACACAGCAATTTTTCCCTTCATCTCTTTTGCCCCTACCTTCCCCAAAGTAGATAAGAGTATCTCAAGCACACATCCACAGTAATTATATTCTCCAGAGATACTAGTCAAATATTTTAAGATTTTAATGTAGTAAAAGAGTAGCAGAACAATATGCAAAGAAGAAAAGCACCATAGAGAGCTAGGAATTGACTGATCCGCAGGTGTTAACTAAAGCTGGCAAGAGAATACATGCACCTTCTTTTATGCAGTACCTGGTGTTCTGAAAAGTTGCATATCAATCATATCTTTAAAAATTGATTTAGACTTTCAGTTCACTGGAATAGCATTAGAAATCTGATTGCACACTTTCTGTGCAACCTAGAGCTAAAGCAGTTATTGTGAGCCCTGTTTTCCTCCTCCTGTTTCTGAAAATACACTTGATTTTACAAGTTGAGAATGAAAATCACTGAAGAATTCCTAAGAAAAATAACATCCTGACTTCATATCTTCTCATTAGAAGTAAATACAGACTAGGTCAGTGGCTTTCAAGTGATTTTGATCATGACCTACCAAAAAAAAAAATACATTCTACTTAGTATCAAGATATACACATACATCTATTCATACTCATATATAGGTTGTATCTATATTTAAAAGTTTCCCAAAGTAATGTTTACCTTTCTATGCATGATCTATTCTATTTTCCCCTTCTTTTCTATTGATTTTTTTAAAATTATTGGAACTCACTAAACTGATTCCACAACCTACTAATATGTCACAATACATGGTTTGAAAAACACGATAGAGAGTGGGTCAAGAAAAAGCAAGGAATAATTACAGAAATTACTGACAGAGGATGAGATTTGGAATATTGAAGCTTCAAACTAGGCAAGTCATCCAAGTAAATATAGAAAATCAAGGAGATTTTCTGATCGGAAATAAAAGACGATGTAAGTTTCTTTGAGAAATCTCTTTACATGCATAAGTCAGTGGTCCATAGTCTGCATGCGAGCATTTGTTGAAAGATTGCATCTGCTGGTTGTGCATGTTCTGGCCTTTCCCCTGAAGCCTGGGGGGACTCTGTAATGTCTTAAGGCAGTGTGTGGTAACCACATGAATTTTCTCAGTGCCAAGTCTTCCAAAGTGTAGCTAGAAAAGACAAAAAAAGAGCAGGCCCAGCTGTTGATAAAAACCAAGAAAATGGAAGTGATATGAAAGTTCTAATTAACCTGAATCCCTGAAATTATGACAAGAAGTCAATCAGGACCTACAATGTAAGCCAGGTGATGAAGTAGAGCCTTCAGTTTTAACATTCGTGTGAACAAGTTAACCAGATCTTCATGATGTAATGGGAAAGGGCTGGACACGAAAACAAGGGAGCTTAGATCCAGCTCTGGCACTCACACTAAGTTGCTGAGTTACCCTAGTGTAGGTCACTGCACTTCTCTAGTCCTTACATTCCTCATCTGTTTGACTCTTAAGCTTTTATCCAGTGTAACCACTGTGTGATCTTACAATCTGAGATGTAAGTTCAAGTATAGAGCAAAAAGAGACTGGGCCATTCTCAGGAAAATCAAAGATCAGAAACACAAGACAGGCTTGGAGACCTAAAGACTCTAGGCAAAGAGGGGAAAAGAAAAAACAGACCTTAATGGTCCAAATAGAAGGGGGTCGAAATACAGGCAGAAATTCTGGACCAAGAGCAAGAAAAGTAGGTTCAAACTGACACTGTTACTAAACTACCCCCTCTGAGAATGGCACTTTTTAGTAATACTTTCTCAGGACCAGAGTCCCTGTTAGGGAGAGAACGAGACCAGCCCAACAGAGAGAGAACTGCAAATGGGGTATGCCTGTAGGGTGAAGGAACAGCAGGAATAAAATTCCTGTTGTTACCATCTGAACTGGTCCAAAGAGGGTAAGATATTATCTCTTAAAGACATGGCTAATTTTCCTCAAAAACTTTGAACTACCAAGTCCAAAATTTGGACTACCAAGAAGTTTAGTATTTCAAAAACCTGTGACCAGATTCTAGTAAAAAGCATTCTTTTTTGGAACACTGCAAAATTTACTGCTTAAATTACAACTGTAGATTTTTATAACTTTATAGGCCTGCTTAAAGCATATGTAATTTGAACTATCTATAATGGAAACTAATTAGACCAACAATATGATAGAGGAGTTTATTCATTTATTTGTTTATTCAAGAAATATTACTTGAGTATCTGTGATTTTCTGGGGCACTATATTAGACTTGAGGTTAGAAAGATGAATCATATTGAGTCTCTGTCTTCAAGGATTTCATGGTCTAGTAGGGAAGATAGACGTATAAATAGATAAATTGCAATACCATGTGATAAGTGCTTTAATAGAGATAAGAAATGATTAATATAAATGAAAAGCAAATTAAGCACATTAAGCTCTTCTGAAAAGAGGGGAAATTTGTTCATGTAAAATATTATTATTAAACTGTATTATTCTTCAATTCCCTAAATGATATTTGAAGATAATGTCTTGCTCTTTTCTCTTCTAGCACCATTAGGTTTCATTTTTATTCCATGGGGGTGGGTGTGCATATGCAGGCGCATGCACAGGTAGACTTTGTTCTGTCATTTTGCCTCTAATTCCCATAAAAGTGTCAACAATTTTTATGATTAATATAGGAGCTGTACTTAAGAGAAGCAAATTGTAAGACAGCAAAGTTTTCTTCCACCCACCCCCCACCCCCGAACAAACCCTAGCCTTCTTTTGAGCAATTAGAAGATAGTAATGTAAATAAAAAGCAGAGCAGCGAATAGATATATAGAAGTGAGATAGGAGAGTTCCCTGACCCGCTTCATGGGACTTGAGAGAGGGGTGTGGTCGAGTGGCTCCTTACTGGGCCATATGCTCAAAACCCTTGTGGGATCAGGAGCACACAGGCAAGTGGGTGCCAGGGCCAGGGTGAGCGCTTTTAGGCATCAGCCCCACAGTAGCATCTAAGAGTGTGTTACAATTAATGCTCTTTCAGCTGTTGCTGCCCATGGACTGCTAAATGTTAAGCAGCTCAGTGGAGAGTTAGGGTGACATCCTTTTACACCCTGCCCTCTTGGTACCTGGGTCCTTGTCTGGTGTCCAGGAAGAATCAGGTCACATGGACTGCAAGGACGGTGAATGCAGAGGTTTTGTTGAGTGATGGAGGCGGCTGTCAATGGGATGGGAGCTGGAAGGGGATGGAGTGTGAAAATAATCTTCCCCTGGATTTCGGCTGTCCCTGGCCAAACTTCTTTCCTACCGTCCAGCTGCCTCATCAACATTCAGACACTTCTTTTCTCTTCTTTGCTGCACTGCTCTGCTCCCCTGCCAGTGGATTTGGGGAGATTATGGGTACAGGATGGGGGCATGGTGGGCCAGGGTGGTTTTGGAAGCAGCAACATCCTGGCAGGAAAACAAAGATGTGAAGTTCTCATTTAGGGCCGTAGGCCCAGGAGGGTGGGTGGGGCCTTTACCGGGGACCGCCCTCTTCTACCAGGTATTTCCCCGCCTCCTTTCCGTGTCAGAAGGAATGAAAGAAAGAATATTAATACAATGGTAGCTAATGTTTATTGAGTTTTATTATGTGCTAGATGCTGCTCTAAGTCCTTTACATGTTTTCATTCCTTAAGTCCTAATGACAACTCATGAGGTAAATCTATTATTATTTCCTTTTATTGATCAGAAAGCTGAGGCACACACACAAGTTAATTAACCTGCCCAAGGTCGCAAAACCAGGAAATGCAGAGCCACAAATTGACCCGATGCTGCCAGACTCTGGAGTCCATAATTTGACAACTGCACTGGGCTATGTTAAAAAATGTTCCTTCTCACATTTTTTTTCTTAGAAAATTCTGAAGTGATGTTCCTATTAAATATGTATTAATAGAATGGGAAACAGCTAGCGGGAGAAGGAAATGAAAGAAAAGGCACACTGGAACATCTGGCTTTCTCCTCTGTAGTTTCCGTTTGTTGCCTTATCTTGAGGGCAGCATAAATCATGACTGAAGAAGTTTTAAGAACATTAAATTTCTACTTGATATCTATGCTTTGTTGTTGTTGTTATTGTTTAGTTTTTGGGGTTTTTTTTTGTAGAAATTTTTCTACCTACCATCCCCACGCCAAGCATAAGAGGAAAAAGATTTGTACTTTTATATTCTGTGAGAAAAATACAATTAATTGAGACCCTGTAGTCACCTAAAGAAAGACTACCATGTGCTTAATTGTATTTTATTCTGTTCAAGTTCATTTCCTCCATAATCACAAAGATTAATTAAACCATTGTATTGTCGCTTCTTTATGTATGAGGAAAACAAAGGCACTGGGCAGTTAACCTCCCGTCATGTGGAAATTGTTGTCAGTTGAAGTGAAAGGAGAATGAAATAGATGGATCCTGACTAATACCTGATTGCTCTAGTTCAAGAAATAGTTCTTCCCTTGAGCTTGCAGTTAAGGAATTAGGACTTGGGAGTTAAGAAAACTGAACATATGCACCCATCTGAGATCCTTTTGCATGCACCCCTGTCATGTTACTGGATTTTTCTGATAAATATGCAGCTCTCTCTGCCTGGGTTCTTCTGCTCTTGGCCTCTTATCCCGATGTTAGAATACCTATGCCCTGACTCCCAGGCACTGATGTTTTCTTGGTCATTAGTTTCTAGCAGCTGCCCGAAAACCATGATGCCACTGTGGGCTGTGATCTGACCCTGACAGGTATTATTATATTTTAGTACTGAAAAATGCCTTAGAAATCATCCAGTCACTTCTCCCTCTATTTGATAAAGGGAAAAGCTGAAGTCAGAGAATCTGCCTCCTCGAGTGAATCTCTTTACCTAGTTCTCCCCAAGTGCTAAGAGTAATTATAGGAAAACTGCAGGCACACCATCAGGAGGTGTCTGGGCTACCCCACCCCCCCTTTACCCTTGTATCTTCTTCTAATTCCAAATGTCATGAGGTGTTTCCTATTTTGAAAGTCCTGCTAATGATAACATCCTGCTAGGTAATGGCAATTCCAAGAATTTTAGAGCACCTGCAACCAAGAAAACAAGAGCAAGGCTGGCAAGTGTGTGTGTGTGTGTGTGTGTGTGTGTGTATGTATACATACACAAATATAATATGTGTTTTGTATATAGCACATAAATAGAGTTTATACATAAATATGAAAAGATATTATACAAATATTATGTGTACCTTCTTAGTTAAGCATCAAGTGTGTGGGCATACATACAGAACAGGGCTAAATACGCAGGATTGGTCTTCCTAGACTAAATAATTGCTAAAGCTAACAGACAGCTGTTGGTAACTACTCTCCCAGCTGTAGCAGCCATAAAACACAGAAGGCATCATTGCATTAACCTTTGTACTTCAAGCAAATAAATTATAGCTTAGACTTCTCAGACATTCCATTAGGCCTATGTACTAATGAGTTAGACTCGTTCTGCTTCAACTCCTAGATCCATGAATCCAGTAGTAATGTCCAATCAACAAAGAGGCTCATCCTATCTCCTTTAAGCTGGTGGCTTCAAAACAATAGTAATGCTTATCAAGGCATATTTCAATTGTAGTTGCAAATCACTTCCTAGAAACTGTCTTTTCACCAGTTTAAGCCCAGCATATATTTGACAATGTTGCTAGCAGCCTGTGTTGTAGTTATGTCATGATGCATGGTATCATTCAGTAAGACTAATTTTAATATACATCATAAATTAGCTAAGAATAATTGTTCCATTCCTTTACTACCCGTATTATCTGCCTAGGTTTTGTCTATTTTAGAGGTGAATTTCAACTAAATGAATGGAAATGCCTAATAGTAAATATTAGATATTTCTATGAATATATCACTTACCAATTTACTTGAGTTTAATATGATTCTCGTTTGCTATGTTTTACACAAATTTAGCAGATGTTCATGCTTTAGATTACATTTCCCAGCCACACACATGAGTTGCAGTTAAACGAATGAAGTGTATTTAAACAGTCTGAATTGTTTATATCCAAAGAGATTCATCCTAACCAGTTCAACAGTGTAATTTACAAGACAATAGACTTTCTCTCCAAATAAGGGATTGCTATATGCTGACTTGGCACAACTCACAACATCCTTACCATATCCCCTGGAGTATAGATCCATTCCGAATGTACTTGTTGCTACCACAGTCAACCATCATGTTACCTAGGCAACTTGGGATACTCTGCTTTCAAAGAAAACCAGAATACTTTAAAAGGAAAATGAGACAGTTCGTTAAAAATTAGTTTGGAGACTCTTTTTATCTGAATAGCCATATCTTTGGGAGATCTTCCTGAAGAGCAGCCTGTTGTTAGCTGATGTGACCAGCTTATTGAGCACTGAATCTATATTTCTAGAGGGGTGTGTGTGTGTCTATATTTGGATTTCTAAAAGTAATCATTCAGACGCTAAGATTTATCTGTTTCTGTATAATTTTAATCTTCTTCCCTGGTTGTTTAAAACTCAGTTATTTTTAACTTAGTGAAAACCAAATATAGCTATGTAAAATATATTTTTCTTCAATTCTGAGACTTATATACTGAAAACTTTTCAATAAAAAGTTAATTTAGTTTTGGAACGATGAGGGTTTCTCTAATGAGGATTGTGTTCATTACACAGGAAGATTCTAGGAAAAAGGAAAAAAGATTTGAAAGCAAAATAAAATCTTTTATGTTTGTTTTGCTTAGACATTTAAAAATACCTGTTTCACAGAAAACATTTTTGTGGATGAGTTTTTATTACAAAACATTACACTCTCCTTTTGTAGAAATAAAAAGGTGACAAGGTACATTCAGCTGTGAGAGACGTTTCCCTTTGTTGGAATCTGTAAAATACATTATAATCACGCTGCCGTATCTAGCTATTTTCTATGGAGGACTGGTGTCAAAAAAGGGTCAAAAAGTGCAGCAAGGGCTTCCCTTTCTTCCATCCTTTAGGCACAGTATTTCTATTAAAAATTTTGAAATTGTTAGAATTTTTTAAAAATCTCAGGCAAAGTACATTATTGGCCTTTTTTTGAGGCTATGTTCAACTTTGACCACTAGGCCTTTTCTGTGTAAGCTTCCCTCATCTCAGCTCTCTTTTTCCGGTTACTTATTAACACTATTTGACCTGAGACTAACTTCTTTAGTGATACAGTCCCAATCATCTTTCCTTCTACCTCAGGCAGAGACAGACACTTCCTCTCCTGGACTCCCAGGGCACCTTTCCTCTCCCTTGCTATATCATTTCACTATTTGTGTTGTTGTCTGATTTCATGCTCATCTGTCTCTCCAGACTTTGAGCATATTGAGGAATGGCTTTTTTGTCTTTGTATCCACATGCTTGTAGTGGTACATAACAGGCTCTCAAATTGAAAGTTCCAATATGTGTTTGAGGAATAAATGAAAAAGTTAATGATTTCATATGTTAGGACCACTTTGGATTCTAATTTTGTCATCCATTCAGTTTGGTGTTACCTACAGATTTCAAAAGGATTCTTTCTTTGTTTACATTCAGCCCATTGATACATAGAGACATAGACATGGACACTGATGCATATATACATATACATATACATATGTATGTATCAATATAGACCTAGATGTTCTATAGCACATCTTGGAAAACATACCTTCAGTGTATATTTCACCATTAAGCAATGTAATTTTTTAGGGGGAGAAAGGTGTTAAATGTTTCCATTAATTTGACATCTATGAGTCTATGAATGACAGTGAACTAGTATCCAGACTATAATGTCTTTGTATTTCCTGTACACTTTGTGACATGATTGAGTGAAAAAAAGATAAAAAATATCTAAAGACTTTAGATTTGCGGCATTGTGGAAAACAAAAATAAGTTTAGTTCCGTCACCAAAAATAAATTCTTAATAAACTCACATAACTAATCTGTCTTCCAGTTCATTTTAGAATTTTGCTAGAAATCATCATTAAGTTCACTGATCCATAATTTTTCCCATTTCTTAAAATTGGGATTTTTGTTCCACTTTGACGTCTATGATTTAGTGCACATTCTTCTCCATTCTTGCAATAAAGCCTTTCTGGACCTGGAAATTTGAAGACATTTAAATTGCCCAGATAATAATTTACTACCAACTCATCTGCCAGAACTTTAATTTGTTTCCACAATGTTTATTCTACCCTTTCTACTGGGAAGATTTAGTTTCTTGCTAGTGAAAATGGATGAAACCCAGGAGTTAAAAATCTTGGCTTCCCTTTTTCTTCTGTTGCTGGGTCACTATCTTTGGGAAGCTACAAGATTTTCTGAATAAACCTTAAAAATGTAAGCACTATTTCTTATTGATTTCAGGACATTTTACCAACCTGAAGCTTATTCCTGCCTTAAGCCTTCTTGACACTATGTTTACATGTTCAAAGCACATATGATATCTGTCTTCATGTCTTTGTTTTCATCTTTTATTACATGACTTTAAAAATATGATCAAGAGAGTTTCATGTGAATTGTATTAATCATATTCTTTTCTGGAAATAATGATTCAAAGTTAATTTCTACAATTTCGCATCTTCTTTAGCTCCAATTATTTAAAACAATCATGATTTCTGGGTGAATGGGATACTCTATGCTAAATATCCTATGCAAGATTACTTTCTTGGGAACTTTGTGAGTACAGCTTTATTTTCCTCTGATAGGAACATAGGGACAGTTATTCAGGATGCTTCCTTTGTAGGTTCCTCAATTTTTAATGAATGTTAATGCATCTCTCCATTGTCCTACTTGTTACACCCTATACAACCTCATACATATGTAGGAACAGAAAAAAGCTTCCCCTCCTGGTACTTTTAATGGAATGTAAGTTCAAACTCATTGTCCCTGGATAGCTTTAAAGGTTCAACAGAGAGAGGGAATCATTTCACAATGGATCAAACTATAAAATATTTCTGTAACTGAATTTTATTTTGGTATAATATCAGGTCCTATAAGGGACATCACAAGACAAGAAACATTCTTATAAAATTGATCGCTTCACTTATTCTTCTTATATACGTTCTTGAGATTGTTGTCATAGTTCTATATCCCCGCTATAAATGACTTTTGTATTATGTATCTGGATGAGCTATGATTTTCCTGTAAGTCTTGTAACTAATCGTGCTTTCCTCTTAAAGAAAATGAAAATAAAAGCTTGTGACTTCATTTAAAAAGTGTGTTGTATAGGAATTCATGCTATGAATTTTGGTATTAACTTCACTTTGGGCTTATAGTCATCCTTATTTGCTATGTCTGTATCTTTGCGGATCACCACAAATTCTTTTTGTAATGAAGAAAGTTATGAAATAAATTTATAAAATGAAACAGAGTGAAATAATACTGCTTTGCATTCTTTTCTCCAATTACAAAATCACAATGGCACTTTCTCCCAAAATGTCCATCTTTTTCCAGCTGAATTCAGTTTCTTGTTGGTCACAATAAAACCATCATAAACAGCTTTTGTGAATTCAGTGAGCAGATGGAATATGCTCATGTCTGTTCTAAGAGCTACCTTATGTATTTTTTTGTTTATTTACTTATATATTTATTTATTTATTTTTAGATTGAGTCTCATTCTGTCACCCAGGCTGGAGTACAGTGGTGGGATCTCGGCTCACTGCAACCTCCACCTCTTGGGTTCAAATGATTCTCCTGCCTCAGCCTCCCACGTAGCTGGGATTACAGGCATGCACCATCACGTCTGGCTAATTTTTGTATTTTTAGTAGAGATGGGGTCTCATCTAAAACCCCTGACCTCAGTTGATCTGCCCCCGTTGACCTCTCAAAGTGCTGGAATTACAGGCATGAGCCACAGCACGCAGCCTAAGCTGCTGCACCTGGCCTAAGAACTACCGTTTTAACCCATAAAGATGTCCAATGGGCATTAAGATCAAATGCATTAGAGCACTTTCTGTACTTGTCCTTCCTCTATCTTCATCAGCTCTTGTAAAGAATTTATCTGATATTCCACTTTTGGTACAATGAGATTTTCCATAGAAGTGCATGCAGGTAATTGCAATTTTTTATCATTGTTCTTTCTTGCCTTTGTAGTAGTCCTATAATCTCTGTTAGAAAAGCAACTATTATATTCTCATATCTATAGTACTCCCATAACAATATTGCTTGCTTCTGTTTGTTTTGCTTTCATATATTTCCTTCAACTAATTATGTCATGTGGGTTAATTATAAAAACAAAACAGTGTATTTATATGAAATATACATTTTTGTGAGGTTTTCTTAATGTTGACTTTGGAGACATGTCTAAAAATTATACACACACAGTATATTCTATGAGGCATGTTAAATGAGCACATTTAAATTAGCTTTTTCAATAGTCCAATGGCTAGTCAGTTTTATAATAGTCATATATTAGATTTAGCTGCTCTAATTTATCTCACTAAAATTAGGCAATTATTTTTTTTTCTACAAGGTCCAAACTCTTTATTTTCTCTTTTAGAGGAATTTAGTAGCAATATTTGATCTTGGTGACTTGTACTAGGTACAATTTCTATTCTCGTTTACTTTCTGCTTCAAGACTGTTCCCAGTTCAGCACTTTGTTTTTTTTGTTTGTTTGTTTTTTTTGAGACAGAGTCTCACTCTGTCGCCCAGGCTGGAGTACAGTGGCACGGTTTCGGCTCACTGCAACCTCTGCCTCCTGGGTTCAAGAAATTCTCTGCCTCAGGCTCCCAAGTACCTGGGATTACAGGCACCCACCACCACGCCCAGCTAATTTTTTGTATTTTTAGTAGAGATGGGGTTTCACCATCTTGGCTAGCCTGGTCTTGAACTCCTGACCTTGTGATCCACCTGCCTCGGCCTCCCAAAGTGCTGGGATTACAGGTGTGAGCCACCGCTCCTGGCCAGCAGTTCTTTAAGGATCCTCCAACTTTCTTCAGTTTGAGCAGGAAGCAAAGAAAACAGCTAAGGAGAAGAACAGAAAGAGAAAAGGGAGAAAATCAAAGGAGTATGTCCTCTGACACATGAATAATGTTGATGTCCTTGCCTGTTCATAAAGCAACTTGGAAGACAGTTCCAAAAAGGAAGCCCCAATATGCTTTGTGCTCTGTGGAAACATTGTGGGGCCACCCAAAGCAATCATTTGGGAGAAAATGACTTCATAAACATAGAATTTAATGTACATGAGTATAAAATGCATCTGTGTCATTATTTTTTTAGTCATCTCACAGTCAAACTTTTACAACTTGGCTGGAAAAGGATAAAGCCAGGTTCTACTAATTGCTTCTTGTATTGTTGTAAAGCAACAGGCAAAATGTGTGACTGAAATGAGAAGGCCTTTGATTTTGGGGTTTTAAGATCAAACTTAGCACCGGTGCCTTTGAGTTTGGACATTCAACCTAAACCTTTCAGGTTTTTTGACATTGTGAAATAACAATCTTATGAGAAATCAAAGGATAAAAAATTCAGTGGAAGTGAAGGTTGGCTCATGCATTTTAAAGGCAAGTTTGACTTGAATATATTAGTGTGCAAGGTGAAGCTGCTAGTGCAAAAAGATGGCTACTCAAGAAATAAAAAAGAGACATTCTGTTTCCAAATCCAGGAGGAAAACAACCACTTGACCTCTGATATCTAAACCTACTGCAGGGAAATTTATAGTGAAAAAAGAGGACAACAACAAAATATGAATCTGAATTATTTTCTCTAAATGACACAAGTGGCTCAAATTCTCCTCAAAAATAATTGTTGCCATATCTTCAAAGACATTTTCCTCAATGTTATTACTCTAATGGAGATGGTTTCTTTATTTCTTAATTTGTTGACATAAAAATAACGCAGAAATTTTAAGAACGATTAGAAGTTAATGCCTATATATCTCCTGTATCATTTTAACTATATTTGTTTATGATTTATTAAAGTGCTGACCTGTACAATTTAATTTGAACAACTTTATGAAATCTTTGTTGAACTTTGCCTTTGCCTGCACTAAAATAGGCATTTCATGTAGCATGTGCATTACAAAGAAAGCCTGCTAGATCAGTCCTGGAATTTTTCCCATCAGATCTCACTGATTTGTCTTGCCTATGAAAGGTTTTAACTTTGTTGTTGAGATACAGTTTCTAGGATGCCTACCACTGCTGTTTAAAGAAATTATGTTATATCTAGTGCAGTCACTGTAGTTAATAAAGCATGATTGGATCTGTAGTGATGAAGAGCATATAAATAATGCAATAAAGTATTAAATTCTACATCTCATGTTGATACAAGGTCAAAGTTGAGAAATTAAGCACTCAGAAGCCCAAAAAACTCTAGTATTATAAGCTCTGAGAAAAAATGAACTATTCATTATAAAAATAAATGTTATATATTATGATAAGCCTTTACCAGGGAAGGAAAGGAAAGGAAAGGAAAAAGGAAAGGAAAGGAAAGGAAAAAGGAAAGGGAAGGGAAGGGAAGGGAAGAAGGGAAGGGAAGAAGGGAAGGGAAGGGAAGGGGAAAGGGGAGGAGTATGTAAAATATGAGTTTATACATGAAGAGTCTACAAAATAGGGAATCACCATATTAATAGTTTTGGAAAAAAAGTGTTTTGGCATGCTAAATGCTCAGTTTTAATGCTGCTTGCATCCACTATTCACTATTTTTATTATTCCTCTTAGATTAAGTCAGTGTGCAATTGAAAAGGAAATATAAAAAGGAAAGCATACAGGGTCACATAATAGAAAACACATTTTATTACACCCTCCCCAAAATTAACTCAGGACATATTTCTCACCAGCCATCATGATCTGGGGACAGTCTTCAATTAATGGGAATAATCACACTACATAACAGATATTATATATAACACAGATTTTCTTGCTTTATTCCTTAAATATGTTGAACTCTCTGAGAGAAGAGCCTATCTATCTCTGTATCCTAACACCTCATCTTAACCCCTAATCAGTTCTTGGCACAAACCAGCAGTTAGCACATGGTTTTTGGATTCAGGAACAAATACATCAACGTGTGGATAAAGGATGAAAGTCTGGACTTTATGAGATGTGGTGCTCTGGGAAGCACTCTACATTTAAAACACTTGTAGATGATGTGGAATTTTTAAAAATATCCACATCAAGTTATTATTTAAACATAATTTAAGAAAAAGAGTACCTTTTCACCATCTCTCTGTGTGGCTGCCTTCCCATCAAATGGACAATTCTTAATCTCCTGATTTTTAGCAGAAACCTTCCTTCCTGACCATGATAATTAGTCTGGATCTTGTCCAGCTTCATTCTGTATGCTGGGGAGGGATGAGTAAATGCAGGGTGCACTCAGGTGCTGTTGCACCATGTTTTGTTTTGTTTCCAGCGGAAGTATGGTCAATGCTTTTGGTTCTGTTTATACAAAACTCCATGAGGAATCACAGCATTTCATGGGTCTCTTGGCTCTGGCAACACTTTCAGCCATTGCCTTCAGTGAATAATGCACTCACAGGTTTCCGGATTGTTAATGATAGCTTGGAGCCCATAATCTTGTAGTGTGGATTATTTCCCCCGAAACATATTGCCTTACATTTGCTCTCGCTGAATGGAGCTCATATGCTGATTTGTCGCTTTCATGCCCACTTACCTGGACTCATAGGAGTCTTCCTGAATGCTAACCCTGTTGCCTCAGCATTTTCTCACCCAATAGGGCTTATCGTTCTGTGAGAATGTGGAGATTTCACTGCAAATAAGCCCTTTAAATTTTTTTTTTTGTTTTAAATGCTGTAACTAATACTGGTTTCAGCATGGATACCTTGAATGGTGGGGGCAGGGGTGATAGAAAGGATGTGTGGCACAATTTTGAGTCTTCTAGATTCAGAGGATGTAATTTTTTTGTCTTTGTCCTCCCCATCTCTCAGAACCAACAGGCATTCACTTCTTCAGGTGCTTCTGCCTGCCTTTTTATGTCTGTGGGCTCTAGGTGGCTTACACTCACATTAGCCCACTTCTGTTAGAAGACAGATACATGCGTCTGATTGCAGAGACCTGTATCTGGTTCATTTTTTTGACTGGATTTTGAACTCTGCTTAGAGTGTGATATTAAGAAAGGAGACCTGACTATGGCATCAAATAGTTATGTAGATCCTGACTGTCACTATCTGCACACAAGTGAGTAATTTGAGTTTCTTTCCCCATCTGCAAAGAGGAGATTCTAATATCTATGACATAAGGTTGCAAGAAGAGACAATGAAAAAGAAAATCATGGATTATATTGTGTACTATTTTGTGTCCTGGTCCTCAGGATATTTTATTTCCTTCTTTGATAACTGCCCATCCTTTCACTAGGACGTCATTATTTTCCCCCTTCGGCCTTAATAGAGGTCTGCTCTTCTTTATTCTGCCTGTCTGATCTCTTAGTCTCTGCTTTCCCGATTCTATCTCCTGCCAGATAATTCCTGTCTAGTGTAGCTAATCTCTGACTAAACAACTCCTTTATTCAGTCACTTGTTTTAAAGAAAGCATCCTCACAAACCAGTTTCAGAAATTCTCCGATTCTCAATAAATCACATGCTTGCCCTCTTTTCCCATAGCTTACATATCAGTTACTGGAGCATAATTTCCCCTTACATTATGAATAGAAAATATTGAGCAGAACAGCTCTGCCCACTTGCAGGGTCCTAGGGAACGCAACACAGCAAAGACCTTTGAAGTGTTTCCTATATAGAGATTTAAGAAAGTTCTGGTTTGGGCTGGAGTGTTCCCTGTAATGATCAGAGTTGGAAATAATTTGAAGAGAAAGTTGATGTTTTAGCGGAGGAGAGGAGTTATAAACCAAAGATCTGTGCCAAAAAGACAAACTATACTTAGAATAGTGTCTAGTGAGCAGTGCAGAGATAGGGATGCCGGGTACCAGTTGGAACACAAGGTGAGATAAAGTGATACAGTTAAATCTAAGGTATTAGGGGGGATCACTTTTAATGGTTGCGTCCAATTTAATGATACTAAGGAAGTCACTACTGTCACAGGAGCAGCATAAACTGAGTCACAGCACTCAACATCTAGACCTAGAATGTATATGGTATACTTGAGGAGGTTGGAAAAACTAGAAAAATTGCAGAACGGTACCTTATTGAACATCTGTGGATTCTTTATACATTGGCTAAAATTCTCAAAACAAACAAAATTATCTCAAAATAATAGATAAGTATTCATTTGAGATCCTCCCAAATCAGTGAGAAAAGCATTTAGATACAAGCCAATAAAGGGTGCATTAATAAAATCCTGAGTACTGTGAGCAATGGTGACCCAATCTTGCTGGGTACTCTCTGGAAGACTGTGTGGACTATACCTCAGAATTTTCCTGCCAAGAGACAAGAAAGGGAAGTATTTATCCACAAACTTATATCTTCCCGTAGTTGAAGGTTACTCCTGGAAGCATTAGCTTCCCTGCACTGTCATTCTATTCCATGTACAAGAAGAGCATTCATATGGCCAGGAAAGAGAGTCAGAGAACACAGGTGCCTGATGTCAGGAAATTGGTCATGTAAGCCACTAATGACTTGCAAGGTAGGCTAAGGAGCTATGTATGAGCGGGATGATTACAGTGTCTGCTACAAAAGGAAAGTCTAATGATTTTCATATAACCAGGTAAATACACCAAGGTTTGTGTTCAAGGCCACATCAAAATATGATTTTGTCCTACTTTGATCAGTCAGATTCAGGTCCTGTGCAGGAATTGTGTTCATATGTTTCTGTCTTCTCTGCTGAAATATACATGTTGCCAGGACAGGAAAGAGTGGGGTGTTTTTGTTTTGCCCCATCTACCACCTTGCATAGTGCTTTGCTGAAATGAAATGATCTGAATTAAATTCTAGTGAAATTAGACAGCAACTGCTTCATAAGATTCCCCTTTTTCTCAAAAATCAGAGCATTGGCTCGTGGCAACCTGCTTCCTTATGTCTATTTTCTTAATGCCTCCAATCCCCGTGGAGCTAAATACACTGAATTAGCAATTACCGTAGAGCACATTTAGCAGACTTAGAAGCCTCTTTGCCCACCATTGGAATGCAACCACCGGGATAGAGCACAACAGCTGTTCAGCAGCTACAGTAACACAACATAAAAATTTATGACGAATAACCCAACTGGCATGTATCTCCCATATAACAGGTTGCATATTTGCAATCTCAGAGTCTCTTCTAGATCACATTGGAATTTCTAGTATAGAGAAAGCATGATAATATTCTTAAAGTAATTATTTTTTAGGAAAATAAAAGCAATTCACAATGTCCTTCAATCTTCCCCATTAGAACCAGATGTGAAAGTGACAGGCCACAAAAGGCCTACATCTTTATTATGAAACTTAATGCCCAATGAAGCAAAAGCCTGTGTCTTTGGAAGAATGTACTCTGTGTTGTATGTGGTGAGAATGGTGGTATCCCCGACACATAGGTAGCTATTCAGAGTTTACAGAGCTATTGGATAATGCCACTTAAACCTGAAAACATATCCATTTAACTGATTAGAAAATAAAGATCTAAAGAAGAAAAACAAGTGGCTCAGAAACACAAAGTATCAGCAAGGAGAGTGTATCCTCCAACCATGTTAGTTGCTTTTGCATACTATGCCCTTTCTGCCACACCACCAGATGTAGCAAGGCAAGGGGTTGTGGAGGGTGTGTTTGTTGTCCAAATGAAGTATAACTCTATCTACCACTTTCTTTTAAAGGGCCCTATACATTGTAAATTGAGAGTCCCATGGATTCAAAAGAACGTGAAACAGGCATTAGGAGACCATTATTCCAGCCTTGGCACTTCTGCTTACTGCTGTATGATCTTGGATTAGTTATTTTACATATGAGTCTCAGGTTCCTCTCTTTAAAATTATAAATTTTAATTGCTTGCTGATAATTTCCTATACTATTATAATAAAAATCCCACAGGTTTATACTGTATACATTCTAAAGTGCCATATAGAAGGAAGGTGACCAGCATTTATTGATGACTCGACAACACTCAGAGTTCTTTGCACATTTTGTTTCTATTTCTTTCTCACATTGTTAGGTGTATATCATCAATCTCTTTTTTTATTGCTGGGGGAGGGTGTTGCAGCTCAGTGAGTTTCAGTTTCTTACCAGAGATCACACACCTTCTAAGTGGGAAAAGAATCTAAACTCCGTTCTGTGTGACTTTGAGCCCTGTCTTGTTTCCAATGCATCTGAAGCAACTGAATATATACTAACACAGAGCATTATTGAAGGTAGAATGCCTAAAAATGCTCAGAAAATCAAGGGCCCCACCTCTGACACAGGTTGGCCAGCTTAAGCTATGGGAAACACTAACAGACCTGCTACTTCCACCAGTTCTTGGTCTTCCCTCCTTCTTCCTCCTCATTCTCTTGTCCCAGTAGCAATATGCTTTATCTCACTATCACTGCTGATGGAGTCCCTGTATTAGGCACTGGGAAAAAACTGCTCCTGCCCACAAGGAAGAGGAGTAACAACCAGACAGACAAGTACAATACAGTGTGCTCATGCACTTCCAGGGAGGTACGTTCTGGAAAGTGCTGAGGGAGAGTGCCCAGAGACCTGCAGAACGACTCTTCTCCCCACCAATGAAAAGAATCTGCTAACCTTAATTTATAAATAGATGCAAATGGATGGATGATAAGGTCTGAAATGGTGCCTTTCATCAGGAATACTTCCAGAGTTTATATTGAGAACGTTTAGCAACCAAAGTGAATTGAGTACCAACCAATCAAAACAGAGATGGTTGTAGCCCAGAGTCCTGGAGGCCCTCTGCTGTGTCTAAGGTTAGTTTAGCTGCTGGAGCACAGTGAGGTCCAGCAGGCCCCAGGGGAGGAGCTGTGGTGGCCAAAGTAGACAAACGAAGATGGGGCATAGGCCCTAGGGGGCTCAAGGCAGCAGTTATTGGTCAGTTGATGCAGAAATATTTCAGTATTTGCACAATGAATAGATCCCTGTAGTACCTGTTGAATACCAGTTGTTATTTGCTTTTAGAGGCCACTTGTATATTTGCCTTAAGCCTTCCTGAGATTTGCCTTAAGCTACCCTGTAATATCTCAGACAACTTCAGGTCACAGAAAGAATGTCCTGTAACCACTTCGTAAGCACAGCTACCTACTTTATGAGTGGGTAATATCACATACCCACAGACTTTGACAGAAAACTTAGAAAATTGTTCTATGTTAGCAATTGATCCAGGGAGAAAACTTGCAGTTTGCAGAATCTCTTTGTTTTAGTTTAGAGAAATAACCACAACAGGATTAAAACTCTTTTATGCTCTAGATTTGACAAAATGCTTCCATATATACAATGTCATTTGCTTTTTACTACATTATTATGAACTGAGCAAGGCTGCTATTATTATTTCCATTTTACAGATGAGGAAACAGAGGCACAAGAAGGATAACTAACAGAAACATACAGTAAGCAAATGACAAAAATCAGTGACTATTGAAGATGTAAAATATGGGCATGGGTGTCTGACTACCTGGAGCTGAGATATGGCTTCTACTCTTCATTGGCTGGATGACCTCAAACAAATTATATTTTAATCATGGTAGTCTCGGTTTCCTCTTTTGTAAAACAAGGGCAATGTCAGTATCCAATTCTTAGGCTTGTCTTGAGGATTAAATGAGGCAATGTTTTAAATGACATGGTGCTTGGCACATAGTAAGCACTCATTAAATAATGACTACTTTTACTGGAAAACCACTCTTCTGACACCAATCGAGCATCCTCTCTGTTATTACAACTTATTATTACCGTCATTTTCACATCTAATAACATAGTCAAAAACTCAACCCCACTTTATGGAATCAAAACAGAACCTGAATAATTTGAAATACCAATGATTGCTGGTGTAGTCTTTTAGTACTACGAGTTGTGTGATAATATTTACATATTTTAGTGTCAATGGAAAAATACTAAGGAAAACAAACACATATGAGCAAATAAAAAGATTTCATGTTTTATGCTGTAATACATGGATCTCTTCATTCTACAGTATATTAAAACTCGCCAGAGAATGTGAAGCTCCTTATCACAGTAGGATATTGGTTAATTCCACAGCCAAAATATTAGGGCTAGTAAAGTTATAAAGAATGTCAATGCACTTATCAGTGGAGAAAGATTTATTTTCTCAAATCTTCTTTGTGCAATAAGCCATTCTATCCAATTTTTGCCTTGAGTTTTCCAAGCTGTCAACGTGCGGACTTTAACTCTTCACCACTTGTTTTAGAAGTAGGGGGTACATTGGACAAAAAGATTGGTTTTTCATAGTCTTCTGAACCTAATAGGATTTTTATATATCTTTAGAAGGCACACATTTCATGGTCTGGGGTCGGGGGAGGGAGCATTTCACTCGAAAGCCTTCTATGAGATGACTGAAAAAATTGCCACAACAATTCAAGAATGGTTTGGATGACATAGCATGGGTTAAAATAAGAATGTAATTCTCATATTTGATTCTATTTGAGGCATTCTCTTCTTTGCCCCTTGAATCAGTAATCATCTTGTTTTGCTCTGAATTTTAAAATACATTTCTTTGGACACTGAATTCTTCCTGAATTTATAAGACACAAAGCTGTTGGTTGCTGCTACTGAAAATTCATTAGCATTCTGAGTTCCAGCACTGTTCATTGGATGAGAACTGTTTTCGGAGATGTAAGTTCTCCACCTCTGTTGTCAGGAACTTTGCAAATCTGGATTTCCTGGCCTACCACTACCACACCTGTGACTCATTAACTAAGTTTATCAATATCATAAGCCCAGATACACAACCTAATTGTTCCCTGGTGTGCAAAAATACAGGGCTGCTACAAATCTCACGGCTGCTACATAGGTGGCATTACATGAAATTACTCCCTACAGCAGGAAATTTCTCTCTTAGGGATTTCTGGATTTCCAAAAGTGTGAAATCTCCTCCACTTATTTTTCACGGGGAGGATGCATGAGCCACATGAAATTTTGCAGAGGCATTGCTGTCTTTACCTTTGTTAGAGCCAGTCCTCACTCCTAAGGAAAGTGTTGATCTTTGCAGTTAGCTCCTTTCAAATTGCAAATAGTCCTGAGAGAAAATCCCTGAGGCTCTCACCCTCATTTTTGCCTCTAAGCTTTGGCTGGGTTATTCCCTGTTTGGAGTGTGCTTTGTTCCCCCTCTTTAATTATTTAAATCCTAGGCATTCTTTTAAGCCCAGATCAAGTCCTACCTTGATTACTGAGCCTTCCCTCCCTGAAAAATTCCTAGCTCCCCTACTTTCTTCTTTGAACAATTAATGCATTCATCCATCCATTTTGCAATAAAAGATTTAAGTGAATAGCTACTTTCTTAGTTCAGGCTGCTATAACAGAATAGTATAGACTGGGTGGCTTAAACAACAAACATGTATTTATCACAGTTCGATAGATTGGAAGTCTGCGATCAGGTTGCCAGCATGGATGTGTCCTGGTGAGGGCCCTCATCCTGGTTTACAGATGATTGACTTCTCATTGTATTTTTACAGGGTGGAGAGACAGAGTGCTGATCTCTTTATATCTTCATAAGAAGGGCTCATGACCTAATTTCCTCCCAAAAGCCTCACCTCCAAATACCATCACATTGGAGATTTAGCCTTCAACTTGAGGTTAATATTTAGTCCATAGCATAAACGAAAGGTAGAATTCAAGATGGTAGAATTAATGGTGGTAGTATTTATACTGCTCCGAAAGTTAATGTAAGGAAAAATTTCATTCAGACCAGGCAAAGGGGAGAATCAGATTTGCTTATGAAGTAGTAATGTTCCTTTCACTGGAGGTACTTGACCGTTGGCTGAACAATGGATCAGGAGTCCCATTCTAGAGAGGACTCAAGTATTACATAGGTCATTTAAAGCACACTAAGATCGTTGAAATTATACCACACTCTGTACTACAGAGTATAGACTCATTAAGAAGGGAGACCTTACCTTATACTGTTTCTGTATCTTAAAAAGCAAAGCACGTTTTGGGGGGTGGTTACTTAATTCCAAATTGATTGAATTTACTAGATGTCACATGAAACTTACAGAGTACGTCAATTATACTCAATTTATGACACTTCATGTGATATCTTTAATTACTTTATATCAATAGAGAAATATAGTTTAGATATTCTGATTAAAATGATGCCAGGTCTGGTCATAGGCAAAAATAAAAGTCTGAAAAATACATTCCTCGGTTGATAACCACTCAGAAGAAATAATTGTTTTTTATTTTGAAGTTGGTAATTCTGCCTTTGCTGTTTCTTACTTTTTTAAGAATGAAGTGCGCAAAATAAGAAGACTCTGCTTTGCTATATATTCTCTTGTTTTTGTTGTTGTGCCAAAGAACTTGCACCTTTTATCACTTAACCCTTACAGCCGTCCTGTAAATTAGCTATTGGTAAAAGTAATACTTTGTTAGTTTTCCAGAGGAAAATCAGGCTCAGAGGTTGAGTGACTTGTTCAACATCACGCAGCCATTAGTAAAACATAATCCCAATCTCTTTACTCTTAAAACCTTAATGGCCCTAGCAGCATAATGCAATTAGCATATTTATATACTGCAACTTTCAAGAGTTGTTAAGTGAGTGTAATCTAGGCAAAATAAATTTAAAATGCAAATATTTGAGTTTGTGATATCAAAATCAGTTTCTGTCGTTAGTTAAATGCTACTTGAATGTGGGCTGTACTTGTTTCTGCATCTGAATGAAAGGGTTATTGCATATATTATCTTAAAGAACTAAGCTGAAAATGAAAAAAGATGTGATAGTGTTTCAGAAATCAGAGATAGAGATATGTTTTGGACAGAAGAGATATTGTAAAGAAAGATGCAGGGAAAGAAGCGCTTGTGCCAAAAAGGTCAGCATGTTGAAACTGAGTCACTTAAAAAAAATGAGTAGAGGGCATAAAGGACCAGTTAAAGAACAAAGCAAGTTTATGTATTAGATTGAATGAATAGTGAATAAAATCATAGGGGAGTTTTAGCTGTAGGCTCCAAAACAGAAGGATGGAAGTCACTATCTCCCATTTCTGTATCTGGGAATATGATGTACTCAACAGAGTACCAAGGTGGGGAAGCGCCTGCTGCTTAGTGCTTGACCACTCTTTGCCCTCTGCCACCCACACTATAATAAGAAACAGATAGCAGTGTGCTCCCAAGAGCAGGCCTATAACCTCACTGATGCTTCTTAAGTGACCGTAAAGAAGTTGACTGAGCATGAAATGTCATCATTAAAGTTTATGCCTTGAGTTGGGGTGAGGGGAGGAGAAACAAAAATCATGTCTAAATAAAAAAGAGGAGGAGGAACAAATGATAATAGCTCATATGAAAAGATGATGTGGTTCCTAGGAGAGAGCTAATTCTTAGCAGTGAACCAAAGATACTTCCAATTCTAAATCCAGTGTGTGCTGCTGATTATTACCCTTCCTGTTAATCAGAAGAGAGAAGGAGGGAGAGTGCGAAGAAGTTCTGCTATTGATACCTGAACATGACATAGCAGCTAGTGTTTTGCTGAATTGTGATGAAGAAGTGTTTGCAACTTTTCAAAACTTACAAGGAAAGGGGCTTTGTTGGAGGAACTGAAAGAAAAAAGTATCTGTTGAAAGGATAGTTTGTATTTATATTTTAGTGCAATTGTGTGGAATTGGTTTGGAAATTTACACACAGTCACTCAGGTGACAAAAAGAAATGTCTTAATTTTCTGGAATTGTTTTATTTCTCACAGTCTTCTACTTGCTCGGTAGACTGAAGATAGGTTGGAATGCAGAGGCATTGTTTAACCACTAGCAATGTGTTTGTCTCCTTCAGTCTATATAGTGTATTTTCCATATTTAGATGTCCTTTAAATAAATGCTACTTTTCACATTTATCCCACCTTCTCCTGATGCTGCTTAACATGGTGTCTGGCTCCAAGATAAGAGGCTAGATGAACTCACAGAACTGAAGTAGATGAAAATCTAGGAATGAGGCCTGAAAGTCAGTAATGGGGCTCATTTCATCAGTGGGTGCCTCCATCTGTTCTGGGCTTCAGGCTGATGACCACAGAAGTATTGCGGTCCTGTGAAGCCTTTGGGGGTGATGTGCTGACAGTGACCGGTGGACTCTCATTCTAGCCAGCTTCCTCTTTATTTCAGCCTTGGACCTCTGATACTTTATCCACCGTCTCCACACCCCCATGCCAATTTAACAGAACCCATAGAAACATCTGGATCCCGTGCACACCACATGGAAGAGTGGGGCACCAAGAACTCAGTCTCAGAATTATCTCTTTAGCTCCTATCCTTCACCAGAGCTAAACCGCCCACCCTGACCTGGATCAGGGCATCCCAGGACAGCCCTCTCTTTCCAGACAAATAAGTGAGGGAAAGGGGCCAAAGCTTTACTGAGTCTAGTCTTCACTACAACCTTTCCGACACACGAAAGTCAGAAGCCACTTCCACAGCCTGCCAACTTGCCCAACTTCCACAGTCTAACGGCTCAAAGGGGCCATCTCTCCATCTTCTTTTTTTCTCTGGAAGAAACTTCCCCCAATTTTATCTTCTAATTGGCTAGGGCCACTAGACCTCAGGGCTTAGCTGTAATGGTAGATGGGAGCAAGAAGAGAAATATGCTTATGAACGAGAGAGCACATAGTGAAAGATATTTACAAATGACTGCATTCATATAAATCATTACATTTATACTCTATCATAGACTATAATGATATAAAATTCCAGGCTTCCTTGCCACTATTAAAATGCTTAGGTACAATGGCCTATTTAGCAAAACATGTATTCATTTTGTAAGGAAAAGTTTTGAAATATCAAGCTGGTAAAATTCAGATGGCTTTATGTGAGGCAAAATATAATTTAGCAAAATAGAAGTTATAAGAATCAAATATCAAAAAGAGTTTTTTTTTTTTTTTTTTTTTTTTTTAAAGTGATGGCAGTAAATATTTAGTGTATGAATGGGATTTTCATATATCATCCCAGAGGGGGCATTTTCAGCAGCACATCACTCCTGCTGCCTTTCAGGCATTTCTCCACACAAATGCAGAGAAACATTGCTCTAAATAACCACCCTCTGTGACTTTAAAGCTTTACTTTTTTTAGAGTGGCCTAATTTTACTCAGCTCAGGAGAGGCTACAGGATTTACCTAAGTTCTGTTTTGGGGAATCATTAAGAAGTAGTAGATAGTTCCTTTGACTGTTTAAACATTTTCCTGAAGTAATTGACTAACATACTACCAAGAAGTTGATCTTAATGATTCAACTATCGGATATCCCTTAAATTTGATAAAGACTTTATAAGAATAGGAAAAAAAAAAAAAAAAGACTTGTTTTCTGCTGAGGCTTATATCAAAGATGCACTGCTGATCTTCAATTTCTATTTCAATGGTATTTTAGCAGGTTGTTTGATTCCACGATTCCTTCTCTGCATTCTGCTCTTTAAAAATTAAACTAAAATTAACATACACAAATTAATTAAGTGAACAGTTCTTCTTCTTTACCCTAAATGTCTAATCATTGTGTGTTATATTTTCATGAATGAGTCACCTGTACATATTCACTATTTAGATGTGGTCTCTCAGTTATTATTTTTTCGCTTACTTGTACATTTGACAGGATATATTATTAAGGATTTACAATAATAGGGATAGCTATGATTCTTTGGTGTATTCAGTATGTGATGTTTAACAAAAAGAGAGAAAAAAGGATGATGTTTCAGGAACTCATTTTTAGCCATAATCTGAGTAACTATGTCCTTAAAATACTTTCCCTTCAAACCTTCTCTCTTTTCATTTCGGCAATCCTCCCCTAAGACTCTACATGCCAGTATCATTAAAACAGTGTTTTTGTATATATTGTTTCAAACCTAAAGTGAAAACAAATAAACATATCCAACAAAGTAAACACTGTGTTTCCATACCAGCATACTAGTCAGGAAAGAATCAGAAATGCTTACCTCCTGCCTTAGGTTTTTAATTGCAAAAATCCCTTAAAGGGCTTATATTGTTTATCCATGATTCTGTAAACTCCTATATTCATTTTACATTCTGCTACTCTCCTCCTTGTGCATTTGAAAATCAGGACAAAGAGCCAGTCAAGGAAAGAAAATCTTTACAAAGTACTCTTCTATTACGTCTGCCTCCTACTCTTCTTCAACCTAATATTTATTAGCTTCTTGGTTTTGTAATGAATTGATAAAGAGTTTATAGAGATTAAAAATTATCACAAGAGTCATCATCTGCCAAAGCAAATTCTACTGGCTTTGTAGGTGAAATGTGGTAATAAATGGAAGACAGATGAAAGGAGCGAAACAATGATACCTATATGATCCAAAAGTAAAAAGAAAAAAAAGTGGTATTTAATTCCTTCAATGTCTTGAGAATCTATCACTCAAACAGACCTTTAACAGAAATCTAATTCTCCAGTTGCTGGACAAAGTTAATTAATTTGCAAATATATTTCATCTTCCAAGTGACAGCCTTGTCTACTCTAGGCAATGAGGAAAGAGGCTGAAACTGGAGCATGAAACGCTGGCGGGCTCACATGGCACGACTAACCCTGGAGAATCAAGGTGACACCAGCTCATTATGTCTTCTCTAAATGATCTTCTCGTGAAAGGGAAATATTTTGATTAAGGTAGTGAGGGGGGCACTTGGCAATGCTCTCCATGTGCTTCTTCTAATTGCTCTACTCTACACTTGTTTCTCCAAAGGAAGGGTGCCTGCAGGGAAAGGGGCCCTCCTGGCTTTTGTAGTCAGTCCCAAGATGGAGTGGAGAGATGTTTGCTTTTGTTTCCTGATTGCTGTAGGCGCTGTTTTTCTTGCCTTCATCTCCAGTGCTTTCATTGGATCCACTCAAACTGAGAGTCTCAAATTTCTTTTTTTGTTTGTTTATAAATTCTTTTTTTCTTTTTATTTTTTTAATTTTACTTTAAGTTCTGGCATACCTGTGCTGAATGTGCAGGTTTGTTACACAGGTGTACATGTGCCGTGGTGGTTTGCTGCACCTACCAACCTATCGTCTAAGTTTTAAGCCCCGCGTATATTAGGGGTTTGTCCTAATGCTCTCCCTTCCATTTTCCCCCACCCCCAAACAGGCCCCGATGTGTGATGTTCCCTCCTTGTGTCCATATGTTTTCATTGTTCAACTCCCACTTATGAGTAAGAATATGCAGTGTTTGGATTTCTGTTCCTGTGTTGGCTTGCTGAGGATGATTGCTCTCCAACTTCATCCATGTCCCTGCAAAGGACATGCACTCATTCTTTTGACGGCTGCATAGTATTTCACAAGGTATATGTGCCATGTTTTCTTTATCCAGTCTATCATTGATGGGCATTTGGGTTGCTTCTAAGTCTTTGCTATTATAAATAGTGCTGCAATAAACATACATGTGCGTGTGTCTTTATAAATCACATTTCTTCTGTTAGTGACACACACTGCCAAGATTCTCGCACAAGATTCAGTAGAGACTATAGAGTTCTAGATTGGGCCATTTAGTTTCTGTGTACGGATTTCCAACTACAAGGATCATTTCCCTATATTCAAATCACTTCACAGGCTTATATACTTCCATAGTATTGCAGAAAAATTACAAAGACAAAACAGGAGTGATGATGAGAGAGGGAATAAAAGTGCATTCAAGGTGGAGTTCTGGCTTAGGTTCTGCCTTGTTCCGAATCTACAGTTCTGTCTTTCTCTGTGAGGCTGGATTCCTTGGCCCCGTCTGCTGGCTCAGCAATATCCCAGTTTGTTGAACACAATGAAATAGAGAATAGTCATCAGCATAGTGAACAGGAGGGAAGAGGTTAAGGACAACATTAGAGATTTATAAAGCGAAAAGATCATGCAGGACTTTGTTGACCATATGATGTAGTTTGGCTTGTGTTCTTTGTGCAACAGGGAAGCTACTGAATGTATTTAAATGGGGGAATTAAATGACTTGAACTACATTTTAAAAATAATATTCTAGCTATTATGCACAGGATGGATGGGTGAGGAGAAAGAGTAAAATTAAGGTTGCTATTGTAAGAGTCTTAGTCAATGAAGATGGTGATTTGGAAACGCTGACTGAAGATTTTTACTGAGGACAGAACAAACATGTTTGGCAAAGGGTCAAATATGGAAGATGAGGAAAAATGGGGAAATCAGTATGTTTTATAGGTTCTTGGTTTTGACCGACTGAGTGGACAGAACATAAGCACCAGAGAACTCAGTTATTTTGGAACTTGAGCCTTGATATGATCTTATTAGTTCCTATCCAAAGAGTGGGGGACACTGCCCCCAAATCTCAGTTTGGTGGCCAGATCCTAGAAGCCAACTTTTCTGGTACTTTCTACTTTACTCTTCTGTTGCCCTTTTCAGCAATTAGTCATTTGCTGAGCCTTTCCCTGCTAAGTCTTGAAATAGAAAAGATAAATACAGTGATGACAAAATCCATAGAAAATTTTTACAAAAATTTCCTCTCCCTTTGAGTCCAGCATCCCCAGAAATGCCAACTTAAAAATTACCTCTTCCCTTTGGCTGTCCTCATGCACCACAAAGGTTATACAAATTTTAATTATTTGTCCAAAGCACTCAGCCCATTATGTCTCCAGAATGTACAAAAACAATGACAAAAGGCAACCTTGTAGAAATAATTACACAATAATGAGGAACTAGGGGAGTTCATGACAAAAAAAAGAAGAAAAAAAAAAAAAAAACCCAGAAAATCTTACTAAACAGAGAGAGGAAAAAATTCAAATGAAAGAGAATCGTGTGTTCCTTTTCAAAGATCAGAGATATTCTGTCTTGTTAGTGAGCATCCATTTGGAAATTTCAAGATACATATCTCATTTTCTATCTTGCAAAGTAGGAAAGCAAAAGTACTGTTTCTCTTCATTTAGTAATCGGAGATTTATTTCTGAGCTAGTTTTACAATATAGCAATCAAATGAATTGTAGCTAAATATTCGTTTTATTCAGGTGTTAAAGGTCCAGTGAACTAATGAACAAGAGGACCATTTGCTTCATTCAAGAGTGTATAGTTCCTATACCAAAAAAAAGGCGACAAGAAAAGAAAAAAACAAAAATACTGATTCATAAATGGTGTTAAGGAAATCTGTAAGCCAGTTTTAAAAAAAGATCAATCACCTCTTGCTATCTAAAAATGGTGGTATAAAGCAATTTTTTTAATTCTAGATAGCACTAAAGAGCTTGAAATTGCTTCATTCTTTTAAAAGAAAACATTATTCTAGCTAAACTTTCCACCCAGTTGTCATGACAACCTTCCCATTTTCTACCATGTGGAGACAATTAGATATTAACCTGGGCATTTAGAGAAAGACACTCCTAGCTTTGACAAAGACTTGTTGATTTGCATGTAGCTGAGTAGACCAAAAAATTGCTATTAGAATTCTTCCCAGTGCTAATATTCTTTAAGCCTTGTGGGCCATTGTCTTAGAAAGGAGTAGCACTGATTCTTACAGATAACCCAAACATAGTCAACAAAAAGGGAATATAAAGTGAGTTGCATTAACTAGTACTATACCAGCTGCAAAACTAGAGGATAAGAATTATATTTTTGGTTTCTCTGACATAAATCTTTAATATAATAACTGTCATCACTGTAAGTTCATATTTAAATGGAAGAGCAATTTCCCTGAGATGTAACTGGGGGAAAAAGTCAAAGGGAATTGTATATCTGTGTGTTCACCAGCAGTCGTTATTAAATCTGTAGCTGTAACTCTTTCATTTACTTACATATCTTGTGAGAGGCAGCAAGGGAAGCAGTGAGTTGGAAACTACCTGAGAGTGCAGGAATTAATCCTTCCTTTATTAAAGTTTTTTTCTAACTGGCACCCTTTCTTTTCTCATCAGTTCAGGTAATAAAATTCTTTTTGGTTTTTTCATTATCTTCCTTCCTATTAAAGTTTTTCCTACTTACTTAATAATGCTCAGGGTGGAAGAAGGGTGGAGGCATATGTTTAAGAAGGCGGAACTGTTTTAGATTAAACAGAACTCATGAAATGTATCTGAGTCATTGTTATCGCCGAGCATTTCTTTACCTCCACAAACATATTTTTCTCTGGTTAATGGAGATGTTTACATAGACTAGAGCTATCCCAAAAGTATGTGCCATACAGATGAGAAGCAAGGTAAAATGCATTAAAAATGTTCCTATAAAAGAGCAACGTTTTTTGTTAGAAAAAAATTGGGTTTTTCTCTTCAATGTACTAAGCAAAGGAAGTGATATATTTTCTAATTATGTTGTCATTGTTCAAAATATTTGGGGAGCTTTTTTCTTGAAAATTGCTTTTAGAGTCTATTGCGTGTTATTTTGATTGTCCTAAGTGAAGCAAATCTGTATTCTTTAAGAGTAAGCCAAGTCTATTAAAATGATAGATATTCAAGTTCAGCAAAACCATTTTTACTTTAGTATTTTTAAACTTTTGAAAGGAGCCACTAAGGTTGTATATGAGTGCATCACGGTAGGGGGACAGCTGGCTATATTCATATGCTAGAGCTGCTGTAAAAACCGTACACTGGCCGGGCACAGTGCCTCACACCTGTAATCCCAGCACTTTGTGAGGGAAATTAAGTCTGAAATTAAGGTGTCAGTAGAGCCTTCTGAGGGCTGTGAAGGAAGGATGTGTTCCAGGCATCTCTCCTTGGCTCATAGATGGCCATACGGCCATCTTTTCCCTATGCGTTCACATTGTCTTCCCTCCCTCCACACGTCAGTGTTCGAATTCTTCTAACTTATAAAAGAACACTAGTCATATTGCATTAGGGCTCACCCCAAGGACTTCATTTTAACTTAATTACTGCATTGAGGACCCTCCCAATACAGTCACATGCTGAAGTACTGGGGTTGGAACTTCAACATGTGAATTACAAAGGCAAGGGAGGGAATTCAGGCTATACAGTGGGTGTAACTTCTCAATAGAATGTGAAGGCAATTCTCACAGGAAAGCTTCTGTGAAGGAAAACACTCCTCCTCAAGGTTGCATCAGTTATCTTTTGCTGCATAACAAACCATCCTAGGATTAAGTTGCTTATTCTCATAGTTCTGAGATGATCAGATGGTTTTTTGGGGATTTTTTTTCTTTTGCTGGATCTACCCAGGCTCACTTATGCAGTATTATTAAGGGGAAAGTCTTCTGGACTAGAAGATACACGATTAGACTCATTCGCACATCTAGCAGTTGGTCCTGAAGGAAGGATGCTCTGTTCTTTTCAATAGGAATTCTCATTCTCCAATAGGTTAGACTAGCTTCCTTGCATGCTGTTCTCAGGGCAGTGTTGTAAGAGGGCAAGGAAGAATCTGTAAGGTCTCTTGAGGCTTAAACTATGGAACTCACATGCTTTCACTTTGGCATATTCTTTTGTTCAAAGCAAAGCACAGGCCAACCCAAAGTCAAAAGATGAAGAAGAGATTCCACCTCTTGATGGGAGGAACTACAAATAAATTTGGCCATATCTAATCTGTCACAGATATATAAGCAAATTCTGGTAAGTCTGTCAAAACATTATTCTCCCATTTTATGCCACAATGTTTAGGTATAATAACTTTTTGTGGAGAGGATAGGATATAATGGCACAAATAAACCAAAACATATTTTTTTAACTCCCACTATTTTTTTTCTAATGTTTTATTTCTGCCTTATTAAATCATATTATTTTTGATGAAATACTACATACCTCTTTTGTAAACTTTGTTTGCATTAAGCACACACTGGCCAGATGATGAAGGAGGTAATCTAAGGAGGTGCTGAAGAGTAGAAAACAGAAGCTTATAGATAGAATATGTTAGTTTCTTTCATGTCCCAAGAACAGAGAAGTATAGCTCGGGTGATAAAGCCGTATTGGAAAGATAGATGAACAAGTAAAGGAAAATCGAGCTCTCCATTGAGAGGCAGCCTGACTGCATAGAGAACTCGCACATCACAGTAGGCATCTGTTGCATGGCATGGCGAGGTTGTTCATTCCCCGAGGCTGTTGTAACAAATTACCACAAATTTGGCAGCTTAAAACACAGAAGTTTATTCTCTCACAGTTCTGGAGGCCAGCAGTCCACAGTGCTGCAAAGCTGTACTGCCTCCATGGGGTCTAGGGCAGAATCTCTCCTTACCAGCTCCAGCTTCTGCTGGTGACCCTAGCATTCCTGGGCTTGTGTTCGCATCCCTCCAACCTCTGCCCCCATCTTCACTTTACCTTCTCCTCTGTTTTACATGTTGTTTCCCTCTGCCTCTCTCTTATAAAGACACTTGTGATGGCATTAGGGCCCATCAAGATAATCCAGGGTAATCTCATCTCAGAAATCTTAATCACATCTTCAAAGACCCTTTCTTTCAAATAAAATTGTTTACAAATTCCAGGATTATAACTTGATATCTTTGGGTATCTGTTATGCAACCTAATACAGCAACCTTCAATATCAGGCTTTCTTCAGCCTCCAGAGCTGAGCCGTTGCAGAGGACAAATAAGACATGAGAAGGCAAGGATCGTGTGGATATCCAGCTGTGCCTGCCTGCCTTGTTCTCCCTCATTACCAGCCGCAGCGCATGGCACTCCACTCACCTGTGTTCTGGACAAGTGTGTGCAGTTCACTATCATTCAGGATTCAAAGGCTCTTCTCAGTTGTAGTCGGTATAAGATAAGAGGATATTATTCTAGTATTTTTCTGTGAATAAATCCTCTTGTGTTAAAACACCTGCATTAATTCTCCTGAATCTGAGTTAGGAGAGGCAACTAAGCTTAGCAGAGAGAAGAGCTCAATCTTTAGTTGAGTTATGGCAGAGGACACAGAAATGCTCACTGATGCCTTCCTAGATGAAAGCCAGGCCAGAGAACTCTGAGCTTCTGTATCCCAAAGACATTACAGAGGGGCAGAAATACTCCAAGCATTTTGAGGAGCAATTGATTCCATTTTTAATCTATCTTTGGACAAGTAGTAGCCCTTGTAAGAGGTGCATAGACATAGTATTTTACATGTAATTTTAGAAGGGGTAATAATTTCAAGTGCAACACAAGATGGAACATATGCCTCAGAAAGACATGTATTTTAGAATTTTTGCATTTTAAGTGCCCAGAATAGAACCAGGGATAACTGGAGCCTTGTTAAAACTTTGCTTTAAGAGGCCCCACCACAAGCACATGAGATTTAATGATAGTGTTTCCATGGAGCACAATTGCCTGACATGCAGTTAATGAATTTAGGTTTTTGGCTACGAGTTACCATCGTGTAAGCATAGTTACTAAGGCATGAGGCCATTCTAGTACTTTCCTTAAAACAAATTAGTTAACTCTATGTAATAGCGTCACTGCATATAACTCAGAGGATGCTTGACAACACAATCTCTACAGGCTTCGGAATTTCCATATGCCTAAGAATCATCTGGTTGGTTTATTAAAAATAACTACTTCCTGCTGGGCGCAGTGGCTAACCTCTGTCATTCCAGCACTTTGGGGGCTCGGGTGGGAGTATTGCTTGAGGCCAGGAGTTTGAGACCAGCCTGGGCAACATAGCGAGCCTCTGTCTCTAAAAAAACAAAAACAAAAAAACTTAGCTGGACATGGTGACATGCTCCTGTAATCCTAGCTACTCCAGAGACTGAAGTTGGAGGATTGCTTGCACCCAGGAGTTTAAGGGTGCAGCACCACTGCGCTCCAGCCTGGGAGGCAGAGTGAGACTCTCTCTCTCATTATGTGTGTGTGCGTGTGTGTTATGTGGTATACATACGTGTGTGTGTGTGTGTATACATATATGTATATATATTCGTTTGGTGCCAAAGTAATTGTGGGTTATGCCATTGAAGGACATGGCAGAAACCATGATTACATTGGCTTCAACCATGTAGTGTATGTATGCACTGAGCCAATTGCTCCATAAATTCTGATTCAACAGAAATGTGGTACCCAGATGCTTCAGATACAGCTGGTTAAGAACTGCATGTTGAGAAACACTGCCCTCAGCAGCATTAAAGAACTTCTAGTTTATGATATTCCTTGTTCTAGCAGAACCAACACACAAGTCTTACTCAATAGGTAGCGGGGGTGAGATGTGGAAAGACAGCTATGCTGAAAACAGTGTTTTATAATTTGTTTCCATAATGTTTTGAAGGCATGAGTAATCAAAGTTGTAGGCACTCCTTCTGGTCATAATAGTAGTATTAATAAATAGTATTAATAATGGTATTAAAACAAAGTACCCAGAATTGAGCCTTCATTACAGGAGTAAATGTCTTTTTTTAAAAACAGTAAAAAGAAATAGTGCTCTATCCTCCTTGATGTTTGGTTCACTCCTAGACATCTGTCATATCTGAATCCATGTCATATTTCTCAGCTCCACTTTGCAATCTTGTATCAAAGAGAGAGCATGCTGGCAGTTTCTGAAAATATTTGAGACACATATACACAGGAAAAGGCTCAGAGAGAAAGTTGAACTCTCTTGTTGGTGGAAATGAGCTACCTGTGTAATCACCAGGTTTCCATCCATACATCTAGAGAGTGTTTTTCTGTTATGATACTTTAACGAAGCTCTGTGTGAAAACTCACTCATATGATCTACTTTTATCCATGTTAACTGTATTCTAGCACATAAAAATTAAAAAATAAAGTATTGGGGGAAAGTTTTAAGCTTATGTTTAATGACTTTTTGCTTCATGGGGATTTCAGAGCAAGGTCATACTTTAGAAGTTTACAGTAATAGGTTATTTGATAGAATCATAATGATCACATTGTCCCCAGGAAAACTAGGACAGAATGGACCATGCTTGGTAAGCTCTGCATCTAGCAGAAAGCATCAGGGTCTTCAGGAGAAGTGGCTGTCCTGGCTCTTTCTTCTTTGCCCTTAGAGACATTGATTGCCAACCTGTAGATTTTTTCCTGACATGATTCTTTCTGGGTTTGTCCTTGGCAAAACATCCAGGGACCTGAGCAACATGCTAATTTAAGATGTACCACTAAGATCTTTGAGGCACGCTTATACACTACAGGTCTTCAGACAGCTCATAATTCAGAAGACACATAATTTGAAAGCATATTTAAGTCATCTTTTTTTTTTTTTTTTTTTTAATTTAGCATTAACTGCTATGGCCTATTCAGTTTTAAATTTCCTCTCCCCAGTTGTGGTTTTAATTCAGTTTTGTAGAGTTTACCTTCAATAAATCATTAAGTATGCTGATAAGGCCCTAGATAATTGGAATAACATGGTTAATACATTTGATCTCTTAAGTATATATCAAACTTTAGTCCCTGAAAACAGAGAGAAAAGAACTTATCTTTAAACAATTATAGAATATTTACAAAAATGGAGCATCTATTACCTTCCAAGGTAAACTTCAATAAATGTGAACAAAAGAAAAAATACTCATAAGTGGGAGTTGAACAATGAGAACACATGGACCCAGGGAGGGGAACATCACATACCAGGGCCTGTCAGCGGGTGGAGGGGCTAAGAGAAGGATAGCATTAGGAACGATACCTAATGTAGATAATGGGTTGATGGGTGTGCAAACCGCCATGGCATGTGTATACCTGTGTAACAAACCTGCATGTTCTGCACACGTATCTCAGAAATTAAAATATAATTAAAAAAATACATATTGACTTGTATACTGAGACCTTGGTAAATTCACTTTTGACTTCTGGTAGCTTCTTTGTAATATTTCCTATGAATCATGTTTATGTGAATAAAGTCACTTTAACTTCTGTTTTAAAAAGAAAAGAAAAAGAAAAAACTACAGGATTTTTTTTTGACAAACTATAATAATGCTATAAACCATTGACAAAAAGAAAAAGTGATGAGGCCAGGCGCAGTGGCTCACACCTGTAATCCCAGCACTTTGGGAAGCCGGAGGGGGCCAGGGATGGATATCTCTTGAGGTCAGGAGTTGGAGACCAGCCTGGCCAACATGGTGAAACCCTGTCTCCATGAAAAATACAAAACACGGCCAGCGCGGTGGCTCATGCCTGTAATCCCAGCACTTCGGGAGGCTGAGATGGGAGGATCACGAGGTCAGGAGATCGAGACCATCCTGGCTAACACGGTGAAACTTTGTCTCTACTGAAAACACAAAAATTAGCCCAATGTGGTGGCGGACTCCTGTAGTGCCAGCTACTAGGGTGGCTGAGGCAGGAGAACGGTGTGAACCCAGGAGGCGGGGCTTCCAGTGAGCGGAGATCGCACCACTGCACTCCAGCCTGAGCAACAGAGCAAGACTCTGTCTCAAAAAACAAACAAACACAAAAACATTAGCCAGGAGTGGTGACACCTGCTACTGGCTCCATCTACTTGGGAGGCTGAGGCAGCACAATCAGTTAAACCCTGGAGGCAGAGATTGCAGTGAGCTGAGATTGTGCTGTTTTACTGCAGCTTAGGTGACAGTGAAACCCTGTCTCTCAAAAAAAAAAAAAAAAAAAAAAAAAAAGAAAGGAAGAAAGAAAGAAAGAAAAAGTAATGTGCCTAATAACATAAAACTTCAACAAAATAAATTGAATCTATGTTTTTAACAATACTTACATCTAAAACAAAAGTACAAAATACCCAGAAAATAGTGACTGTATTAACACTTTTGTGATGTACATTAAAAATGTTTTTGCAGGAAAATACATAGCCTGAAATGACTACATGACTAAACAATATACTTGAGAAGTATTCAACTGAAAAGTCAGAAAAACAAAAACAAATGTATCCCAAAAATAGAAATTTTAATTAAAAAAGAATGACAAATTCAAGTGCTGATTCTAAAAAAAAGAGGAAGAAAAGCACTCAGCATAGTAAAGAAAGGAGAAGGCAAAATGACCAAAATTAGAAATAAGAACAGATCAAATCACTCCTGAGAATAAAAGAAATTTTAAATATAATAAATGAGTACTCTTAAACTTTTTCCAAAATACTTTGAAAACATGAATGAAATCAATAGGGAATCAATTAGGGAAATTTAAAATTATCTAAATTGAAATAATTACATATGTAATATATAATCAGGAGAGACACAGAGAAAATTATCAAATAGTCAACTATCAAGATAGAGACGGGACCAGAAATGCTCTTAGGTGTTTCTTTGAAATATTCACAGAAAACACCTCTAATACAATAAATAAGAAAAAAAAAAATTGAGTTTAAAAAAATAGAAAACAATTATGCAAGAAAGAAATAAAAGACATTTTGTCATGTGAATATTGATACAACATTCCTAAAGAAAATATCACTGAAATGAATTCAGGTACAAATGAGTATAATGTTACACTATGACCAAGTGAGGCCTATTTCAGAAATGCAAGGATGGCTCAATAATAAAAAATCTATCAAAATACTTCAGCTCATGAACAAGCTAACAAGGGAAAACATGCTAATCTTGATTGAAGTTCAAAGCACTTGGAAAATAAATTTATCCTTCATTATTGAAGTTCAAAGCACTTGGAAAATAAATTTAACCTTCATTTCAAACTTAAATGCAATTTCAAAGTTTGCCTAAGTTGAAAGAGTGCAAACTTACCTGACATGAATACATTTTGTAAACTCAAAACCAGGGCTATGGTGAAACAATAAAGTCATTCCATTACTGTTCTGAAAAGGAAACAGTACCCTTATTACCTTTGTTAAACATTATTTTGGATGTTGTAGATAATGAAGTTTTATAAAAAATAAAACATAAAACAATTGATTCAAGTGTATTGCTATAAGAAAATGAAATAATAAAAATAATTATAAAAGGAGAAATACTCTTATATTTGTACATTATATGTGTCTAGTCACACATATAAGTCAACTAAAAACTAGTAGAAATAATCTTAAAAGATGTTTGATTATGATATTAAGATACACAAGAATTAGAAACAAATGAAAAGTTAGTGGAAGAAAAATTCAGTTCACTAAAACAGAAAGATAGGATATCTTAGAGCAAGTTTCATAAGCAATGTGTAGATCCAATAAAAAGAAAATGTTACAACTCTATTGAGGAACAAAAATGTCTTGGATGAATGAAAACGCATACTCTATTTGAGAATAGGAAGATTCAATTTTATAAAAATAACAATATGCCCCCAAAATGTATAATTGCAATCTCAAAATATCAATAAAACTTTGGGAAAACTTTAAAAAATAATACGAACTAAAGTATTTCTAGAAATAGTGACATTTAAATACCCAGAAAATTTCCAACATAATTTGGGTGGGTGGGGAATCTTTCAGATAGTAAGAAGTATTTTTAAACCCAAGTATTAAATATATAGTTTGATATTGACATACCAAAAGACAGGCAGAGTAATGGGAGAGAATAGGAAGGTTATAAATAGATTAACCATTATATGAGAATTTATATCTCAAAGGGGAGGAGTAAACTGGCTTCAGTAAATGTTGTTGTGGTAAGCAATTGGAAGAAATATATTGGACTTATACCTCACTCCTTATGTCATAATAAATTCCAGACAAGTCAAAGGTTTTAATGTTAAATGAATCCTTAAATAGCAAGAAGAATTTAAAAACTGTTTTTTCTTTTTTCAAATTTTGAGCTGACGAAGTACTATCTAAGGAGAGAAATAATATAAAAATCATAATAAATGAAAAAATAATATGTTTGGGATATAAAAATGTTAAATATTTGTATAGCCAAAAATGTCAAAAAAATGATAAACTGGGAAATGGTAGTTAGAGAAAATAAGGCTAATTTCTGTACTACACAAGGGGCTCTTACAACTTAAAAAAATTTAAAAGGACGGCAAATAGGTAAAAGGCATGAACAGAGATCAGACAGGCAAAGAAGTGTAAATGAATACTTGGTCACCCTAACATAATCAAAGAAATGCAAATTAAAACAACAATTAGATACTACTGTGATTCTCAAGAATAAGACATATCATGGCCTTTAGAATTGATGAGGGAATAAGGAAGTGTATACTAACAGATTTCTGTGATGTGAATATAAATTGGTGCATAATTTTGAAGACAAAAGTGGCAATATGTAGCAAATTATCTACATAATTTTTGAGCCATCCATTCCTTCTAAAATTTTTCTCCCATAGATTCATTGTACATATGCACAAGTATATGTAGCAAGTTGCCTTTTTTGTTGTTGTTGTTTTTGAGACAGGGTCTAACTCTGTCGCCAAAGCTGGTGTGCAGTGTCTGGATCTCAGATCACTGCAACCTCTGCCTCCCTAGCTTAAGTGATCCTCCTACCTTAGCCTCCTGAGTAGATGGGACTACAGGTGTGCACCGCCACACCTGTAGCTAATTTTTTTGTATTTTTACTAGAGATAGGATTTCACTGCAAAACTTTTTAATAGCAGGAATACTGAAACAATGTAGACGTGTATAAATAGGTACTAGTTAAATTTGTTACATTTTTGCACTTAAGTGAGGAATTTCTATATATGGAAGTATTAAAAGTTTTTCAAAGTACATTAAGATGTAAATTACATAACCATGATTTTATTTGTGTAAAATATACTATAAGAAAATGCACGTGTGCGTGCACGCGCCCGCGCGCACACACACACACACACACACACAACCTGATAGCAGGGGTTTCATTTTGGAAATGGAAAGGGGGGGTCAGAGTGTGAAGGAGAAAGATCTTTATCTTTCTTCTTTTATAACTTCTATCTTCCTGTTTGAGCAACATGTATTAATTTAGTAGTAGCTGTAACATTATTAACATTTTACTGAATAAAGGAGAGACATGAGCCAGCAGCAAGAATGACACATCTTATCCTTCTTCCACTTCATAATGGCATCAGGAAATATCTCACAAATACTAGCAGAAAAAGCAGTAGTTTCAGTTACTGTTAGTCCATAATACCCTGAATATGTAGTCTCAAACACTGGATGACTGACTGTGTAGAAAATGAGGAAGTGTATTCCCTATTTTATCACAGAGACAAGCAGGAAAGAAAACTGATTTGGAGTTTTAAAGCATAATATAATGGAAACAACAGAAATATTAAAACCAAGGAATCTAAGTCAAATGTTGATTTTTTTTTTGAGACGGAGTCTCGCTCTGTCACCCAGGCTGGAGTGCTGTGGCCGGATCTCAGCTCACTGCAAGCTCCGCCTCCTGGGTTCACGCCATTCTCCTGCCTCAGCCTCCCGAGTAGCTGGGACTACAGGCGCCGCCAAGTCGCCCAGCTAGTTTTTTGTAGTTTTTAGTAGAGCCGGGGTTTCACCGTGTTAGCCAGGATGGTCTCAATTTCCTGACATCGTGATCCGCCCATCTCGACCTCCCAAAGTGCTGGGATTACAGGCTTGAGCCACCGCGCCCGGCCATCAAATATTGATTTTTATAGTCACTGTGTGACCTTGAACAGTCACTTAACCCCCCTGAGCTTCAGTTTTCTTATCTATAAAATGAGGTTAATAATCTTTAACAAATGTAATAGCTATGAAAAGAGACTATGTATAAACACTATGATGCAAAATAAATAGAACTTTTATTTGTTTTGTTTTGAAGGAAGTACATTACACTTTACTTTCAGAGCCCTCTTCACCTATGTCAAAACACACGGTGTTAATCAGTATGGCATCTAAATCAGAATGACTAAAAAATGATGTCTTCTCTTGAATTTGTACTACTCTAAATCTGAAGTAGATGTGTGTATACTGAACTCAAAAAGGAGACATCTGAATAGTCAGATTCTTAGTTCACTCGTTTCTTGTGCCAAAAGTTAACCATACATGTCTCTTCCTTATGTATTTTTCTAGATGTATTTTTTCTGACATCTGCCTTTTTATATTTTTTACTCTTTCACTCAGCCAAAGTATTTTCCTTAACTGTTTATTAGAATTATTGCACGTGAGTTGAAGGTATGATCCATTCAGCCATTCCCTGAGCAATGATGTATCAAATTCATTAAAACCAACTTAGAAAATGAGAGATGTACATACAAATTAACCCTGGAAAATCACTGGTTAATTATTGCTAGCTGTAATGCTTTTGCTTAAAGTGGAAATGGGATTAGCCTTTATGTCATTGATTATTTAACTGCTGTACTGCCAGAAAATATCCAATTTACTTTGCCTGTAAGAATGGAAACTTTCTATTTCAAAGAAAACTCTTTTATAACCTGGCAGCATTATTTCTGCCAAGTCTGATCTTTCATCATTTCCCATAATGATCCTTCCTCTATAGCTAGTCATGTAATATGTACAGTTAATTTGGCTTGTTAAATTTTCTCCCAGGGTCTTTGTTCACTACAGGTTTTCCACCTGTTGTTTATGGTCTCTGTCCTGCAACCTTTTCCCACCAGAACCCAGTTCTGATCTCTTCCTCTAAGCTGTACAGGACCCAGTGATTGTGTCACTCATTGTGACTCCTATTTACTTTCAACTTAATGACATTTCATGTCATTTAATTACTCTAGGCCAGGCATGGGAGCTCACACCTGTAATCTCAACACTTTGAGAGGCCAAGGAAAGAGGAAGTCAGGAAATCGAGATATCAGTGAGCTATGATTGCACTACTGCACTCCAGCCTGGGTGACAAAGTGAGATTCAATCTCTAATAAATAAATAAATAAATAAATAAAAATAAATTTAAAAATTAAATTACTCTGACCATGAGCAATTTAATCTCTCAGGACTTCACCTTCCTCATCTATGAAATCAAGCAGGTGATGAAATTAAATCATGTATTCAACAAATCTTTCACTAATGACAGGTTTATGCAAGGTAGTTTTCTATGTGCTGTGGACCTAGCAATTTTAAAAAAAACAGAATTGAGATTCTCTTGAAGTTACATTCCTGTGTGAAGAGACATGATATTAACATAGTAAAGATGTATATTACATACTGAGATACACGGTGATACATGCTATGGAGAAAACAGGTGAGGAGCAGAAGAATTGAAGCACCAGGGACAGGGTAGCAGTTGAGGTACAACTTTAAATGAAGACAAACTTCTTACTCATAATGTTCTGAGTTTATATGTTTTGTGCATTTCCTTCAGGAAGATTATAAGTTCCAGGACAATAGGACATCCATCATGAGTGTCTGTTGTTTCACTCTATGAGGAATATGGCAGGATGAATAAAAGAATAAGGTTTCAGAATAAGGATCTGGAAGATAATTCCAGGTCTGTAGTTCACTTGCTCTGTAACCAGACAAGCTGCTTCATCTCTCTTAGCCCTTGTTTATTCCTCTATAAAATAATATCTACCTTGTAAGATGGTTGTGAGACTGAAGTTATAGAGTTCACATTAGTGTAAGTGCCTAACCCATTGAAAGCACTCAACAAATGTGAGTTACTATTACTTTTTCTATATAAAAAGTTTACACACAATACCTATTTATGGAATTAAAAGGTACTGACTATGTTATCTACTAAATCAACATGTATTCTCACAAGCAAACTCTCTGGTACCTTTCACTGTCTCATCAGTAGTTTATTCCTTTATGCGAAGTACAATAAAATCCTAGGTTTTTGAAAGGTAGCTACAGAACAATTGGCAAAATGTAAACAAGGTCTGTAAATTAGATAATGTTATTGTAGTAATGTTACTTTCCTGATATTGTTAATTATACTGTGATTATGTAGCAGAATGTCCTTGTTTTTAGGAAATTCATGCCAAAGTATTTTTGTGTAAAATGCATGTGAGAAACTTACTTGTAAATGGTGTGGAATATATATATATATGCATATATATGCATGCATGTTTGTGTGCATGCACACCTATATATGTGTGTATATAATAAAATACATATACATACACATATAAATACAAGTGTGTACACACATGCACACACATGCATGCACACACACATGGGAATCTGAATGGTGGTGGTATGAGAAAGTTTGCAACTCATTTATAGCTCTGATATTGTGTCACAATAAAAAGTTACAATTAAAAATATACATTGTTGAATGAATTAGTGGTTAAGTGAGGGAGTGAGAAAGCATGAGTTAAGCATTATCAGAAAAAAGAATAAAATCACTTAGACATTTGGTATACTTAATCTTCTATATAACTCTTTCTTAGAATTCTTAAAGGACACTGAGACACTGGAAATATTTGTAAGTTAAGAATATAGAAAAACATTGAGTTTTTAATGTCTAATTTCTAGGCATTGTTATGTCTAAATGTGTTGCCCAAAATCCATGAGCTGGAAACTTAATCCCCGATGCAACAGTATTGGAAGATGTGGCCTTTTGGGAGTTCTTTTAGATCATGAGGGCCCTCTCTCATGAATGGATTAATGCCTTTAGAAAAAGGGCTTGTGAAAGTGAGTTTATCCTCTTCTGCCATATGAGGACCCAGAGTTTGTCCTCACTTTTGGCCCTTCTGCCTTCGACCATGTGAGGACCAGCAAGGAGACTTTCACCAAACAGCAGATGCTGCGGCATTGATGTGGGACTTCCCAGCCTCCAGAACTGTGAGAAATAAATTTCTGTTCTTTGTAAATTACCCAGTCATGGGCATTTTGTTACAGCTGCACAAATTAACTAAGACAGGAACCATATCTTTGAGATGGAAATCTTGTGCATATGATAAGTATTTTTGTAGATTTTAAAGAAAGCAATTTTGATTATAAATGTTGCAACCTACAATTATTAAAAAAAAACCTGCATTTGCAATGAGATTATATAGAAAAAAACAGAAATCATACTACAACCAATCAATGTCCCTCTTTTATATAGTTTTAACAGGGTACAGGTGCATGTGTAAGCCCTGGGGATGTTTTCCTTTGTTTAGTTGTAAGTAGTTTAATGTGGCTTGCTGGAAATTCACAAATCCAATCATCAAACAAATCAGGGGGGTAATTATCAGATTTTCCTAAGTTTCTTTTAAAAAAATTAAGACTTTCAACTTTCTAGCCTCTTACATTGGGCATTACCAGGTCATTAAAATTTTATACTCTTTTCTAATTAAATATAGAACTTGTCTATGTAGCAGATATTCTAAGAAACCACAGAGATGGAGTAATTAAATGAAAAACAAATACAAGGAAATATCTATGCCTTTTTATGTTTTCTTAAGATGCTCTGTGCAATTTGTGTACTCAGTCTACAATTGTGTCTATTTTCACATCTCAAGAGCGCTTGTTTTTCCCTTTCTCTGTGCTACTGTTTTAAAACAGCCAAACATCTATCCAATCAGATTATACACACACAGACATATATATTATCTTTCCATCTAGAAAGACCCCTTTGGAAAGAAAGAAAGAAAAAAATGCCTAAATAAAAGCTCCTTTAATCAGTTACAAGAGTACTGTACCAATTACTTCCCTACAGAGTGACCTTTTCATCTTTTAATGGCATTTTGGAATAAAATCACCCTAACACGTTGGGAGTGTTATGTGTGTCACATTTCCAGTTCTATTTTTTCTCTTGTTGGTGCTGAATAGGGCCTAATGTATTCATGACCTAATTAGAGTAATTTTTGAATAATAATGACCTCCTGGGGGAGACTTTTTTCTTGGAACTATTCAGACACATTAACTAGAACAAGTGTTTCTTAATTTTTAAGTGTTTCTCTGGTTATTGGAAGTATTTTGGCTTCATTTAAAATGGAAATTATATAACAGGAATCCCTAGAGGAAATGAGAAGCTCTGTTCAGTTTTTGTGATGCTTTCTTCTCTTGAAACTGAAGTATTCCTATTATGTTGTTGTTAACATGTTCATCATTTCTTTCATTCTCATGGATGTGACTATCCCAGAAAGATGTATCACCGTCTTTGGAAAAAAAGCTTAAGCAATTTTGACAGCCCCTCTTGCAGCTGTATCTCTAGGTTTCCAAATTAGATGCACAAAGATTTTCATTCCAGCCATCTCCTTTTTTACTATCTTATTTTTTTCTATGATAAAAAAAGATGAGACCAAAAAAGCAAATAAATACATTGAAATGTTTTAGCACCTTATGGATTCTCCACAGCTTATAAAGGACTAAATAGTGGCTGGGCGCGGTAGCTCACGCCTATAATCTCAGCACTTTGGGAGGCCGAGGCGGGAGGGTCACGAGGTTAGGAGATCGAGACCATCCTGGCTAACACGGTGAAATCCCGTCACTACTAAAAATACAAAAAAATTAGCCGGGCGTGGTGGCGGGCGCCTGTAGTCCCAGCTACTCCGGAGGCTGAGGCAGGAAAATGGAGTGAACCCGGGAGACGGAGCTTGCCTTGAGCCGAGATGGTGCCACTGCTCTCCAGTCTGGGCGACAGAGCGAGACTCTGTCTCAAAAAAAGAAAAAAAAAAAAAAGACTAAATAGTTTCATTTTGTTTCAGTTTAAATGAAACACTCCCATTGTGTTTGTGTGTCTATATATTTAACACCTACCTTTTCCCAAGAAACCAACATAATAGACAATACCACACCTCCTATTCTCATCTCCACTAAAAGTTCACACTGTCCACTCATGCATCTCATCGTATGAATTGATCTGCCCATCGGCTTATCTGACTCAACTTCTCATTCACTCATGCATGGTTATGCTTTTTCTCCTGATCTCTTCCTCTATCATCATTAAAATGTCTGGTGTTTCTGAACTCCCTTTCCACCTTCCCAGTTTAATGAAAACCTGACCATCACTTGAGGATCCAGATACCATCATATCTATCCTAACTCGTGACTGCTTTTTTTCTCCCTACTCCATAGAACAGGTCCTTGAAGTTGAATTGAGGCACTTACTCCTCATGGCTTCTTTTAGACAATTTTTCTTCCCTCCTGTTTTCAAAGTTTTTAGCTGCTCTGCAGTTCCTCATTAGATTATATCTACTGCCACTCTTTATTTCAATCATATAGCAACCAGCCATTCTCCAGATTCTAGAAACTGCCTTACTCTTTTTTGTTCTACCTCTACTGCTGTATGAAATTTACACATGACAATAACGTAACCACTAAAATATCTACTGCAATAATCCCTCACTTTTATATTTCAAACTAATTTTCTCTAATATGCACACTTCAACAATTCTTTGGTCCCATCAGAATCAAATCTTTTTCACTGAGCTACATTTTTCTCATGTCTTCACTTGCCTTCTTATAACAAAATGCCATTGTTCTTCAGCATAGTCATTCCCTTGCATATATTCTCATCTTTCTGGCCCCTGGCTGCCTCTTTATTACTTGTAAAACAAAACCCAAAAGTTAATTAAATGCAAAATATTGACATTTTTTGCATATATATCCAAACAACTGCATGTAACTTGGGAAAAATCACACTACTATACTAGCTAACCCTACTTTTATTTGGTGAACAAAAATTTCAAATGGGCTTTCAATTCTACTCAACAATAGTATTAATACTATATTTTTCTAGTCAGTATTCTGTCCCTCTTACTGAGGTGAATATTTCACACCCTTGCCTCATTGTTCAAATATCTCCTCATTTCCAATCTCTGTCATTTGTGTACAACTCACATATGCTTTTTTTGTTCAGCTCAGAAGAGAAAAAGACTTTTTGTTTAACCTAAAAGTAGTTTGAAATGATGGAGCCTGCAGGCTGTTTCTAAATGTAGCTTGGAAACATAAAGGCTCTAGACACAGCTCTGTTTTAAATAACAGTCTAAACTTGGGCAAGTCTTTAACTTCTTAGTATCTCTTTCTTCAACTATAAAATAAGATGTGTGAATGGAAAGTTTGCCAGAGTCCCTATAGAAATAAAGAAACAAAAGACATTTAACCAGGCTCTTGAAAGTCTTATAAGTTCCTTGCCAATCTAGCCAACTGAATTCTGCATCCATATGTATATATATATAACATTTGTTATGGCTGATGGCTTAAAGCATGGAGAGGATGGCAAGATAGAACCTGGAACCAAGAAAGTGAGTAGATTGAGAGGTGTAGGAAGGAAAAAGTCCTCTAAAAGTGCAGTAGAATGTCCTTGGGTGTCCCAATACACTTCTATTGTTCAGATCAAAATCTAATGACATTATAGGATATTACAAAGGCATTTCAGTATTTGTGATATTATAATCACATAGAATTCTGAAAGTCATTAGAGAACAGACTGTCCTTAATGTCATGTCTATTTCACAAAGGAAGAAAATACAACAACAAATAGTCATAAGAAAAAAAAAAAAAAAAAAAAACAAATCTTGAATGGTGAAACAGAGGCAGGGACCACACTGTGTCTACATAGTTTGAAATTGGAGAATTGTGTTACCGTTAGACATACGAGTGACAGAATGCTGCAGGTTCAGGAATGGTTAGGGAGAAGTGCAGAGCCTGTGCTAACCCAAAAAGCAGATTTTTGAAAATTAGCAAAGGTAACATCACTGGGCGAACCTTAAAGTATTTCCTCTCCATAAATTCTAGAGTGCCTCCTCTGTACGGACAAAGGGGATCCTTTAGCATTGCAATTGCAACTTTCTTTCCTCCTGTGTCCCCAAGATGATATAATGATACAAAGGTTTTTATCATTAATAAGCAGGGGCACATGGGGAATTTTAGCTCCCATTGGTCCTCCTTGGCCAGATGTTCTTGAGTAGGGTACCATTCAGGGCCAGGTGGCATGAGTCTGGTATTAATTGATTGGTTAATAGAAGAGAGGAATATTCTAAGTAAATCTTAGCCTATTTAAGCAAATATCTCAAAAGACAAAAAATTGGTTCTCCAATGCTTAGTGTGTCTGTCAGAGATAGAATTATGTCTACCTAGAATGATTTCATTTTGAATGGCCTTTCTTACATGGTTAAAAGAAGGAAAGGTTAATTAATTTTACAATTAAATATGCTAGGCTTTGAATAATTGTGTCCCTCTAAAATTCATTTTGAAACTAAATCTCCAGTGCTTTTAGGGGTGATTAGGTCAAGATGACAATACCTTCATGAATAGGATTAGTGAGTGGCCTTATGAAAGGACTTGAAAGAACCTGTTTGGCCCTTTTGTTCCTTCCACTATGTGAGGACACAGCAAGGCATCATCTTGGAAGTAGAGAGCAGCCCTCACCAGATATTGAATCTTCTGGCACCTTAATCTTGGACTTCCCAGTCTCTAGAACTGTGAGAAATAAATTTCTGTTATTTATAAATTATCAAGTGTAAGGTATGTTGTGATAGCAGCCCTAACTAACTAGGACAAATAGTTTAGCCATGGGGAAAAAATTCTTTTTAATGAAATGATTCTGAAACAAATGGATATGTATATATGAAAAAAAAATTCCTAGTTTACTACACATAAAAAATAATGCAAGAAAAATCACAGATCTAAACATAAAAGTCAAACCTATAAAGCTTCTTAGAAGAAAACGTAAGAGAATACTATAAGACCTTGGGATAAGCAGTGATGTTTTATATAGGGTAGAGAAAGCACTAACTATTAAAAAATTGGATAATTTGGACTTCATCAAAATTTGACGCTTCTGCTCACCAAATGACATTATGAAGAAAATACATAGGTAGGCCACAGATTAGTAGAAAAATTTTGCATGTATATGTCTAACAAAAAACTAGTATCAGAAATATTTAATGAATTCTGGCAATCGTATAATACATATATAGACAACCAAATAAAACAAGTGAGCAAAAGATTTGAATCATCCTACATAAAGAAAGGCAAATGAATGGCTAATATTCATAAGGAAGCAATTGTCATCCTTTGTGGTCAGAAAAGTTAATGCTAAATCCATAAGATATCATTTTACACTGACTAGAATGAAAAAAATGTTAAAAATTGAGAATGTGGAGCATCCAGGACTCTCAGTTATTGCAGGTAATGAGTGCACAATGTCACTATCAATTTTAGAAAATTGGGGGATAACTTTTCTTATAAATTTAAACATTTGTATGCCCTATATCCAAACAATTTCATTCCCCCCAGAAAAAGAGAAAATATATTTGCCCTAAACAGGAAACACCCAAATGTTTATAAGCCAGAGAATGAGTAAATATTTTATTACATTCCTACAATGAAAAACTACTCAGGATTAAGAAGGAACAAACAACACCAACAAAAGGAAATGTCAAAAACATTATTTTGAGCAAAAGAAGCCAGTCACCAAAGAGAGTGTATCATTGGATTTTACATGTATGAGGTTCTAGAACAGGAAAACTAACCCACAACCCACAATGGTGGAAAAGCAGAACAGTGGTTGCCGTTGGGCTGGAAGTAGGATTGACTAAGTATTGGCATAAGGAAACCTTTTGTGGAATGGAAATGTTCCACATTTTAAGAAGGCATGTGTTAAATGAGTGTCTGCATTTGTTTTAAAAATTAAAAAAAAAATAAAATAAAATAAAAAAGCTCATCAGATCATCAATATAATATCAGTATGTTATACATAGATTACACCTTCATAAAAATACATATAAATTAAGAAAACTGCATCAAGTGCACCCTCTTGTAGATGCTTATAATTCCTTCTTTCTCATGTCATAAGGTTCTAATCTGTGTATCTGGATAGTCATCCACTTTAAAATAAATTGGTCCATTTGACTAACATGGTTTCATACCTGCTATCTTACTGGCAAATTATCTAAAATACCTAAATTTGAGCTCTTGGCAAATTACAACCCCAAGAACTTCTGGCAGATTTCCAATTTTTGAGCCTTTGAGAAACTGTTTCTTTTATATCCTAAAATCTCCCAACACAAATTTCTGGCTAAAATAATCTTGAAGAAGAAATTAATGTGTGCATGTTGTAGTTAAAAACCTGGAAGTGCCTAAATATCTACATAGCAATGACAGACAGACCTTTGACAGTTCAAACTAACTAACCACTCTTTGTGGTCCATAGTTCTGAGTTTCTAGTATCTTTCTGATTCAAGGATACAAGTGCTCTTTTAAGCTAATATTCATGCCAGCTTGCTTCTGCCTTAAATGTGAGTTTTCCTACCTCATGGTGCAGAAAAAAATCAAAATAAACCTTTATAAGTCAATTCATTGTTAGTAAGTATTTGACAATCTGGTCTCTGAAAGACACTGTAGGAAGCCCTATAAAAATATCATAGCTTCTAGTTTCGAGGCATTTTCTATTCACCTTGACCTCTTTTATAAGTACCAAGAGTGACAGAGAAGTCTTAGGAATAAATAGAGGAACCCTATGACCATTTGAGATAGTTTAATTGCTATCGAACTACACTACTCAGTGCTCTTTTCTGTTGTGAAATTCAAGTGTTATTAAACTGGCCCAATCAATTTCAGTTCACTTTCAGAGGGACTCAAATACAGTCCTGGGGGATAAGAACAATATGCTCCACTGTATCCTTCACAGTGATCTCTGATGACTGACTGATTAGGGCCGTCTGTGTGTAATCATCATAACAAACTTTCCAAGTGTCTTGAAACACTGGTTATGAATGCATAGAATGATTTAATTATCAGGGTCAGCAATACCCTAAATGACTTTGCTACTCTCTGTAGAACTTTGCATTTAATACATACTATGCATTCTATAAAAAAAAAAAAAAAAAAAAGGTAGTTCTTACTACCTTACTCCCCAAATACAAGATCATTTTAAAAAGTGACAAAAACCAGTTTTAATGTGCAACTATTTTTCACTAAATAAATCTATCAGGTCCTGAATTTAAATAATGAGAATGAAAATAGCAAGTGAAGGACTACAAATGGTATGATTTTATTCAGTTTCTTTGTTTTAGGTAGGAAGTTCAGAGATCAAGTAATATTTTTAAATATGTCAAACTCTTCCATATTGCTGACTTAGGATAGTGGAGTTTGACTAATAAGAAAGTGTTTGTGACTTTATGCTTATTATTTTAGATTTATTTTGAGGTGCTTCAAAATACAAATCAGTCCGAATTCCTCACCAGGTGTATCACTGTAAGAGCCTGAGTATTTATGATACAGTCTGAAATTGCAATCATCTCTTTAGCTCATAGTTTAATTGCACTGGAAAATTCACTATCTTAATAGAATTATAAGAAGTGCACATGGATTATGAATTTATGTATATGAATTATGGTTTTACGCATTTAAGAAAGAAAAAGGCACAGATGTTTGGGCTTCATAAACTACTTCACTGATGTATCAAATAAGCACAGGTATAATTCAGGCAGGTGGAAGTGAAAGAAAAGAAAGGGAGAAGGAAAGTTGTGCAAATAAATTCATTGGATTATGACACTGCCATAGAAAATTTACTTTACAATCTTTTTCTTATTGTGTAGTAGGAATAAAAGTATATTTTCCTTGTTTCAATTTTTTCATAGATGAATTACACTCATACTAAGGGTAGGTGGCTAAGAACCCCAATGAAAGTATTTGTAGCACACATTGAGAACACAGATCTTCCTGACGCTCACTGAAAATGAGTGCACCATTTCAAGTGCATGAGGCCCTCATGTTGTGCTAAAAATTCCCTCTTGGTGTAAACATAAATAATGCTGACCCATGAACTAGGATAAAAGCCACCTAATAAAAAGAAAGTTAGAAATAACTTTCCACTTTTATAGTCAGGAAGACTGGGGCAAAAGCAGCTCAGAATGATGTAAGAGAACTTACAAACTGGGAGAGTCAAAGTGTGAGTGAACTTTTCTATACCCCTGGTTACAAAGAGAAGTCTGAGGATTGATTAAATCCCGTGTCCAAAAATTGCCTGGGGTTGCAAGGAAGTTATAGAAAGAGCCTGTACAGAGAAGTAGAGATTTCTACCCTTAAAACACCACTCAAGGTAAAAGGTTCATTAATACTGAATTACTAAAAATGTAGTCTGTTAGTTGATTGGCCTCCCTTGTGGCGATCTGCATGCTTTGTAATTTGTGAAGGAAGGGATTGAGTGCTTTGTAGGTAAAGGGAATTGTCAGAGGAGCGGCAGTGGACTACTAAGCCCAGGATGACTTCCCCTGAGGAACTCGCAGCTCAGCCTCCAGCCAAATATCTCGCAGGAGTTCTGGGCTTTCTTTGTGGAAGTATTTAGTCTCCACTGAATTTAATTGGCTTAAAACTACGTTAGAGAAGATATTATACAGAGAACTCATATTCGTAGGAGCAGCTTTCTGCCTTCACACATGCTTCATACCATGTTTAAGTGAAAACACATGTCAGAGTCCAGAATTCATTTATTTCATCTCCATGCTTTTTGCCTATTTTCATCCATCGCACTCTAGACCCTAGAGATATAATAGTAAAAGATGTCCCTCATGGAAATGACATCATCATTGGAGAAAGAGAAAATTAACAAGAAAAGAAATATAGATAAAATATAATTTTAAATAATAATCATTGCCAGGAACAAAAAGCAGGGGAAAAGATTTTGACAGATGATAGACTTATCAGACAAGGCCTCTTAATGAGCTAACACAGAAACAGGAGGAAATAAGGGGATAAACCATGTAAAGATCTGGGGGAAGAACATGTTCACGAGAGAAATACCATAAAAACACCTTGAGGTGAGATTAAACCTGGCATGTTTGAGGACAGTAGGGGCCCTTTTAGCAAGAGTGAGTGTGTTAGTCCATTCTCACACTGCTAATAAAGACATACATGAGACTAGGTAATTTATAAAGGAAGGAAGTTTAATTGACTCATGATTCAGCATGGCTGTGGAGGCCTAAGGGACCTACAATCATGCCAGAAGGGGAAGCAAACACATCCTTCTTTACATGGTAGCGGCAAGGAGAAGTGCTGAGCAAAAAGGGGGAAACGGCCTTTAAAAAATAATCGGATCTTGGCTGGGCACGGTGGCTCACGCCTGTAATCTCAGCACTTTGGGAGGCCGAGGTGGGCGGATCACAAGGTCGGGAGATCGAGACCATCCTGGCTAACACGGTGAAACCTCGTCTCTACTAAAAATACCAAAAAAAAAAAAAAAAAAAAAAAAAAT